>NC_134463.1:9722500-10322500 GCF_047948215.1 Lycorma delicatula | reverse complement strand
CTGAGAACATGCAGGTAAAAGAAAGATGTCCTAGAAGATAAAGCAAAACTAGTCGATGACAATAAAACAATTCATGTGAAACGTGAATAAAGTGAACGTTAAATTATTATATATACTTTAAAAAAAATAATCTGGCAACACGGTTGTAGGACTTTTCATCATACAGCTAAAGCCGTGTTCCGGGAAAGTCGTAAAATTACGACGTTTCTGATGTACGCCTTACACACACAATTTAATTAAATACATTTATCATTTTATTTAAATAAACTATTTTTTCGTTTATTTAATTCAATCATTCTAGATAAAGCGGGCACACATAATGTATTTAATTCGCTCAAGAATGGCGACGGTCGGCACTAACTAAAATAATGTAATTTCACAACTTACATATAACAAATTTCGCTTGTACGGTCGGAAGACTGGTGTAGCCGCAAGGCTTAATGCACCAGGTACCGAATCGACCGGACGATCGAGTTCGCGACCCAGTCAGACCGAGTTACTTTTTTAGACTTTAAATATTATTCATTTATTTAATTCTACCGCTCACCTGTGACGTATCAACATAGGAGACGACTACAACAGCATTTTTGGTGGTGGAGCTGTGATTTTACAAAAATTTTTTTTTTGAAAATATTGTTATTTTTTAATGGTTAACGAAAATAAATCTACCTAAGAAAATATAACTTTATTTAGGCAAAATCTCGAGATACTGAAGGTGACCTTACACTACAGTCTCACCTCCTTGACCTTTTAAGTTGAATATTTAATGGTATCAATGTCTCATATATACTGCAGAACTAATCTGACCTAGATTGGTCAAAATCGATCCAGTAGTTCTGGAGATATATATCGTGATTTGGAGGACAATATTGCGCGCGCGCGTACATTAACATCCGGAAAATGTCCATCCGATTTTTTTTAATTTCTTACTTGTCGAAAGGTCAAGATCCGGTGAAATGACCAAATCCGCATATGACCAAATTGGACCGATTACAATACTTTCCCTGCTAGAGGTACAGCTCTGCTATAGCGCTATCTAGACGGAAAAGTAAAATGTTTACACAGTTTGAACAGTTATATTTTATTAAAGAAAACAGGTCAAAACTGTGTTGTTTTTAAAATTAAACTTGTATTTGATCAAAAAGACCACCTTTAACTTCAAACACCCGTAAAAACGATTTAATACACAGCGATATGGTGACTGTACTGTAGGTAAAGATAACATATGAACTAAATTTTTTATTTCAGCTGTTTCAATGTCCTCGGTTTTGACAGTCCAATGGTAAAAGCTGGTCTATGCTGAAGATCGAACCGGGCACTCCGAAACAGTTCCTCTTTATCCTATCCATCGTTCTGTTAAGAAATTCCATCTTCTCACGATGACAGCGGGGTGGAGCCCCCATTTTTTTAAAAAACAGCACGCTTCTTCAAAAACAAAAAAGTTATGTAGAGAACGGATACCGTTGTTTTGTAGTAAACGAAAGTAAGAGATGTCGGTAACAATCTCTTCAAAGAACACGGCCCAATAATCCTTCTAGAAAATAAATCTCACCTTACTGTTAGTTCTGGTAAATTTACGGTTTCTGTTCAATTATATATGGATTTATGTTACTGCTATAAACACTGTTATGCCTATTGATTGTTACATTAAACTTAAAAGCGGCTTCATCCGACCGAACAATGAAATCTCCAAACCCTTCATTTGTTTCATATTGATACCGTTTACAAAAGCTGTAATCGCCTGTCTGAATCATTTTTTTTTTAACTCGTGTAGAAGACTTAGGACGTACGGTCTCTCCGCTAATTAGCTCGTAAAATTCTAAAAATACTGTCTTTTTTAGTATCAGTCTCATGAAGAAATTGCCGGTGAGATTTCTTTGGGGTACGTGAAAAGGTTTGTTTTACTGAAGTGGGATCTTCATTAACCATATAGACAATACTGTAGAGCAATGATTTCCAAACTGCGTGCCGCGGCGTTCCGGGGAGCCGCAGCCTCTTCACAGGGGGACGCGAAATATTGTAAAAGCTTCATAATTAATATAACCAAGACATTTATAATTATTAATGTTAATAAAGTAAAAAAATAACGAATAAACAGGAGCTTTATTTACTTTTACCTCTTACTTACGAGTAGTCAACTTTTACTTACGGTAGGGCGCCGTGGACAAATTTTAATTGAAAAAAAGCGCCATGACTCGGGAAGGGCGTCGCGATTCGGGAAAAGTTTCGGAATCACTGCGGTAGTG
Source organism: Lycorma delicatula (assembly GCF_047948215.1). Classification (NCBI taxonomy): domain Eukaryota; kingdom Metazoa; phylum Arthropoda; class Insecta; order Hemiptera; family Fulgoridae; genus Lycorma; species Lycorma delicatula. Next base: position 10,320,254 of record NC_134463.1, on the reverse strand, counting down.
GTTTATCTTCGTCTAGATCGTCCCTTGTTTACATTTTCCATTGTTCCATTAGCTTCAAACTTGTCACGAATTCTTACAGTTTATAATCTCGTTGGTGGTAGTGTTACAAATTTCATTGTCTAACGTCTTTGACCTTTTTAACATTCTCACTTTTTTCAAAAGCCGCTTAGTCGGCAAAAGGGCAATTGAATTTTAGCCGTATTTATTACTGAATAAATAATATGCAATGTAGAAGCGCACACAACGATGAAAAACAAATGTTTTGAAATATCAGCTGAGCTATTCAAAGAGTGTATAACATACATTTACTTATGTGTTTAAATTCATGATTTCCTTAAACAGGATTCATAAGTCCATGTTAATACTTAAAATGAATATGTATTTACATACTCGTGTGTATGTATATAACACACGTATTAAAGATATTTTATTTTAGACGTATTAAATTGAACATTTATCCTGTTTTTTTTGTAGTAAAATGTAATTATTATATGTACATACATATAGAACTCGTAACAAGCCAAATTACAGTAATAAACAAACTGTTGCCAAGTACTTACTACTGCATCCTAAGAGATATAAAATAAATTAACTTTAGTAAAATTAAACAGAAAACATTAAATAAGAACAAAAAAATACAATTTTGCTAAAAATATTACTTTTCAATTCGTCTTTTTTTTCATATCTATACTTGTAACCAAATACAATATATATAGTATAATTGTATCTACAATTCCACTGTATTCCATTTATATACGCTTATATATATGATCTTTCATTTTTATCAATTAAAAAGGCACACCGAAATATGTAATTTTTTTCATATTTTTTTTGATCATGGTAACTTCTTCTACGGTGAATATTTACAAACTAAACAGACCAAGAATTAATACAGGATTAAGATACAGGTAAAAAATTTTATTAAAATTAAAATTTCAGTTCATGTATTCTTCCGTGATACATCAAGAGAAATAGATGGAGAAATGACATCAGGTTATATGAAGCAACGAAAATCACAAAAAAATGATAACATCGGTAATTATGTATAAAAAAATGTGTAATGGTTTAAAATATTTTTTTTTTTTTTAATTCGGTTATACAGAAAAATTTAGAGTAGGCCACCGTCAGGGACTTATTACTGTGAAGTTTGTTATTCTGTTACAATTTATCATTTCATGTATTTTATTTTTTGTTTTTCTATATTATATTGAGAATAACATTTATTAGATACAGAAAGAATAATACAATTTTCTGTGTATTTTTCGTCCGTTTTGCTTCAATAAAAGACCAAATTTTAAACGTTTTTATTGGCTGTACAAGTTTTTTTTTATCAAATCTTTCACATTTGTTAATCATTTAACAAAGCTATTGTACTACAAACCTAAAGAAAAAACTAGTTTTTCAACACAGAATTTTGTTTTACGTCAGATATCATAAAAACTATTAGAGTTACCGTTCTGGGATCTGTTTTATCCAATTTTCCAGTTTAAATTACACAAGAAATCACCAACTTTATTCCTCAATGTTGGTCTTAAAAATTACAATAGTGTTTCTTTTTATTAGAAGAGCTAAAATCACGACGAAATCTTTCGCTAGCCGTAACTCAAAAACAAAGCGTTTCCAGACCTATGTTTATATGAACCTTTTTCATTATTTTCACCAGAAGAACAGTCCTGAAAAATTTTCCATTTCTTCGTGGACCTGAGGGTATGAATTGACGTGACAATCTACATGTTGGAAGTAAATTGAAAAGAAATAACTCCAACAATTCCGAAACGTTATTAAAACAAACTGGAAACTTTAGCTACCGACTGCTTCCCCGTTCACAGACAACTACTTAGAATGAAACAAAAAAGTACTTAAAGAATTAATGTAAAAAAATCCTGAGATACAGTACTCACTGCGATCGTCTCTTTCCACCCCCATGACCTATCAACCAAATTAAATCGCATCAACGACCCGTGTTTAAAATTAATCAAACAAGATTTCATAAAAAATCTAGCAAAACTGACAGTAAAAGCAAAAAAATTAGGCTCATTATCCCCCACTATCGGATGAAATTTCTAAAATACATAAAGTGATTTCATAATAAAAGAAATTTTAAAGTTTTAAGTTATTCAAAAACTACTTTGCCTCCTGTACACCAAAGTCTAGGAGTTTCATTATTCTATTTTTGTTTCATTTCAACGAAAATTACATATTTTAATCGCGTTAACTATTTGAATATCTCTCAAATTTCATAGCGATAATCAAAAGCTGATTTAAGACCTAACATATTTCTAGAAAATTGGACTCGATTTTTAACCGAGCGTATACGTTGCTCTTTAAGTCTTTGAGGAGCTCTCCTCAAAGAACTGGATAAAGGTGAGTCTACGATAATAAACTAATACCCCTAGAAATTCTTCTTCCTACATGTGATCTCGCTGACATAGGCGTTATTCATTCATTCATTCAGTATTCGTCATTAGGACAGGTCCTGTCACGGCTGCTGCTCTCCACCTTGTTCTATCCTTTGCTAACCTCTTTGTTTCAGTACATTTTCCTTTTTCCATCATCTGAAATCTCTTCCTTTCTTTCCATTCAACAAGCCTTCTATCGCATCCTCCAATAAACACCTTCTTCTTTCTCATATGATGTTCTAGCCGGTTCCTTTTCCTGTATTCAATCACATTTAGCATTTTCCTGTTCTCTGTGATTCTCCTTAATACTTCTTCATTTGTTAAATGATCTTGCCATCTACTAAAATTTATCATTCTGCGCCATACCCGTATCGCAAAAGCCTCAACTCGTTTTCTGTCGTCTTTCACAACGTCCACGTTTGAGCTCCATAGAGTATCACACTCCAAATAAAATATTTCATTAATCTCTTTCTTAACGCTAAGTTTAACTTTCCATACGGCAGTTTTCCTTTCTTATTAAATGCCTGCTTACTTCTTGATAATCTTGTTTTAATTTCTACTGTGCAAGTCTAGTCATCATCAGTTATAAAGCTCCCTAAGTACTGAAATTTATCTACTCTAAAACTTAATTTCCTTTGTTAATCTCAATCCTCTCCCCCTTTTCACCTAATACCGTACATTTAGTCTTCTTTTTGTTGATTCTCATACCCTGACTTTCGCAAGCTTCATTTAAATCATCAAGCATTACATTTAGTTTACTTGAGATCTCAGCCGGTACCGCCAAGTCATCAGTAAAACCTACACAGTCTATTCTTCTTTCTCCGATCTTTATTTCTCTTTTCCCGTTCAGACAGAATTTAATTATTTCTTACAGATATATACTAAACAGTGTTGGTGACGTGTAGCATCCCCGTTCACTCCCCTTCCAATCCTTATTCTTCCTACGGTTTATCCTGATGGAGTTTCTTAATTCAGGTTTTAAAAATTTACAGAATGCTGTTGCGTTAGCGTGAGGATAAGTTCTTGCGGGTCGCCGCTAGATTACACAGCGATATTAAATTCAATAGAACACAAAGCCTAGCCTCCCGCGGTCGGACCCAGAAACGGGTTTGGGAACGCCGGTCCAAACGGATATGGAATGCAAATCATAAATCCGTCCATAAAATATAATAAAACTTAAAACTTAGACCCGTCATTAAAAATAAACCCTTAAACACGCCCGATTAAAGAATCATACAGCAGCAAGGGACACTGTCCAGGCTCTGCGATTCGAAGGGAGAATTTATGAAACTCCCGCTACTTTTGCATTCCATTCCTAGAACACATAAAAACTTTCTGAGGAATTGGATATCGACATCGAAATTCAATATTTCTCAAACACCAAAAACATTGTTAAATATGTAAATAACGGTCATTCCCTTTAATTTTATTATCAAATTAATATGTTTTTACGTATATTACGATAATAATACTAACCGGTCTTTTATAGACCACAATATTTAATTTAGTAAATCGCATAATAATATTCTGAAGAAGTCGATACTTACATAAAAACGATCGATATAGAAAATGATAATCGATATAGAGATTAAATTTAGTAAAAGAATTTTTGGGTTATTTATTAATACGTCTTTTTAAATTTATGATTTACATAGAAGTGAGATTTGTGAGATATGAACTGTAGTAAACATTTCGTGGGTCATAAAATTAATAAGAGGTACATTTAAAATTTCGTAATGATTGGTTCAGTAATTTTCGCAGTTCTCAGAAACAAACGAAAAATACGTTTTCTCTTTATTTAATACTGAGAGATATTAATAAAATTAATTAAAAAAAAAACAAATAAAAAAATAAAAGTAACACTAACTGATAGTGAATGAGTCCCAAGTAAAACATAAATTGTCATATAACGGGTAAATAATTTACCTCGTTGAGACAAATCGTTTGATTTTTGATTTCATTAAAATCGATGTTTTCGTTCTTCACTTAGAAAACACAAACAGAACAAAAGATAAATATTAAGAATTAAAAAAAAACGACTGCCAAAGAAAGAAAAATTACTGACAAACATTGCTCTTTAATATAGGATAATTAAGGAGCGTGCGGGTGACGATTTTGTGTAAACCATTTATTTTATATTTTTTCAAGTTTTTAAATTTACTTAAACATAAATATATATATATAGCCTATGACACTCCCGATTACGTAAAGACTCGAACGCGGCGTCTTACATATAAATCGGTTCAGCCGTTGAGCCGCTTAGGTGAAATAAACATACATATATACACCCTAAAAAAATGTATTACACTCCTTTTTGAGCAGTCGTGTAATAAATTATTAGAGTATAGTGAATATTTTTTAAAGGTAAATTAAAAATATTTTAATTTTTCAAAGATCTTAATTTATTGTACTAAAAACAGCTGTTTATAATTTTTACGCAATTCATAAGATTTTTTTTTGTTAAGTTTGTTGTATTAATAAACGTTTATTTTATTTTTATTTTTTTCATAAACTTTATTAAATCAATTTTCTTGGAATAAAATGTACGCATTTATTAGTCACTTAACAAAGTTATTGTACTTCAAATCTAAAAAAATATTTTCATCGCCGAATTTTTATGTTTTTCGTTGACTATCACGAAAACTACGGAAAATACAGTTCTGGAACCTGTTTTATCCGGTTTTTCAGCTCAAAAAATATAATAAACCGTTACATTTATCTCTAATGTACTGAAATTTTACCGGGGAACTAAAATCCAGGCGAAATTTTTCGCTAACCGTAACTCGATAACAAAGCATTTTCGGGCGCAATTTTGTATGAACCTTTTTCCTTATTTCATGTTCTGTAATCGGTTTTAAGATATTTCCCTTTTCTTTTGAATCACCTGCATATTTATGTAGCCTATGACACTCCAACGCGAGGTCATACATCTAAATCGGTTCAGCAGTTGAGCTGCTGTAGTTGAACAAACATACATACTGTCACCCTAAATACGTTAACACTTTTTTGGACAGTTTGTAAAAGAAAAACCCCTCTTTCAACAGTCGAAGAAAAAACAGGATTAATTTTTAAGTTAAATAAACTATAAAATTACTTAATTAAAACCGTGTAATTTATAAAATAAATAAATAAATTTATTAAATCTTGTAATAATATCGTTAAATAAAAATATTGTTATAAAATTAAATTAAGATAGTTTATAATGTTTATTTTTATCTTTTGTTTTTATTGTTGTTGATGCCATTTAATGTAGGAGAACTGTTTAGGAAGCGATATATACGTATGTATATTTTATGTGTGGGAGAAGAGAGCGTTTAGTTCTCCCTCGTATAAGTCGCAAACCGTAAATCCCTAACTTCCTTCCTATATAACCATAAAATTTCAGTTCACACGTGTCTACTACCCTACTATTGTATAAATAAAACGTAACGTAAAAAATGCCTACCTAATATTAGGCGTTCAATAACAAATATTTGTATTATAATAAAAACTACAGCAAAAGAAAGAGGAAGTAAAATTAGTACACTATATAAAAATTTCACGCATAAAACTAAAACTAATCGATTAAATACGTATTATATAATTAATATATTTATAATGCGGGAAAAAATAAATATAAATAATATAGACGCAATAAAAAATTACGTTTTTACGGATCATTATTTATGCTTATTTAAATATAAACCGTTTATTATAAGGAATAAATATGTATATAATTTGACGTATTAACAATACTGACAAAACATATTTTCATACTAGTTTGAAACTCCTCCGTAACTTTTGAATATTTATCTTCCTTTTCTTCTAGACCGGCATTATTCTTACTATATCACAACTTCCGGGATCACCGTCGGGTATTGTTTCAGAGGATGAGATAAATGAAAAGTAGCGTGTGGAAATGTCACGCCTGACTGAAATTCAAACCTGGGACCTCCGGATGAAAGGCCGAGACGCTACCATTCGCGCCACGGAGACCGGCCTCATGATATCACTTAAGGACTAAGTAATAGTCTTCATGGTAATTGTGAGCCTGAACTTCCTCGATTTTAATATTTTTGAAATTGAAGTATGTTGAAAAATGTGTTATATAATTAATAAAAATACAAGTTTCAAAAGTCGGAAAAATGAAATTACCTTACTATTCTTCCTCAGAATCTGTAAATGGCAGTAGCGTTGTTGGGCAACTTCATCGTATAGTCGGGATACAGTGAAGCAAGACTGGACCGTAAATGATGTACTCGGGTCTTGTAATTCCTGTATTTTCTTTTGAAAAAGAACTCTACCAGATGCCCGTACAAGCGGTTCTTACAATTTTCTACCGAGGAACGTTTGAACGCACTTCTCTCCACGCACGCTCGATTGTCTGTGTATGAGCTCCCGTGTCCGGATGTAAAAAATTATTTTTGCGGTTCATCGCTAAATGTCGGTAGCCCTCGTGTTGCAAACAATTATAATGTCTTCCAGCAATCGCTAACAATTATTGTACCGGGAAGAAAATACTTTTGTTTGATAGGCAAGAAGGTGGCGTTGTGTGATAGCTAACACTACAAGGTATTATATTGTTGAAAGTAAAAATTATTAAAATTGATTTGGGAAAAAAATCTGAAACAGTAATTTGAAATTACACGGTGTACAAAAAAATATCGATACTTATCGGTTATACTGGGATCCCTAAGCTAATTGTTAGCGTATATAAAATCACCTATACGTATAACTATTTGTATATAATTTTAAAAGTAGAGAGGTTAGGATCGAAGCGAGCTTAGGTTATGTTTGATTAGATTTTGTTGATTCCGTGTAATGACGTATCGCGCACTACATCGTTATAACCTACTCAAATATAACCTACGCTTGCTAACTTCGTCTAATTAACGTTAAATATACAAATTACATATATATTTTACCTACTTAGGTGGCTAGTAGACAGCTTCTTTGTATCCTGACGCTACTGCCATTACTGATTCTGAGGACGGATACTAAAGTAATTTCACTCTTCCGACTTTTCAAACTTGTATTTTTATTAATTATATAACATATTCTTCAAGACACTTCAATTTGAAAAATATTAAGATTGAAGACGTTCAGGCTCAAAATTATCGTCTTAATATATAATGACATATGAATAATGGATAGTATACAAATATTTCTAATAGTAAAAAGATAAAGTTGCATATATACTCGTATAAAATTAAAAAAAAATAAATAGAAGTAATTTTTAATTTTTTCGAATTTTACTTTCCCGTCTAGATAGCGCTATAGTTCTAGAAGGGAAAGTATTATAATAGGTCCAATTTGGACATATGCGGTTTTCAACGGATCTTGACGTTTTTACAACTAAGGAACCCAAAAAACCGGATGGAAATTTTCCGGATGTTAATGTTCGCATATACGTGTGCGTGTTCGTTGTTAGAGTATTTAAATCACCTTATATCACCAGAATTACTTGACTGATTTTGATCAAACTTGGTCAGTTTACTTCTATATATGGAGAGCATTGATGCCATTAAATTATCAACTTAAAAGGTCGGGAGTAAGACTGTAAAACAAGGTCACCCTCAGAATCTCGAGATTTCGCCATATAAAGGTCATATTTTTCTTAACATTTGCAAAAAATTTATGTTTGCAAAATTGCACCCCCACTTCAAAAAATTCTCTAAACTACGTCTTTGTTCATATATATTTGGACGTCACAGGTGAGCGATAAAATTAAATAAATTAATAATATTTAAAGTGTAAACAAGTAAAACCGTCTGGCCGAGTCTCGAACTCGCTAGCCCGGTTCACTCGGTACATGGTGCGTTAAGCCTCACGGCTACATCAGTCTACCGACCGTACAAGCGAAATTTGTTCTATGTAAGTTCGGAAATTACATTAGTTTAGTCAGTGCCGACCGTCACCGCTAGCACCACCATACCCGCGCGAATTAAATACGGTATGCGGGCGCGCTTTAGTTAGGATCATAAACGAAAAAATATTATATTTAAATAAAATGATAAATATTTTAAGTTAAGTTGTGTGTGTTGTCCCGGTGTGTACTTCTATGGTGTTTTGATCCTATTAGCGTGCGCTTTGGCCCGCAACAACCTTTTTTTGCATACTGGTGGTGATGAAAATTGCTTTTTAGCTGGCTGATGAGCTTTCCGTCTTGCTAAAAGAAGTCGGGGATCTAATAGTTGTGAAACAGATTTACGCGTGACTACTCATTTGTGATAATTTTTTATATAGGTCCAAAACAGATAACTTTGGATCAAGTTTACTTTTCTTTTCACTAATATCTGATCCTGCGTTGAAGTAATTTTTACTTTACGGCCACATTTATCTTTCCTTTGAAGTGAAAAGAAACAGTTCCTTTTAATTATTTTAAATTGCATTCAACCTTTCTTGGAGTTATGTTTGTCGCTAATATATTATTCAAAACACAGAACAAAAAAAAATGAAAATATGATTTTGTAATAAAAAATGAAATAAACCTCCCAAAACGTTATTTATAACAAGAGAATTGATAAATAACTAAAGAACTTCACATTAGTCAGACAACTTAAAGAATGGGTGTTGCAGCAGTTAGCCGCATCATAGAAATAAACAAAAATATTACGCGTTCGGATTAATTTGCACGCTACTGTAATGAGAATTGGAGGTAAACTATTTTTCTTCCCTAACTTACACCGTTTTTTATTTCAGACCCTTAAATTTAATTTTTGAATAAAATCTGATTATTGCCTTTTTAATTAAATCGATAAATATTATTATTATATGTATATTTCTGGTTTAATTTTTATTAATATTCTAACTGAAAAAGGAAAAAAGATACGGTCGCTTGAATGCAAAAAAATAAACGAAAGAAGCCGCTTGCAAACTAGGAAAAGGTATAAAGAGAGATGATATAATGCGACTAATTGCAGATATGATCTAAGGTCGAGAATATTTATTATTATTTTGTTTTTATCCAATAAGTTTGCCGATTAATTTCCACAAATCATCCCGTGAAAATAATTTTAATCTTGCAATGATATTAGATTAGGTTATACTAGTCTATAATATTTGTCGTATGAACTCAATGTTGTAATCCAGTACTCAAAAATGTATTAATCCATCATTTAGTTCCGATTTCAAGTCATTTTTTGAAAAAAAATTGGGGAAATATTATTAACTTTTTACAGTGGTTTTTCTCTAATTAATTACAGAGGGCAAGGGTAATTCTCTATCCAAAAGGGGGAAACAGGGTGTGTCCTTAGTCAACTAGCATTTGATTCCAAGAAAGATAAATATCTAATTAATATTAAAGCGATTAATCTATACGACACTGTTTTGTTATTTAACTTTTTTTTCAGTTAATTATTTTCTAAACCTAATATTTTTGTACGTACCTAATCAATTCTATTTTAAAATATTTTTTAACGTTGATACTTTGTAAATTCTTGGAACTGTAATTACTAAAATTGTCCTGCTATCAGACTCAAGTGTTACAGAACAGATTTTAAAATTAAATAAATAAAATTAAAAAAAATTAATGCCTTCATTTAATATTTCGTTTATTATTATTATTTCAATAAGTAAATAAGAATTATATTTATCTTTACAAATGCATTTCTTTATTTTCCATTTATATCTATAAATTCAAAATTAAGGCGTTTGAATATGACGATTAAGTATAGCACTACGCAAAACGACTGAGAACGACCAACAGGGACTTTTTAAAATAAAAAAAAAAAAAAAAAATTTTTTTACGGAAAAATGTGGGTTATAAAGAACGATACATTTAATAAAAGTAAAGTCTGCACTAAATACTATACGAGAAATCTAAGGAAATAAACAGAATGAAACTTTCTTTCGTAGGCCACATTTTTAGGATAAATGACAATAGTAAATCCCAGAAAATCCTTCTTTTTTTAAATAAAAAGAAAATTTAAATGTATATATTGTAGTAAAGTTAAGAAAGATTTAAAAAGCTGACAACACATTTGTAGGCTTTTTCCCTGAACGCGGCTAAAACCGCGTTCCAGGAAAGTCCTACAACTGTAGGTTGCTTCTGATGTACGGCTTACACACACATTCATATACGACTTAATTTAAAATACGTATCCTTTTACTTAAATATTTTATTCAATTTAATGATTTTAACTAAAGCGCGCGCGTATACCGTATCTAATTCGCGCGTTTGTGACGGTACTAGCGGTGATGATTGGCGCTAACTAAACTAATGTAATTTCACATTCTAGATAGAACAAATCTCGCTTCTAAGTTCGGCAGCTGGTGTAGCCGCGAAGCTTAACGCACCAAACACTGAGTCGACCGGGCGATCGAGTTTGAGACCCGGCCAGACCGGATTACTCTTTTACGCTTTAAATATTATTAATTTATTTAATTCTATCACTCACCTGTGACGTCACGACATAGCAGCATTTTTTGGGGTGGGGGTGCGATTTTGCAAATCCTGTTATTTTTTAATCGTTAAAAAATGTGCCTAAGAAAAATATGAACTTAATTAGATAAAATTTCGAGATACTGAGGGGGACATACTGTACAGCCTCCTTGACCTTTTAAGTTGAAAATTTAATGGCATCAATGCCATGTAGAAATAATCTGATCAAGTTTGGTCAAAATCGGTTCAGTAATTCTGGAGATATAAGGTGATTTAGAGGCCGACACCGAACACACACACACACACGCGCGCGCGCGCGCGTACGTACGTACGTACATACCAACATTCACATCCGGAAAATTTAAATCCCTTTTTTTTTGGGGGGGGGGGTTCCGTAGGTGTCAAAACGTTATGATCCGGTGAAAACTGCATATGCCCAAATTCAACTGATTACAATACTTTCCCTTCTAGAGCTACAGCACTATCTACACGGGAAAGTAAAACCAGAAACAGAAATTCCGAACTTACAAATCAGGAAACATAAACAGAAATCTCATAAAGGAGGATTTTTACGAAGAAGAAGTTCCAAAACAAATAAGAATAGCAATAAATAAATTCAGGAAAATTTAAAGGTACTGGCAGAAAAGAAAAAAGAGAGAGCTAAGAAAAGAATTAAAAGTAGTCAATATTTAACTGAAACAAAAAACTTTTGTTCTTAAATTGAAGGATTAATTCATTAAGTCGTCGCAGAATCTGTTGTTAAAAGCTTGTACCGTGGGAATATGGAAATGGAATTGGAAAAAAAGCAATGCCGGACCGAGATTCGAACCCAGACCTCCGGATGAAAGGCTGAGACGCTATCACTCCTCCCTAGAGATCGGCAAATTCTACAAATCATTTTTCTTTTAGTTATATATAAATACAAAACTTAAAAATAAGTAATCTCAGATTTAGATGGCTGGAAAAAAATGAGATAATTAAACCTTTTTGATATTAGATTTTTACGATTTAATTTATTTTTAGAATCGGATCATAATTACAAGATTTTTTCTTTTTTTTAAATAGGTAAATTAATTGCTTTAAAGAAATAGATTAATAAAATAAAATACGATATGATAAACTGAAAAATTCAACTAACCGCATGCAATAAAAGCTTACACATATCACCTTTACCAGCCATAAATGGCATTGAATTATTAGCCGCAAGATAACTTAGATTGTTTTTTAGTGGTTTTGTTCACTGACAGCGGTTTTATACGTTGGGGTTCAAATCTTTTTAAAGTTTATGTTATAACCATATACAAAAGAATACAATACTAAAATATAAATTGTTACGGTATAATTTTATGGTTGATTGTTAATTATAATTCATTTTAAATTAAAATACATATATACATAAAATAACACATAAATCATAGGTTAGAAGTCATGGATTTAACCCCAGGACAAATGATTCTTAATCGTAATATAGGGAAGGCATATACTAATTATTCGTATGAACGATTGAACGATTAATTTCTGTTTCAGTATTGCTCAATTAGTTATTAAGTGATACTTATAACAAAGGGGAAATTGTACAGCTCCCTCAAAAATCTCGATCGATTACCCTTACATAAATCTGTCCAAATTTTAGAACCAGTAGTGACATTGGTTGCATCAGACTAACATTTCAGGATAAAGAAATTGATAGCTCTAAGCGGTATTAACTTAAATTATTGGAAAAACAATATAAAAATAGTTACAAAATTAATATATTTTCAGTTCCCACGCGAATATTTTTACTTCCCCGGTTAGCACTATAGCAGATCTGTAGCTTTAGAAAAGAAAGTATCGTTTTCGGCACGATTTGGACATATGCGGTTTTAGTCGGATATTGACGTTTTGACATCTAAGAAACACAAAAAACCGGATGGAAATTTTTCGTATGTCTGTGTGTTCGGTCTTGTACTCCTTATATCTCCAGAACTAGCGGACCGATTTTGACCACACTTGGTCAGATTACTTCTATATATGGGGCATTGATGCCATTAAATTTTCAACTTAAAAGATCAATGTGACTTTTTTAGTTCGAGATCAAAACAATTCTTTTGCAAAATCGCATCTCCAAAACAAAAAATTATCTAAATAAACTAGCGGCTAAGCGGGTATACTGCCTCAATAGTACCCCCTCTCTCCATAAGAATCGCTGACGTATAGCTATAGTAGTCGACTGCTATGTTGTGACGTACAGGAAGCGGTAGAATTAAATAAATTAATTATTCATTTAATAAATTAATTAATTCATTTCAACCCCCGTACGGGAAGACACCCACCTTGTGACGATTTCAGTCGTCACCCTCTAATTGATTACACCTCACAGTAATAAGACAGACCTCGGTTAGGATGCCACCGATGTAAATACCTTGGTAGGCATTTACAACAGTGATTTTTAACCGGGCTTTTGCCTTCGCTGCAAGCCTCTTCCGGGCATCTTGACTGTCCTACATCGTTGAGCCACTAATACTGCCCACCCCCTCGCGAATGTTATACGGTATGCACGTGCGCTTAAGCTAGAATAATTGAATTAAATTAAATAAACGATACGGCCAATGAGGCCGTCGCGTTTGTGAGCGGCCGGCTCAAAGATAGAGGCATGTGCTAGGCCCATAAGAATACTTCAATGCTTGACATGATCGGTAGGAAACACATCCGAGAAATAGAGATCAGTGTAGATCGAATCAGAATAGTTACGTCAAGGAGTGTAAAATACCTAGGAGTCAGACTACAGAGATCGGACCTTTATAATGGAAACATAACGTTACAGACCAAGCTGAGAACGCAATGAATCACCTCAGCAAATTGCTGTGTAACAGGAAGGGACCGCATGCTGGTGAAAGGAACCTGATAATGTCGGTTGTCACCTCCATAATGCTTTATGCCGCTCCAGCCTGGGGTGACACCCTTGACAGGAATGTCAGTAAGATTTCCTCTCTTCAACGGCTAGTAGCACCGAAAGTGTCGTCCGGTCTCCGCACAGTGTCACGTGATGCAGTTGAGGTTATCGCTGGCATCCCCCTCCCCGATACGCATTAGAGCAAAACAACTGTCAAGAATTTATGATGGAATGCCAAAAGATGCGTCCAACAAACAGCTGCTCCAAGACTGGCAGGTGGGATGAAATGACTCGACAAAACGAGCACGGACAAAAAGGCTGATCCCTAATTTATACCCATGGATTTGGAGACGGCATGGTGAGGTGAATTTCCATCTCACCCAGCTCCTATCCAGTCATGGGGAATTCTCGGCGTACTTATACCGATTTAAACGAAGGGAATCACCAAGTTCTGTGCGTCGGTTGATACGCCTGAACACACTTTTTATGTATGCCACATATGGTATGTAACAAGGAGACATCGGGACCTAGATTGGCTTATTCCCAAAAACACATAAATATATGTTTAGGGGCCTGAAAGAATGGAAGGCAGTATCCAAATTGGCATCGGACGTTCTAAGAGTTAAGGAGCAGGAATGACAGGCAGAAAAGGAAGACTCATATGAAGTTAGATCGAAAAGGAAGGCCTCGAATGTCTGAGGTGAAGAAAACGGACCCGATAGTGAGTGGGTGACGGGCAACCTTCTGCGGAGCCGTCGTTCGTCCGCGTTGCGCGGACCGGCGACCGAGACCCTGGATCCCCCGCACTCGTAGGCGCCTCCCAGGACTGCGTAATACTTAACTGCGGGTTCGGCCCTGAGACGGCAGTTGGTGAGGTGGAGGTTTAGTCGATAGGGTGTAGGTATATATACGCACTTTCACTACATCTAGCGGAACCTGTTAGCGAGTCCGACACTCAGGGCGTAAATGGCATTCCTCCCTTCACCAGGAAGAAAAAAATATTATATTTAAATAAAATGATAAATATTTTAAATTAAGTTGGGTGTTTAAGCCGTGAATCAGAAAAAAGCCGCGTGACGGGAAAATCCTACTACTGTGCAGTCAGCATTTTTTATATAAATTTATGTAATATAAAAAACATTTTTGGAATTCAATTTTTCATAAAATTATTTACAATCAACCTATTTGTAAAATTATAATAAAATATTTTATTTTTGCTGAAAACAGCCCCGATTTGATGTTTCATAACTACATATATTTCATTTATTCAATCGTTTAATATTAATGTTTAATTAGGTGATCGGCCATTCGTTTTAATTAAACAATTTTCATCTATTAATGTCTTGATTAAGAAGTCGACTGCATAGATATTTAGAAAATTTTTTAATTTTTGGTTTATTTTTCATTTCTTCTTTTAATGCGTAGGTTGTGTATTTCGTTTGAGACATATGGGGTCCGGGAAAAAGTCCGAGAATTTTGAAGTATTTCAAAGTGCTCGATTACAAATTTGTATCCTGATCGGATTTAATAGTCTTTTAATATTTTACAATTTTACTTTCTTAAGGGGGGAATTCCGGTCAAAAAAAGGTTAAAACCTAATTTCTTTTTCAAAAAAAAGAAAAAAAAAAGCTGACAACACAGCTTCCTGCAACTGTGGGATGTTTCTTATGCAAGGCTTACACACATATACACACACAACTTAATTTATAATTTTATTTAAACATAATATTCATTCCTTTACTTTAATTCAATGATTCTAACTAAAGCGCATACCGTATTTAATTCGCGTGAATATGGTGGTACTAGCGATGACAGTCGGCTTTAACTAAACTAATTTATTTTCACAACTTACATAGAATAAATTTCACTTGTGCAGTTGGTATACTGGTGTAGCCGCGAGACTTAACGCAACAAGTACCGATTCAACCCGGCGATCAGGTTCGAGAACCAGTCGCTGGTTATGATGATATTTACACCGTAAATATCATCCATTTATTTAAGTCTACCGCTTACATGTGACGTCGCAACATAACATACAGACTACTACAGAATTTTTTGGAGTAGAGGTGCAATATTGCAAAATTGTTTTTAACAAATATTGTTATTTTTTAATTGTTAACAAATGTGCCTAAGAAAACTATGATTTTTATTAGGCAAAATCGCCAGATACTAAGGGAGGACCTTCCTTTACAGCCTCAGCACCTTCACCTTTTAAGTTGAAAATTCAATAGCATCAATACCCCCCACATATAGAAGTAATCTGACCCAGTTTGGTAAAAATCGGTCCAGGAGTTCTGGAAATATAAGGTGATCTAGAAACCAAACACATACGAACGATAAAAAAATACCCACATCCGGAAAATTTCCATCCGGTATTTTGAGTTTCCTGTCAAAATGTCGAAATCCGGCGAAAACCACATATGCCTAAATTGGACCGATTACAATACCTTCTCTTGTAGAGCTACAGTTCTGCTATAACGCTATCTAGATAGGAAAGTAAAAATTTAGCTTATTGTGTAGGTTATAATCTCCTGAATAAATGGATGTATTTATTTTAATTCTACGTTGCTAAAAAATCAAGTTATAGGCATTTTTGCAAGTGCATGTCCTCACTGGATATAACTTCTATACTTGAATATAACTCCTACACTTCATAAACTGCAACTTCCTTTAGAAACAAGATAAAATGATGCGGTTTTTTAATTAATTAATGATATTATTTGATCAATTTTAATTAATGAAATATTTGGATCTTAGAAGGAGAAGGCACATCGGTTCGAATCAGACTTCACCTCCTTCGTTTTTAATTTAAGTATATTGATTTATGAATAATTATTAAATTTGAATTTTTTACATTCATAATTTTTTGTTTGGTATTTAGCCGTACTAGCAGCACTAGACTGTTGCATTTATGCATTAGACCTTTGCGTTTAGGGACGCCATTACGAAATATAGTAAAGGTTTGTAGGGCCTAAACGATTACAGAAATTTAAAAAGAGGGCACAATTTTGAAACTCATCAAGTATTACGGTAATACTATGGCAGCCTATACAAGTAAAGATGCCAAATCTATGAAACAAGAAATATTTATCTACGCTGCATCATTGTATTTCAACCGACAATAAGCCAAAACACAAAAATGCTCTACAGGACAAGACGGTTGGTGTTTTTACAAACGAGCTTAAAATGGAAAACCAAGTAAGCATATCAGAATTGTTAGAACACTTATCAGTGAATTTGTATTAAGATACAAAGCACCAATTTATCGGAGGCTCACTGAAGAAAATTATTAAATCTGCGACTGAAAGAAAGAGCCCAAAACGCCAATGAGAGTTTTCACAATTTTTTATGGAAAAGTGCTAGAAAACTTAAAGTTTTTCACGATCGGTAATAGAAGCAGCATTGGCAGAGGCAACAAATGAGTTTAATTTTGGTAACAACTGTAATAGTTAGAATGAAAAGAGCTTGTGTATCTGCAGGGAAAATCAGTGGAATCTTAGCAAGTAGACGCGATCACCGAAGAAAAAGGAAAATTATCTGCATATGGCATTGTAACTTTAAATGTAATTTCCTGTAAGTTTTTTTTGTCTTCTTGGATAAGAAAAAAATCATAACTTAAGTTCCTGAACAGATAGACGTAATTTTTTTTTTTTACTTTTTACTTCCTTGTACGAAGGAAGTATTCTGATCGCGAAAAATTTCGGTTTTTCAAATTTCAGCGGAAATATCCATTTTGACTAACCCTGAATCTATTTTTATTAGTTTCGGCGTGACATATGTATGTACATATGCATGTATGTACGTACGTATGTATCTTCCATAAACTCAAAAACGATTAGCCGTAGGATGTTGAAATTTTGGATTTAGAATTGTTGTAACATCTAGTTGTGCAACTCCCCTTTTGATTGCAATGGACCGAATCAAAAATGTCCAAAAAACCCACAACCCAAAACAATTTGGATTTTGGACTTTTCTTAACTGTAATAATAAGCCCTCATCGAGAGCTTTTCAACGATATATCATAAACGGTACTTATTTTCATTAGTTCCAGAGTTATAGCCAAATAAAGTTTTAATTAATGAAATATTTGGATTTTAGAAGGGGAAGGCGAATCGAATCATACTTCATCTCCCTTTTTTAATTTTTTTTTTTTTTTAATTTAAATATATTGATTTATTAATAATTATTAACCTCTGATTGTAAAAAAAATGTACGATAAGTCATAATTCAATAATTAAAAAAAATGTATATGAAAAAATATCAGAAGTTACTAATGAAATAAAATTTTATGTACTTTTCATTTAAAAAAAATGTGTATATGTAATTTAATAGGCGTACAAAGAAGTCATGTAGTGTCCAAATCAAGATCTTGTTCTAATTTTCGAAGTATGGATATACTGAAATTGATGCAACGAAAATTTAAAAATAAAATCTAAAAGTAAATCGTAACGGTAAAATATTGATTCAGGAGAAATTGTTTAAAATATATGGGAAGGTAGAACAAAGTTTTTTTGCCTTTCATTAAAAAAAAAAAAAATGTAAAAATAGCATTAAAACTAAATTAGTTATAATTTTTTTTTTCTAATTTTTCACCCCTAACTGAATATTGGGGAGGGGGGTTGGGAGATTTTTTTGATTATATATTTAATAAAAATAATGGTAAAGCAATAGTGAAATTAATTATAACGACCTTGGACTTGTAATATATAAAGCTCAAAAAATGATTTTTTGTAGGACTTCCCTCCTTAAAGAAGAATTATGATTTCAAAATGTACGAAGGGTTTTGGACAACTAGCCGAAAACAATTGGCATGTTTTCATTTTATTTATAACGCTCTGTACTCGTGAGATGTCATCCATATTTCACTTGTATCTTTCTGGGGCTTAGGTTTATTCTGTTCATCAAATATAAAAAAACATTTTTAATTTTCCTCAAAATATATATATATATATATATATATATATATAAAACACAATGGAATCGTGACTAATATTTAAATTAAATTAAAATATTTATTCAATAAATGATTGTGTTGTACTGAATATGCTCGTAAACGTCTATTAAATGGGAGGAGTTATTAAAATAGCTAAGAGAACGGTAACTTAGTAAAGGAAAGGAGTAATCTCTGTATCACAACATAACCCCATCATCATCATCATCGTCATTATCATTAAATATGCGATCAGATCTCCGTCATCATATTGTCATCGAATTGAGCACGAGGCAACAGCAGGATATTCATAACAAAGAGAGCAATACCAATTGTCAATGCAAATTATACAATCAAACCTCTATCCTTATACAAGTTCAGAAGCGGATCTACAACAATAAAATACAATACAATAGAAACACAATATATACAATTTCAGCCTTTATTTTCATAGTCGATAAATATACGACACCACTTATAGATACGGTACGACATAAACGCAGGAAGAAACTAAAGAAGAAATCTCGATAAAATATTTGTTACTTATATTCCTTACATCATCAACCTTATATAATTTTTTCTTATTCTAATAATCCATACAAAAATATTTTCCCTACTACTAAACAGGTGTGATGTTTTAAAAATAATAAAAACAAAAAATCCATCAGTTTAATATTTAAAATACAAAAAAAATTTCATACATTTGTTAGAGAATCCTCATCTACTTAATTACATTTATTTAAAAAGAAATTATATAATACAGCTTGCAATTACTTCTAAAATTTTGATAATTTGATTTTATAAAATTTCATTAGAAAAATTTATATTTTACTCTAATATAATTTTATGTTTAAATTTTAGTCAAGTTGATCGACTGTTAGTTAAGATAAGAAAGTTTTTTTCTAAACACACCGAAATATATCAGCTAGAATATTTCTATTTAAAGAATTATTTAAAGCGTAAATACCACATTCCGATATATACAAAGAGAGAAATTTTTTAATAAGGATTAAAAAAAAGAGAAACTAAAATAAGCAGGAAGAATGTAGATATTTCAAAAAGAGGTCTGAATATTTAATCTATTATCACGGAATTAAGTATTGCATCGATTTTATCGTAGTATTAAAACTTGAAGATTCAAAACATTACTCTAAAAAGACACACACACGCACATATATATATATATCAAGGAATTGCAAAAATAGGTTTTATTAAAGTTGTTCATAGCAAGTAACGGTGCATTATAACGTATATTATTAAAATTTGTTTTGTTAATTAAATAACTACGAGCTTTAATAAAAATTAGAGCATAAAACTCAAGTAAAAAAAAAAAAAAACTTTCATTTAATAGGTGTCCATGCCAGATGAGAAAAAGGACAGAGTTCTGAGACTCATAACCGTGACAGAATTCGATTGAAGTCTTAGAAATCTATCCATCCACATTTTTACATATTTTATCCTACTATCTGTAAGATTATTTACCTACCGTTTAAAATATTAAGGCGTGAAAGACATTATATTGTAAAAGATAAATCAATTTTCAATCGCTGATTAATTTTGAATACTTATCAAAACTAAGCTAGAAAATTCATATTCATATTAACGACAGAAATACTAGGCGTTTTACGAGTATTATTTTTAAAGCAAGAGAGGGCATGCTAGCTCTCAATTCTAATCCTAGTAGGGAGTTGAATGACAGGAGGATATGCTCATTATGTAGATAAGTATCAGATTTTATCGGATATTAGGAAATTACGGCTAGGAAAGGGACTTTTAACAGAGGAAATATAGTTCGGCTGCTGAATGGAAGTGACTGGAAAGTTCTAGTGAAAGATTTCAACGGAGCATTAGCCTATAGGAAACGTTTAATAACGGAATTCAACTAATAACTAATTTTTTTTAAATTATTATAAATTTTTTTTTCTTTATTACCACTTCATGCCCGTTGTATGAATATTGCATTAAAAAGTCAAAGATGAGGGGGTAAAGGCAGACTTTTTATTTTGAATTGTATGCAAAAGTATAAGTAATTTTATAAGTAATAATGAGTAATTTAGTAATACCTAAATTCGTTGCCAACCGGGCAGACGACCTTATGTCCACGTGTGGAAGAAACTATTTTCAGTTTGTTTATTGTTATAGTAGCAGACCCGGCAATGCTTTGCTATTGCTACATTTGAGTATACATATAGATTAAATGAACACAATTGAAAGTTTGGTAAAACATTAAAAAATTAACATTACGGAACTTCAAAAAATTCAACCTTTCACTTTATCCCTTTTTCCCTTTCTCCCTTTTTCCATTTTCCCCTTTTTACCTTATTCCATTTTTCTCCACTTCCTTTTTCGATTTTCCCCTTTTCCTATTTCCCTTTTTCTTTTTTTCCCGCGCATAAATCGGTCCAGTGGTTTTTTTAGTCTATAGTGAACACACATACAAACATTGCCTTTCATACATATAGAAGAAGAAAGTCTGTTTGTAAATTTGTTTGTTTGATTCGTAAATATCTCGACATCGGCGCCACCTAACGGATCAATTTTTTGCTTGAAGAAGAATTTCTTTCCGTGAAAGTAACACGCATTCTGAATATTAACCAAATCTGACCGTAAATACAATTTTTCGAAATATTTCGACCCCAGTGCTACCTACCGGGTCTAAACTAATTCAGAAACCTTCGCGGGCGTGCGCACAAGTCACGAAAGTTTCATCGCAATCGGATGAATGGTATAAGAACGCATATGGGAAAAACAAAAAAATATTCATTTTTCATAAATATAATATATGAGATTACTAACGAGTATATACTTGTATTATGTTGTGTTTTTTCTTTAAATTTAATGTATTCTTTAGTTAGAAATAAACACGATACTATTATTATTATTATTAGTAAAAGATATATCGCGTATCAATAACTAACAACAATGTTCAACCGAGTTAAAAAGAAAAGCCCCAAACAAGTAGAGAAGATTTTCAAACCGAAATTCACAGGACACGTGAAACTGTAACTAATCACAGTAATAAAACGACCAGTAGAAGCGTAGAAGAAGAAAAAATAAGCGATGGGAAAAGTAGTAGGAAATAAAAAAATAAGAAGGAAGAAAATGGAGAATAGAAGGAATAGAAAAAAGGGAATAAGCTAAAGAGAAAAAGAAGGTAAGAGACAACTATTACAAGAAAAATATAAGAAGAAATGAAAGAACAATTAAGACAAAAATGAGAAGAAAGAAGAGACTAAGAAGGCGGATTAAGGAAAAGATAAGAACAGAAGAATGGAAGAAGAAAAAGAAAAAGGGGAAGAAGTGGTGAAAGGTACAGAAAAATATAAAGTTAAAAAGGATGTAGAAAACTGAGGAAAAAATCCAGGAAGAAGAGATAAGTGAGAATATTTTTTTTTTGATTTTCTGAGCGAAAAACGCTTTCGCGTTATCATCGCCAGGACACGATATATTTGGTATAAATAAATAAATTTTAAAAATTGATAATTAAAAACTTAAACTCAGGAACGTAAAAATACATCATAAAAGGAAAATAACTATTACGTATGCTAAGAGATAAAAACAAAAAGATATACCGCATTATTAATCTTAATTAAGATAATAAAATCGACTCTTTCCATATACGGAAAGATTCCACTACGTATTAAAAAAGAAGACTTCAAAGAATAAAATTAACATCCGGGAGACGCCAAACGGTATCCACAGACGATAAGCACCGTATAAGTAATTAAATTTTTGAATCAAGATGCACGGTCTTTATAAATCGCAAGACATTCGATAACATCATCGCATTGTTCCCGATATACTTCGCATGTTAGCCCCTAATTTAAACTTGAAACGCAATACCGCATAACAGATACAATCCGCAAGGATGTGGTGCGCTGTTACTTGGCAGTCACAACGTACAAAAATGGGTGCATCTGTTTACGTCGGCAAACTATTTCTGTGCCGTATTCGCAAACGGCAAATAATAACCTCCTCTCAACGGTTATTCCTTCATGAGGAGCTTCACGGCGGTACAGTATTCTAAACAGGACGTAATCTATCGTTAATATTAGCATCCCATTCGCTTTTCTACTTACGAATGAGAAATAAGAGGGGACAAGAAAAGGAGAAAAGGATCGGAGAGAATAACAGGAAAGAAGAAAGTTTCAAAAGAAGAGAGAAATAAGAAAATAACGAAAATAAAAATAAAAGCAGAAATAAGAAAAGGAATAAAATAAGACAGAAATAAGTGAAGTTGAAAGAAAAGAAAGATAAGGAAAGGTAACAACGAGAAAAAGAACAATAGGAATAACACGAGAAAGAGGAGGAGAATAAAGAAGCAGATAATCTTTATAGTAAACTCTTAAAGAAGAAAAGTTTTACGATATAACATTATTGTAATAAAAGAAATCTGGAAATTTCCTGAATGATACGCAGTAAAAGTGGTATTAAAAAGAGGTCCCAACCAACCATCCATTATACTATTTCAAAGTAACAAAAACAAGAAATATAATACAGGTTCAAAGATTTATTAATTCCGACTGAGTTTTTAAATTTATTTAATACCTGTCTTTTACTTTCTTTTAAATTTTTATAAAATGTTTTTCTGTGGAAATCAGATTTATGTTTTTTAATAGTAAACTGATAATTTTATTTTAGACAGATAGAATAACACGTCTAAGGTACAAATTATTACTCAATAGTTAAGCCGTCTTGCTTACGTCATCAAGACAAAGTACCTGAACTTCGTAGTTAAATCTAATGTTAGCCGTAATTTAAAGAAAATAAAACAACATAAAAAATAATTTACATTCTGGTTAACTAAACACAAATACAAAACACTTAAACGAGAGTTTTTTTTCCTTTAATTTGGTTATAATTAGTTTTATATAATAAAAATAAAATAATCTATAAATTACAATAATTAGTTTATTATAAAATTCTTTAATTTTGGTTCTTTAATTAATTTATTTCATTATACGCGTAATAAAACGCGGAATAGAATAAAACAATAATAAATAACAGGGTGTAAATATATAATCTACGCATCATGTTACGATAAAATTAACACCCTAACGTGTACCAGGGATATTATCTACCATAAGTGACACAATGCACACCCACATTCCACAGTATAAAATCTCACCTAACATCCCTCCCCACCATCCATCCTTTGTAAACCCAACTAGTCGTTACATAAAAGTAAAAGAAGAAGATATACGTCACACAGATGTTTCGGTATTTCACAAGAACAAAAAAAAGAGTACGAAGTTCAGTTCTCGTAGCTGGCTGACAATAGTAATATAAGTTATGCATGAACATTAACGGAATACGGTTTTTAATATACGGCTTTTATCTCAAATTTTTATAAACTATGAAAATTAAGTTTATTTTACAAACTTAATTTTCACAAAGAAATAGCAAATGAAACCGTATAAAAAAATCCAAAGAGAAAATAAATTCCTGAAAAAAATAAAAAATCCGATGTGGACACCACATGACTTTCTTCTACGCCTATTAAATTACATATACACATTTTTAAAAGTACATTAAAGTTTATTTCATTAATAACTTCTGATATTTTTTCATATTATTACTTTTTTTTTTATTGTTATTATTGAATTATTTATCGTAATTTTTTTTTTACAGAGGTTAATAATTATTAATAAATCAATATATTTAAATTAAAAAAAAAGTTAAAAAAAAAGGAGATGAAGTCTCATTTGAACCGATGTATCTTCCACATATAAGATCCAAATATTTCATTAATTACAATTTCATTCGGCTGTAACTGTGGAATCGATGAAAATAAGTACCGCTTATGATATATCGTTGAAAAGCTCTCGATGAGGGCTAATTACTGCAGTTAAGAAAAAAATCCAAATTTTTTTTGGAATTATGCGAGATGCATATGCGCATACGTACGTACAAACGTTACACCAAAACTAGTCAAAATGGAGTCGGGGATGGTCAAAAGGGATATTTCCGTTGAAATATGAAAACTAAAATTTTTCACAGTCACAATACTTCCTTTACTTCATACAAGGAAGTTAAAATGCATGGAATCAGTTAAACTTTGGGAAAATACAGATTTAAAAAATGTAAATATTTAGGAAGCCTACCGAGCTAGTCTAGTAGTTAACGCGTCGTCACAAATCAGTCAACAGTTGATTTTTAAAGTAGAAGGTTCTGAGGTTCGAATCCTATTAAACGTTAGTTACTTTTATACGGATTTTAACACTAGTCAGCGGATACCGATGTACTTGATGGTTGGGATTCAATTAACATATATCTCAGGAACGGTCGGTCTAAGTCTGTACGAGAATAGACTTCATTTATATTTCGTGCATTTCATCATCGACTAATCGGGGCGTAGGGATGGTCGCTTATGGTTTACTAACTGAACAGATTCCAACGTACACATTAGAAAAGGAAGAACTATTTAGGAGAAACCGATATGACAAAATAGTTTAGAAAATATGTACCCGTAAAAGAAATTAAAAAAATTGTAGAAAACGTACAAAATTATGGATCGACAAAAGAAAGTATTTTCATTAATGTAAAAATAAAACATTTTAACATAGTAATTAAACCCGGAAGTCTTTACGCTTCGGAATAATTAAATTTAAACAGTAAAAGAGAAATAGTAAAAACGAGAAAGAAGAATGTTAAGAAAACTTTTAGGACCTATAAAACAGAACAAAACCTGATGAATAAATAATAAAATTATAAAAATATAATTCCGAAATATACATTTAGAAAAAAAACCCGAAAAAGTACACGATTCAGTTAGATTAATTTTTACAGTCATCTTTCAATAACGGAAAATATAGATCGTCAAGAAAATATTCGAATTTTTTAAAAGCATAAAAACTAAAACAACTTGGTTCTCAGAAGTCAAAAAAAGAAACTTGAGAGAAAAACAAATGTCTGAAGAAGAAAATTAGTACAAAATGTTTAGAAAACTGGAACGTTCCCAAAACTAAAAAAAAAAAAAAACACAAATTAACATCTAATAATGGTTGGGAGAAAGAAAGAAACGACAAAAATTGTTGAAGTATGTTGGAAAAGAAAAACATAATTGGGCGATAAAAAGTTATAAAGTTGTAACTGTAGCGCATAGTAACCAAATCGGAAAATTAAAAAATAATAACGAGAAATAATTAAACTTAATACGTTACCAAATGATTAATATCGTAAAATATCTCCAACAGTTTTCTTTATGAAGAAATACAAACATACCTGAAACAAACAAAAAAAAATTACAATAATGAAAAAAGAAATAAATCTTTTTATTCTGGTTTAATCGATTAATTTATTAATCGTATATCGATATACTTTGTTTTAACAATTTAAACCTGGTTCGATTAAAATCAAGCCTTTATAATAAGTAAAAAACATACGTATAAAAAATTCATTATTTTTTTTTTGTTTAGCTAAATCCGCTATTAAAAAATGTGATTTGGAAACGACATGACTTCCTTGTACCCCTATTAAATTACATACGCGTTTTTAAAAGCGCATAAAATTTAATTTCACTAATAATTTCTGATTTTTATCATATTTTTTTATTGTTGTTATTATTAAATTATTATTTATTGTAATTTTTTTGTACAATCAGAGGTTAATAATTATTAATAAAGTAATATATTTAAATTAAAAAAAAGGAAAATGAAAAAAAAAGGAAGAAACTGTTGCAAACAACGAAAGAATAAAAACATTAAGAGAAGATGATAAAGAGGAAGTTAAAACCAAAGAAATAATAAAAAGGTTAACAGAGGAGGATAAATATAAAGAGAGAGAAATTTGAAAACTAGAGGACGTGTACACAATTTAAGATCAGAAGAATTATATCAAACCAAAGAGCGATTATACGATTGGCAACAAAAAACAAATAAATGAAATGATAAACGATTAACTCTGATATAGGGAGAATATTGTCCGATAATAACAGAGGAGTAATGAACTAAGAGATAAGAATATTTTGCAGTTTATTAAAGTTCGGTTATGTATGCTTCAGTGTATATGTTGTTCTTGCGAGAGTCTATTTTTCAGTCGCTCTGTAGTTACGTTTAATGTAGATAAAATTAAACAGAAATTCCAGAATAATTAAATTAAATTAAACTAGAAAATGCAAAAATAATTAGATTCTAAATTATAATTTTCAATTAATATTAAATAATCAGATGTTTCACTGAATCTATATACACATATGTAATAATACCTATTACATTACATATACACATTTTTAAAAGTTAATAAAATTTTTTATTTCATTAATAACTTAATTTTTTTTTTATTGTTATTATTCAATTATTAGTTAATGTAAAACTTTTTTTTACAAACACGGGTAATAATTATCAATAAATCGCTATATTTAAATTTAAAAAAAGGAGATGAAGTGTGATTCAAAACGATGTGTCCCTTGTAAGATCCAAGTATTGCATTAATTAAAATTTTATTTGGCTATAACTCTGGAACCGATGAAAATAAGTACCGCTTATTATATCGAGTAAGTTTTGACATTTTCTGAAAAACGGATAAAATTTTTACCTGAGCTGTTATAAAGTAATTTTCTGTAAAACGTTTAACCCCGACGAACTAAATAAAAGAGATTTAGATTCCCCTTTAAAAAATTCTTCCCCTTCTTTTTTGACAGTTAAAAAGTAAGCTGATGAATTTTAAAGTGGTCGTACATCCATTCAAGATGTGAACCCATTGGGACGCCCAACAATTATATGATCGACAAAATCGTCAAAAAAACCCACAACGCCGTGTATAAAATGATTGACAATTTAAGGTACGCAAACTTGCTGACATCATAAACATGTAGTGGACATAGAAATGTCCACTACATTTTACATGATGTTTTGAGTATGAAAAAGCTTTCCGCTCGATAGGTTCCGCGAATGTCAACGGTCGAACATAACCCCATTCAAATGAACGCATTCGGATTCACCATTCCACGGTAGATTAAAAAAAACAGTCCAAACAGCGCGCCAAAGCGAAAACGGTTCCGGCTCATCTGCAGATAAAGTCATGGCGTCGGGGTTTTGGAATTCTTGTCGTGTGATTCTCATAGACTACCTAGAAAAAGGCAGGACCATCACTGGGGAATATTACACTTCATTACTGGACGGATTGAAGAATGCTATTCAGTATAAACGACCGTATCTGACCAAAACGAAGTGCTCTTTTACCATGGTAATTGGATTGCTTACACTTCACGGGTTTCTGAAAAACTCTGTTTTTAAGTACTTCCAAATACACTTATTTATCGGATTTGACTTCCAGCGATTACTTTCTCTTTACAAAGCTGAAGAGATAGCTCGCTGGATGAAGATTCACTTCAAATGTTGAGGTCAAAGTTGAGACAACCGCTTATTTTGTAGAGATAGACAAATCGCATTATAATGAGGTTATTAAAAAATCAGTGGTATAAATATTTTAAATTGCAAGACGATTACATTAAAAAATAAAAGATTTCTGAAAAATTTTGTGCTTCTTTATCAAACCGAAAACTTTTCCGATGATCCTCGGATTCAGGATTATAAAAGTATTCATAAAAAACCATTATGTATTAAAGGTGTTTAATTTTATTTTCCTCTGAATTTCAGAAACGATTAACCAAACTGTTGCGAATACGTAACCTAATATTACAACTCCTGGCGCCGCGCAATGCTTAACTTCAGTACCGGACCCGGTGGGGAAGAAACGGTGAGATAGGATTTTTAGTCGAAAGGGTGCTGGAATACATAGGCTTTTAATAACATCTAGCCGAACCTGTGCGAGTCCGACAATTCCCCATTTATGTTGGGTGGGTAAATGGCATTTCTCAGACTCATCTTTCTTCTTTTTTTTTTGTCTAGTCGTTTGACTAGTTTGATGCAGCTCTCCAAGATTCCCTATCAGGTGCTAGTCGTTTCATTTCAGTATACCCTCTACATCCTACATCCCTAACAATTTCATTTACATATTCCAAACGTGGCCTACCTACACAATTTTTTCCTTCTACCTGCCCTTCCAATATTAAAGCGACTATTCCAGGATGCCTTAGTATGTGGCCTATAAGTCTGTCTCTTCTTGTAACTATATTTTTCCAAATGCTTCTTTCTTCATCTATTTGCCGCAATACCTCTTCATTTGTCACTTTATCCACCCGTCTGATTTTTAACATTCTCCTATAGCACCGCATTTCAAAAGCTTCTAATCTTTTCTTCTCAGATACTCCGATCGTCCAAGTTTCACTTCCATATAAAGCTACTCTTCAAACATATACTTTCAAAAATCTTTTCCTGAGATTTAAATTAATTTTTGATGTAAACAAATTATATTTCTTACTGAAGGCTCGTTTAGCTTGTGCTATTCGGCATTTTATATCGCTCCTGCTTCGTTCATCTTTAGTAGTTCTACTTCTCAAATAACAAAATTCTTCTACCTCCATAATCTTTTCTCTTCCTATTTTTACATTCAGTGGTCCATCTTCGTTATTTCTACTACGTTTCATTACTTTAGTTTTGTTATTGTTCATGTTCATGCGGTAGTTCTTCCGTAGGACTTCATCCGTGCCGTTCATTGTTCCTTCTAAATCATTTTTACTTTCGGCTAGAATTACTATATTATCAGCAAATGGTAACATCTTTATCTTTTCACCTTGTACTGTTACTCAGGATTAAATTGTTCTTTAACATCATTAACTGCTAGTCTATGTAAAGATTACAAAGTAACGACGATAGGGAACATCCTTGTCGTACTGCCTTTCTTATTCCGGCTTCTTTCTTATGTTCTTCAATTATTACTGTTGCTGTTTGGTTCCTGTAAATGTTAGCAATTGTTCTTCTATCTCTGTATTTGAACCCTATTTTTTTTATAATGCTGAACATTTTATTCCAGTTTACGTTATCTGAAGCCTTTTCTAGGTCTATAAATCCCAAGTATGTCGGTTTGCTTTTCTTTAATCTTCCTTCTACTATTAATCTGAGAGCTAAAATTGCTTCCCTTGTCCCTGTAATTTTCCTGAAACCAAACTGGTCTTCTCCTAACACTTCTTCCATTCTCCTCTCAATTATTTTGTACAGAATTCAAGTTAAGATTTTGATGCACGGCTAGTTAAGCTAATTGTTCTGTATTCTTCACATTTATCTGTTCCTGCTTTCTTTGGTATCATGACTATAACACTCTTTTTGAAATCAAACGGATAAATATAGAACTGTAGGAACTACAGACTCATCTACAAAAAAAACCCCTAATTTATTAAAATCATGAATTTTGAGTGATAAATTGCCTAAAAAGAGGTTGTCTATTACATTTTCTGAAAAAACTTATTTACGGAACAGAGAGATACAGTGGATGACGTACCTCTAATGAAATCACGATGTATGAAAATTTAACTTTTGCATAGGTATTAGGATTTCAAGAAACAATATTATCCTATTTGTAACCGGGAATAATAACACTGAAATAAATACTACCGCTGTATTTTTGTATAAAGAAGAGAAAATCAGTTCAAAAAACACCCCAAAACTTCTAAATATTTGGTTTATAATTATCTACTTTCCAAATGTAACATTGAAACATTTTGTTTTAAAAATGAGGCGAAATAAATTTGGAAATAGTTATCTTTAATGCTCCTTCATAAAATTTGTTTCAAATGTTCCAATTATTTTTAAGTTCAATGCAGGGATAAGTACGTCTTAGACATATACTTTGTTATATTAAGAACAGTTAATCTTCTATTGATTTGAGGCAAAGGGGTACGTTGCTTTAAACTAACTTTTTTCCGTACGGGGAGGAAAATGCTCTGCCAGCCGCCGCCAGGCCCGCTCTGACGAAAAGTGCGAGGCTCACACCGCTAAAAAATCTTTCCGTTATGCAGCGGCTCGGATATACGCCTTTCAGAATTACTCAGGAGCTGCTGTGTCCTTGCGGGCTTCTAGATGAATGAATCGGAGATTCCTCGGCACGTCAACGATAGTGACGACCCCTGGGTGCCCCGACTGTCTCCGTACCAAGACCTCCTCAACCGTCTGCACAAGAGATTGTGCTTTAAACTATCTGGCCCCCTATTTTTTATGTCTGTGATACGCGAATAAAACCTGAGATATAAGGAACTTTAATCAAAGTTACTTTCTCTGATCGTAATGATGTTCATTATATATGAGGGGGTCTGATGCTGTTACAGACGTATAGATAGAATAGCAACCGTTTGGCTAGAGGCCCGCCTGGGTGTTTAATTAACCAAGATAGGCATTTTGGCATCCAGCTCCGATTAACTGAGATATTCGCTGTTAGGATGAGAATGGATGTACGGTGATGATGTTGCGGTCCGGGAGGGTGTAGGCATTGACTTCGCTCTCAAAGGTGGACAAGAACACACTAAATTTGTGAATATGTTTCTTGATTCTTAAGTAAATCAACAGGATTTTGAGTAAATCGACTTGTAGGACAAAATTGTTGTTGGGATCGATACTTGTTTCAAGACTCAATCAGGTAATGATCTGAGTGCATAATCTAATTGCAGTTAGATATAGGAAATTTTTTACGTGAAACCTTTTGATATAAGATTAGAGCTTCCGCGAATCGGTTAAATTGATAGTCGACAGTTGAAAGTTACGAAAGGTGGTCGAGGTTGGAAGAGCCATATAAGGCGATAGCAGGTTGTGCAAACTGATGGAAATGTCTGCCGAAGCATTTGCATCGGTGGCATCCTGACAGGTGAAATTGATGACAGTGTTGTGTTATCAGGTTTAGAGGATCTAGAAGACGACCACCGGTAAAGCCTATCAGGACTAGGAACGGAGGGAATGGTGTGGCGACCGGGATCGTTACAAGGCGGGGATCTTCCCCTAAAAGGATCGGGTTGTTCATAAGGCAGACTTTTTTGCGGAACAGAATTAGCATGTCTTATCTATAGAGCTGAATTTACAAGCATTTCGGTGGGGTTGTCATTTTGATATGCAACCATAAATTTTGCTATATAAAGAAAGCAACGGGAGACTACATTACAGCACTATATATAATGACAAAATTACATAAAATCATTTATCTAATTGGATATACGAGTATTTACTATAATTTTTATTTCCTTGTAAATTAAAAAATTAAGATATTTCACACGAGAATACAGTGAAACTTTCAAGATTTATTTGTTTATTCTTTTTATTAAAAATGATTATTTAAAAAAAAATATTTAATTACAATATACTTTATTTAGGTTAATTAATTTTTATAACTTACATAATGATTTTTAAATTGAGCAATAATTTACCAGCGAATAAATCCATAAGTGTACCAAACCGTACAACAGATATTAGCCAGTACGATTAAAAACTGATGCAATCCATTTTTTAAATTATACTTTCAGATTTTATCAACAATTAATACTGTAATAATCTCTAACCTAGTTACTAACTAAAGATATTCACGGTTTCACCATTATAACGTAACTTATTATAAGTAATTAATCAATAATAAGTACTTCATTAATTAATAATTAATTATATTTTATAGTAAAATTACTACAATGGATTTATTTACTAATTATTTAAATATAGTAAAAAGAATAAAATAAACATTTAAATAATAGAGCTGATTAAAAGATAAATGATACAAAATAAAAAATATACCTTCTTAATTTGACATTAAATTTAAAATTTTTAAATTCTGCATCAACTAAAAATTAAACAACTTCCTTGATCTTCACAACTTGATATAAACTTCAAAAAAAAGAAAAATGTAAAAATAATTGAAAAAAAATATATATTTTTTTTATCGAACTTTAAAGTCGTTTTTAATTTTTACGTCGCTGTACTGGAGGGAGTACAGCGATGTATGGCTCTTAAGGTGGCGTCGGCATACGCCTCGGTCTCGACTGAGGTGGTGTTGGTGGTGACTGAGATGCCGCCATTTCAGCAGCTGGTGGCGGCTCGTGAGCAAGTTTATCAGGGTGTGTAAGGACGATGCCGACGCAACTGTCTACAGGGACTGGGAAGCCAGGTAGAATGCGTCCACAAAAGGGAGGTGGACGCATCGTTTGATCGCGCGCATTGAGCCGTGGGCCGGGAGGTAGTTTGGGGAACTGGGATTCTGGCCGAGACAATTCCTGAACGGCCATGGGGTCTTTCGTTCGTACCTGTGTGGACGAAGAAGAGCTGAAGATCTCTTCTGTCCCTACTGCCGGGGGTTAGACACGCCGAAACATGTGATATTCCAGGGCCCGCGGTGGAACAAGGAACACCGCGACTATAGTGCCGTAACTGGACATCTTGAAGTGGGGACCATCGTTGAAACGATGTTACGCAGTTCGGTGGACTTCGATACTGTGACGGGTTTCGTGTCAGGAATACTGAAAATGAAACATCTGGAAACGAGGGGTGGAGGGCCAGCTCCGTACAGAGCTGCCGTTTGACTGTGCTTGCACGGATGGGCGTTGGTGATGATGTGCGGAGGCTCTCGAGCCCCTGAGCTAAAAGACTGAGTCCCGACGGGGCCGTCCCTTCGGGGTGTCCCCGTTAGAGGCAAAGCACAAAGTACTGAGTCACGGTTGCTCGGTGATGGAGGTCAGGAAACGGCATAGCCGGGCCTGGCGTTTCCTTCATCTGACGGCTAGAGGCAAAGACACCTCCCGGAACCGTGTTCGTGTTTAATTGGGGGATCTGGTTCCGGAAGGCAGAGATAAAAAAAAAGAAAAATAGAAATAGATCTTTTGTAAAACATTCTTAGAGCGAAATCTCGTTTACCGATCATAAATATAGATCTAAAAAAATATATTCTCGTTAAAAAATTAGAAACGCTATTAGAGAAATAGTGCAAATAAACTTTTATCAAGAGTTAGTTAAGGCTATTGTTGGAAATACTATAGAAAAGGACACTACTTCGGGTGGTGATTCTAGAAAAAGAAAGGAAAATATCAGATAAAAATTAAAATTATTATATTTTTAATTAATTAATTGTATTGTTCGAGCGTTTTCGGATTATTAATCCATCTTCAGGAACAATGATGCGTTATACACTATAATTATTTACTTTACGTATAATTAATTATACTAAATTGAATTTTAAAAACTATAAATACAACAATTGATCGTCAAAAGGTAAAATAAAAATAACGTTATCCGTCATGACAGTGTGACGGTTAACCTTCATACTTTTACCTTCATTTACTTTTCACGATCAATTGTTATATTTATGTTTTTATAAAATTCAATTTAGTATAATTAATGATATGCGAAGTAAATAATTATAACGTATAACACATCACTGTTCCTGAGGATGGATTAATAATCCGAAAGCGCTCGAATATTACTATTAAAGTGTGTTGGTAAGTGGAAACTATTATATAAATAATTTATATATTAATACCAACGGGCCATGCTTAATAAAATTAATTTGTTATATTAGTTACGTCTACCGAAAGATTTCTGATTTTCGCTTCTTAGAAAATATAATGCAGTACTAATTATGGTAAAAAATTTGAGCATTTTTTGTATCATTTGATCTGAAAATATTTTTAAAATGGTTCCCAAAAAATAATCCGCAATTGTTTTTTTTAGAAAAGTTAAATAAAATTCAAAACATTAAGTTCAAAAAATACGATTTTTTAGTTTCGATATAAAATAACTTTGTTCAATCGCCAGTTAAAACTTTCTGCAAAAATTTATGTAGACATTATTTTCTATTTTTAATTTTTTGAGTTTTATATGATGTTTCCAACAAAAAAATATTAAGGGTACAGTTCTAGGAAATCTTTTTATTAATCATTTTTAAGTCTACTTCCAGCAGTTGTAACTTGAAAACAAATCTTTCCATAGATGTGTTTATTCGACTGTTTTTCCCCTTTTATTTTCAGCTTTAGAATCACCTTCGGAAATAATGTTCTTTCCAGCTGTAACACTCTATATATAAAAGTAAAATAATTTTGTTTAAATTTTTTTTACAAAAATTTTCCTAACGATCTGTTTTTAAATATTTTTAATACAGTAATGACAAGATTGTATATAACTAATGTTATAACAGTCCAATACTAAATAATGATGATGAGGGAAACATTTTTTAAATCTTCAAATACTAGTAATTTATGAATACCATGTTAAAAAAAATAAGTTAAAAAAAAATCCACGAAATTCGTTGAACAGTATGACGAATGTACTGACACATTAAACACATGAAAGACTCGATCTCAAATTACTGTAATTTGTTCCATTATAGACTTTTGCAGACAATTATAACCTCAAAATTATAATTATTATTGTTATTACTATTATTAGGAAGTAATTATCTTTTCCTTGAGTATCATGTAGCGTTGTTGTTAAAGTGCGTCTAAAAAATGATTAAGAAAATTCTTAAATATACAACAAAAAAATATAATCTCTTTTCATTTGTTTATCCGAAACGTTATTTTTCTCATATGTTGTATGTTTATATACATTTCACATCGTTCATAAATGCTGAAATCTTAAGTTTTTTTTTCGGTGCTATATGTAAAATTTGTATACTCTTACTAATGTATTTTGTACGTGTGTCCTATTTTTATAAAGCAATTTTTTAAATTCTAATGGAATAACTAATTAGGCTACGCCTACACGCAACATATCCGACTCCCTCCGCGAAGAGAGTGCATTAGATCTTCCACAAAACTCAGACCCCATTAATTCCCGCTAGACCGAAAGGCACTGATAAAGAAAAGGCTTCAGTTGACGTCGAGAAAAAACCCAACTACCTTGCTAAACACCC
Source organism: Lycorma delicatula (assembly GCF_047948215.1). Lineage (NCBI taxonomy): Eukaryota > Metazoa > Arthropoda > Insecta > Hemiptera > Fulgoridae > Lycorma > Lycorma delicatula. The sequence goes on along the minus strand of NC_134463.1, from coordinate 10,284,978 downwards.
GAAGAATAATGAGAGTAAAAATACTTTAAACAAGCACGATCTACAAAGGATTGGAACCAACGAAAATAAAAATAATTATATAACCCTCATTTAAAAATTAAATACCCGTCAGATAACAGAGAGATCCAGGAGTAAGGGACTGATAACCAGGCTCTGCAGTAAATAGGGGGATGAACCATCCCCGACATCCTTGCTTTACATTCCAAAAAGTAATTCTATTGTACCAATTTCTTCAATTTGTTTAACTTATTCATGATAATCATAAAAAAAGGAAACCGAATCGAATTGAGAACGTTTTCCTTTTTGAATTCTGTTAAAATAATGAAATCTATATTCAAAGAATAATATTTTTTATTAGGATTTTAGCGGTTCAATCTGCTCGTAAATAAAATTGTTATTATTTACGGTGGACAGAATACAATGTTTAATTTAAACGAAGACTAATTTTTACTTACGATTAAGTCATTTTTAACTGGTCGTGAATAAATAATGCAATCAATGAAGCATTTTCCTAATGTATAATGAGGAAATAACTGCTGCTACGTTAAAAATTTAAATCTTTGGATTTTAAAACCAATTGTTTTACTTAAATTTAATATGCATTTTCAAATGAATTCTGTGAATATATATATGCGTGCGTGCGCGCGCGCGCGCGCGTGTGTGTGTGGGTGGGTGTGTATCGATTTGAAAGTAATTTTAAAAATAACTTTCACTAAGACTTCTACATATTCTATAGAAAGAAAATATAAATATATTGTTTTAATATAATTTGTTTCCTGATGAAAGAGGGTAAGATTTCCAATCACTATTCCAATACAACTTATTAATTTATTATATTATTTCATATCGGATATAAAACTGGTTTTTTTTTTAATTTAGCCTACGAATTTTTTTATAATAATTTTTTTTTTCACTTTTAATATCGTTATATCTTGTAATATTATATAAATATATATGTAAATTAATACAAGAAAGTTTACCATATAATAATACAGAGAGAGAGAGAGAGAGAGAGACAGACAGACAGGGAAAACAACGTAAAAAAAATGTTTTTTAATTTATTTTTTAAATGTACTATAATTTTAAGAGTGGAAATATTTTTCAGTTAAATTTTTGTAATTTGTTAATCACATTTAGGAGAAAAATTAATATATTTTGTCAAATCTATAAATAGTAAAAATGAAAAAAAAATTACAGAACATATTTATTATTTTCAGGAGTGGTAACCCCGAAAATTCTGATAAGTTTTAAAAAACCATTTCTTTTCTTTCTAATGCATCATTTAGAAAAAAAAGCTGACAGCACAGATGTACAACTGCGGTCTGTCTCTGATGAACGACATACACATACAATTTAATTAAAAATATTTATAATTTTATTTAAATATAATTTCTCTTTCGTTTATTTAATCTAACGATTCTAACCGATGCGCGCCCGTATACCGAATTTAATTCGCGTGGAAGTAGCGGCACTAGGAAGACTGATAATAACTAATGTAATTTCACAACGTACACAGAACAAATTTTGCTCGCACGATCGGCAATAGGTGTAGCCGTGAGGCTTAACGCACCAGATACAGAGTCAATCGGGCGATCGAATTCTAGATTCAGCCAGATCGAGTTACTTTTTCACATTTTAATTATTACTCGTCTATTTAATTCTACCGCTTACCTGTGAAGTCGTAACGTAGCAGTAGCCAGAGGATTTTTTAGGATGGGGGTGCAATTTTGTAGATGTTGTTATTTTTTAATCGTTAACAAATTTACCTAAGAAAAATAAGACCTTAATTAGACGAAATTTCGAGATACTGACTGTAACCTTGTTCTATAGCCTCACCCTTTGATTTTTTTAAGTTGAAAATTTAACGGTATCAATGCCCCATTTATAGAAGAAGTAATCTGACCAAGTTTGGTCAAAATCGGTCCAGTACTTTTTATACATAAAAAAAAGTTATATAAAATTTATTTTTTGAAGTAGGAGTAATTTATGATGAATTTTATTATAAAATTATCATTTGGACGAATGTTTAAATAAATAAAAAAAAGCTAAAAAAAAAAAAAAAAAAAATTATTTTTTTATTTCTCCTCCTCACCTTCAATGAATTTTTTTTTAATTTTTCTACCTTTACTTCGTTAAATGGAAGAAACTAAAAAAATTTCACTGAAAAATCAGTGTTCCAAATGAATTTTAAGATACGTTTTTCCTGATCAATTTAGTAAAAAACACACATCACACAAAGATGTGTATCATCAATTCTACCTCTTCGCAACCGATTGAGTTCTGGGTGCAAGTTTATATCTAACCACTGGTTCTTAAACAGAATGTTTTTAGTTGCCTTTTAAAACCAATTAATTACCTAAAATATAAAAAAATCATGGTGGTTTGAGAGAAATTCCAAGAAAACAGTTAATCTTTAATTTTTTCAACGGTAACATTTTGTTAAAATTTCAGCAGTGAAAAAATTAAGTGCAATTTGTAATATTCCTCCTTCAATATAAAAGAATAATTGAGGGATGTAGGAAAGAACAGGACATGTTAATGGCTGATTGAAGCACATAGTTGCAATATGCTGGGCGATGAGGTAGCTACTTCCCGATGCCGGAAAAGTATATAAAATGTATTTTGGCATTACTTATGCTTTATTTATAACTAAAATAATCTTAATTCGGCAACAAAAATGTAACTCTTAAATTTTTTGCAATTTTTCATGATTTTTTATTAAAGTTCCTGACTTTTCCTGACTAAATTTATATTTCCTGACTTTTACTGTCTTGGGAACCATAAAAATGTACAACCAATAAAAAGTTACCTAAGTTTCTTTTTTGGTGGTAGATGATGAATAACTGCCGTCTTGGTGAAGTACCTCAGTGTTTGCTGGTTCATTCAAAGTAAATAATAGGCTTTACTTCCAATTAAAATACAAATTATTTTTATTATAATCTTCATCGTGTAATTCGCATATATATATATCATTATTTAAATTAATTATACAATTGTAACAAACACAATTTGAGTCTTCGAACGATGGGAAGAGACTGGTTTATTCTTGTGCAGAGCCAGCTTTTATAGCGTGGATAGAACCGAGTTAGCCGCCAGGAGCTGTGTGAGTCGCCAGGAGGTGCGTCTCAGCAGATGGTAATTTATGACGAAATTTTATTCTAATATTATTATTAAATGTTTATTAAGCAAAAACAGTATTGAAAAAAAATATTCAATATTTTTAAAATTTGATTAGCTCGCCCACCAAAAATTTTTTGCGGTCATTTGTACTACAACTAAGACATAATAAAAGGATTCGATTAAAAAATATGCAATAATTAAGGATAGCTTTTTTCAATTTCTGGGGAAGGGAGAATTTTGGGTCAAATTAATAAAAAAAAAAAAAAAAAAATGGTAAGATAAGCGTGCACGAATATACTGAGCTTATTATAAAATGGAGTTATGTTGGCAAAAGTTTTAAAAAATTAATCTGTTTTAAGTGGACGTTAGTCCTCTAAACATTACCTAAAACTTTTGTTTGAAACAATTTTTCATATGACCAACCTTACGGCAAGGGATGACCAAAATGTTGCTAGAATTGCAAGATGGGGCTTATCATAGACTAAACATGTGGAATTTTTTCACGTGCAACCATTGTCGTATTAAGTAAATTTGAAGTTTTTTTTTTAATTTTAAGATGGAAATCTTTTTTATCTCCTACTTAGCACCGGATTTTTTTTTAGATAATAATTTATACAAATAAATTCAACCCGTTTACAAAAATTCAGCCGGTATTCGAATTTTTGTGAAGCTAAAAGTTTGCGGCTTTGATGATCAGTAATAAGCATCAGTTAATCTGTCCTACAAAATATATAAGTAAAAGTTACGCGTGTTAAAGATTTCATATAAGAAAGTGAAGCTTAAGAACGTGATTTCGAAAAGGGCAAATAAGGTAAGCGTTAAGTAAGTAGGCTATTTAACGATATAAATATACTCGTAAGCTTCATCATCATTAAATGAATTTCTCAATGTAACATAATGAGGAAGAAGCTAAGAAATATCCTGAATAAATTGAAATCGTTAACAACAAAAGTAACGAAGTAAATCCATTAATCAAACGGAAGAAAGTGAGCTACTAACGCATCATTTAATTCCATCTGTCGTTCATTTAAAAGTGGCTAACAATGTTAACTAGCGCGCGCGCACACACACATACATTAAAACTTATAATGTAGGAACCCTTACGATAGTGTGAAGTTAAATCACTTCCTGAACATATTTATTCAAATTCAACCGTAAATCCGGTCAAGTAATACCGCTTCAACAAATTGAAACTCTCTTAGAAAAAAAAAAGTTTTTGGTGATCTGGAACCCTCCCTTTCTAAGTATTACATGGATCTATTTATATGTATCACGAGTTAACAATACCGGGAATATAACAACGCATAATATTCAACTATTAAGCACAGAAAGATGAAATTTTATGAATGAATTATCTTGAAATGATGCAGATTTTTTTTTTGTTTTGAGACCATTATAACTCCAATCAGTCATGTGAGAGAGAAACCCAAACATTTTTATTTAATTGGAAAAGATAAATTTCTAACAGATCATTTTAAAGGACACTGAAAAAATATTTAACTAAAAAAAATTCGAGTTAAGACTAACCAAAACAGCAGCCATATAATATTTTTTACACATAGTTTCAAAAATAGACTACAGTATTACTCATATAGTGATCTCATACTACAGAATAAAGTTTTGAATAGTAGCATTTACCTAATTTATTTTTTATTTCTAAGGTAGATTTCATAAGAAAGCTATCTATTGTAAAGGGTACCATGATTCGATTTCCAGAAAATTTGAAAATATCTTCGCGTTTCACAATCCCCAGGCCCAAAAATCAATGTCAGTCCAAAGGATTATATATATATATATTTAATTTCTTGTGACACGATAATTGTCTTAATTTTCGGCCAATCACTTTCAAATTTATTCGTAAAATATAACGACCCAAAATCTCGGTCGAGTTCGTTAATGGGCCAAATCAGACCATGGGGATGGAAATGGGAGGGCTTTATTGAAAGAAAAAATCGTTATAACTTGCCTATTAAGTAAAATACCGATTTCGTTTAAAGTTCCTACTATTCTTTGGATAAGGGCCTAAAACTTATCTTTGAAGTAAAGTTTTTTGATATCACTAATCATTGGCCCACGGGGAGGAAAAAATTTGGTTTCGAAGCTAAAAAATATCATACCTCACTTAATCGGTACAATATTGAATCGGTTTAAAGCGATCGTTTGTCCTCTAAACGTAACCTAAAACTTTTGTCTGAATCAAATTTTGATATGACCAAACCTTACGGTAAGGGATGACCAAAACTTTAGTGGAAATGTAAGAAGATGGGGCTTGTCGTATGCTAAACATGAAAAAACAGTTTTTCACGGGTAACCATTGTCGTATTGACTAAATTTGAAATTTTTCGTAACTTTAAGATGGAAATCTTTTTTATTCCATACTTAGTACCGGTGAAATCTACCTCCGCCTTCCGGCGTGCCGAAAGGGTTTTTTTTTAAATAATAGGTAGTGCAGACTGCTTTTGAGACTAGGTATGAAAAACATTATACGGCCACTATTTTGGTTAAAGTTATCGTAATCCGAGTTTTTTAAGTCAAAACTTTTGTTTCTCAATGTCCTTTAAGGTGATAAGTTACAACCATTTCTGTTTAAAGCTTGATTTGCCTCCTCTCGATGTTTAGGAGAGCGTTTGGTAAATTTCATTATTCTATGTTTTATTGTTGAACGTTAATTTAAAGATTGGCATACTTTGATAGGAACCGGCGCGCGCGCGCGTACGTATTTATATATATATATATATATATATATATATATATATATATATAATTATTTTTAATAAAACGTCTCTTTCCTAGTTACAAGATTTCACATTGTTAAATCCTCTTTTTGAAGAAGTGATTAGAGAGGTTTTCATTACATTGATTCATTATTTAATAATTCATTAAAAAAAATATATTACCAAAGTTGGTTGCTAATGTTTGGTGGACACAAACACGCGCGCGTGTATCTCCACCAAAATCTAATTCACACATATATGTGTGGGTTAGAGTATGGTGGAGATGATTAAGTTTATACGGATTTTATTACGACATCCAAGGTTGGTTAATTTAATTAAAGAATGAATTTTTAAAAAAATAAAATATCTCTAAGGGAGACTATAATTACTCGTATAATACAACAGGCAAATAAGTGAAAATCTAGAGTATAAACAATTGTTAATATTAAAAGACCAGAGAAGGATAAAAAGAATAATAAAGTGCACCGAAGAATCAAATTGTTGATGATATAAAAGCAGAATATATAAAAAATATTTATTTAATTAAGAATTCAAATTTATTTTAATTAAATAGGTAAATCTTTTATTCTGATAGGCACTTTATATCGATCACATTATGAACGCATAGATATGCTGTAACACGTATAAAAAAGAAACTGCCTACCATTTTCCTGATTTTCTTGAATTTATAAAGGGAAAATGAAGTAAAACCTTGATCGGCTGCAGCATCACAAAATACACAAATAATAAAATAAATGTGATTTTAAATAAATTACTACAAAGTAAATCACAATACAGAAGGCGTTAATGAAAATTATTTCTACACATATTTATGTACACGTTGAACGGGATGCAGAAAATTCACCGACAGTAATACTGCTTCAGTAAAAGCAAATCGTTTAATTATTTTTTTATACAAATTTATAGAGAGATTTTTAAATGGCTCGGTAATTTATTAAAAATGACTTTGGAAGCATAACAAAATCCTTAGTCGTAAGCCGAAGTATTTTGTTGAGTTAAACGAAAAAAGTTCTGTTTTCGAACCGATGAATGGTTTGGTATCCTGATAAATGAATGGGCGGCTTTTAAATCTTTTTAGAGGAATCTTTAATTTTATATGATAGTCGACGAATTTTTGTGCATCGCTGCCGCTGGATGAAGTGAAAATTTCATTTTTCTTTTCTTTTTACTTTCTTGTACGAAGTAAAAAAAGTATTGCGATCGCGAAAAATTTCGGTTTTCAGATTTCAACGGAAATATCAATTTTGACCATCCCTGAATCCATTTTGACTAGTTTCGGCATGACGTATGTATCACGCGTAACTCAAAAACTATTAGCCGTAGAATGTTGAAATTTTAGATTTAGGACTGTTGTAACAACATGTAGTTGTGCACTTTCCCTTTTGAATGCAATCGGCTGAACCAAAAGTGTGCCAAAAGAGCCCAAAATTAAAAAAAAATTGGATTTTAGACATTTTATTAACTACAGTAATAATCCCTCATCGAGAGCTTTTCCACGATGTATCATAAGTGGTACTTATTTTCATTGGTTCCAGAGTTACAGCCAAATGAGCTTTTGATTAATGAAATATATTTGGATCTCAAAGGGGAAGGCACTCGAATCGGGCTTCATCTCCTTTTTTATTTTTTTAACTTTTTTAAAACTTTTTTTGTAATATTTATCGATAATTATCAACCCGTGATTGTAAAATAAAACACAATAAATAATTATCCAATAATAACAATAAAAAATAATATGAAAAAAATCAGAAGTTATTAGCGAAATAAAGTTTTATGTACTTTTAAAAATGTGTATATATATTTTAATAGGCGTTGTTATATAAGGGTATATGTAATAGATTTGGTGAAACATCTGATTATTTAATATTAATTGAAAATTATAATTTAGAATCGTATTATTTTTGGATTTTCTACTTTAATTTCTGTTTAGTTTTATTTAATTATTTTGGAATTTCTGTTTAATTTTATCTAAATTAAAGTTAACTACAGAGCGACTGAAAAATATACCCTCAAAAGAACAACATTTATTCTTTTCTTTTGTTGGATTAATGTCTTTTATCATTTGAAGTTCATTGTAGATTAAAACACGTTTGTATTGGATTTTATTTTAATTATTTTATTTTTAATAATGTTTGAATTAGCAAATTTTAAAACTTTTAACATGAATTAGGCAAAAAAATATTTCCGCCTGCATACCAAAAAACATGTCCCTTAGTTTTTACTAAAGGTTTGACCGGTTTAAACCTTTAAATTATTCATTGGTTTAGTTTAGATGGATACTACTGATTTTTTAAGAATAAGTGACTATTCATTTTAGCAAAAATTACACGTTCATAAAGAAAATTTGTAATTTTCTAAATAAAGGTCTGTATAATTAGCCAATAGACATCAAACAATGATCACATGAAAATTATATTAGTACAATCTTTATATAGGTTGGCTTGAAGTGACATTTTGTATAACCCTAAGTGGTTGACTGGTCGGTTGGAAGATAAAAGTAAAGTTGTCTACTCCCTTACTACTGAAAAATTCCTCGTCCTGATATCTTTGACAAACTGTCCTCTAATGAATTTAATCAATAAGTTGAGTTAAGTAGATGTATTCTGTAGAAAACTCCCTTTTAAATTCTGAAAAGTAACAGATAGGAGAGGAATCTACCTATCAAAGCACATTGTAATTTTTATTTTAGCTATTGCGTGGACAATGGACCAATAATAACGCATTATTTATTTTACCAGTATTTATTATTTTAACCTATTTATGTTCGTAATTTTCATTACTATGTAAGTTTTTTCTTGTTAAGCATCCAGGAATCACCGTCAGGTTATATCATCAACTTTCAGAGGATGAGTGAGGAGGATGATATGTACGAGTGTAAGTGAAGTGTAGTCTTGTACAGTCTCAGCACGACCGTTCCTGAGATGTGTGGTTAATCGAAACCCAACCACCAAAAAACACAGGTATCCACGATCTAGTATGTATCCACGAGTATTCGACTCCGTATAAAAGTAGCTGCCTTCACTATAATTGAAACCTTGGAATTCTCGACTTCCAAATCAGGTGATTTGCGAAGACGCGTTCATCACTAGACCGATCCGGTGGGTTAATATTACGTTAATAAAGAATGGACCAATCATAACGAATTATTTATTTTACAAGTATTTATTGTTTTAACCTATTTACGGTCACAATTTTCATTAAATTACTATGTAAGTTTTTTCCTGTTTAGCCTCCGGGAATCACCGTCAGATATTACTTCAGAGAATGAAGGAGGATGATATGTATGAGTGCAAGTGAAGTGTAGTCTTGTACAGTCTCAGGTCGACAATCCTAAGATGTTTGGTTAATTATAACCCAACTACCAAAAAACACCGGTATCCACGATCTAGTATTCAAATCCATATAAGAATAACTGCCTTTACTAGGATTTGAATCTTAGAACTCTCGACTTCGAAATCAGCTGATTTGGGATGACGCGTTCACCACTAGACCAACCTGGTCGGATGTTATGTAAGTTTACTCAACCTTAACCGAACCATTTAATTAAATTTAAATAGAATTAATAAAATAAAACGTTTTCTTAGTTTGATTAAATAAATAAAATTAAAAACAAAATTTAACTAATTTGTTGTAAGAAAATTAAGTTTATATAATTTTATTAAAGTTCATTAACTTATCTATCTCTTTTAATAACATATTCTTTGTTTAAAAATATGTTATAATGAAATGAAAATTAACATCTAATTAAGTAGATAACATTAATGATAACTAGATTAAATAAATATATATAATGTATAAAATTTTCGTGTAAATCAACCCAACACTTCAAGTTACCATTAAGAGCCTTATTATGCTTTCGTTGGCATTTTTATATAACCGAACTATCTAACAGATCTTTTCACTAACTTATTTAAAATACAATTAAAATATGTCTTTATAGATACATTTTTAAATAATACTATTTTTTAAAAATGTAAAAATTTTTAATTTCCCTTCAACGCGTACATAGATTATGCGCTAAAATAACTTTCATTATAACGCCTTCTGAATTGTACATTATTATTATTTTTTTTTATGAAAGGGCGGCCATCAATAAACAGCTTTGATCATTAGTCCGGTGGAAGTTAGTAACGTTTGAAAAGAGTCCATTTAATACAACAAGATGTCATTTAAAAATTAATATCTATCAAGTATAGATCATAATTAAGTAGATAACATTCTGATAAGCTTAATAAATAAATCAACCGGTTTTTTTTTTTGTCTTTTTTGTGGGCGAAAAACGCCTGGGCGTTATCATCGCCCGGTAGTTATTATTAAAAGGGTAAAATAACTTCAAAATAATAAACCATACAGGATGTAAACGTAATATTAACCGTATAATAAAAATTTACTAAAACATGCCAAGAAGGCAAAACAAAACCCAAAACTAATACCACAGACAAAGTTGATATAATATAAAAGCTAAAATAATAGAATAAAGAAAGTATAAAAACTTACCCAACTCCGATGGGTTGTGCAAAAATCCCCTCCCCGGAAAGTAAAATTAAACACATAGAACTAAAAAATAGAAAATCGAAAATAAAGGTTAAAATTATTAAAAAAACTCTCCTTACAGAAAAACATATATGAGTATATTAAATCCTTTGCGGTAACCCAGTACCATGTAAAAAGAGAAACATCCGTTCCAAAATCCCGCCATCGTTGCACAAGATATCACGAATGTTGCTGGGTATATTAAACTGACGACGCAACGCCGCATAACATACGCAGTCCACGAGAATGTGGTGCACGGTCACGCGGCAGTTGCATCGTGTGCACAGGGTGATCAAGGCAATCAACTGTGATCAAGGCAGTACAACGATTTTAAGAACCGGTGCTGTACAGAATCGTCCTTGCACCGGTAGATCAAGAACTATCAGAATTGATGCAAAGTGATTAGATATATTGCAGACCCTCATTCATCGATTCGGAAAGCTGTTGTCCAATATGACATTACCTATCTTTCAGTTCAGAAAGTGGTTAAAACAAATAAATTTCACGCTTACATGCTACATCTGGTGCAAAAACTTTAGGAAGATCTGTACCGCCGAGTCGGGTATTTTAATATTATAGTGCAAAAATTAAAATACACGCCAATTTTTCTAATTCAATAATATTCACTGATGAAGCGACTTTTCTGTTAAATAGCCATGGGAATAAACAAAACTGTCGATATTGGAAGGATAATAATCCCAGACGGATGTCGGAAGCTCATACACTCTCAGAAAGTGAACGTTTGGCCGGGAATCGTCAGTCATTGTATTGTAGGGCGTTTTATTTTTAAAAAACTTTTTAAATTAATTTAAAACAGAATCAATGAATTGATTCTTCTTTAAATTAATTTTTTAGCCAACTTCTTACTACTTATTACAGTTAAGCTTGAAAAATTAACCCTAAAATAACCTGCCCATTTATGAACCGATAGCAAACTATAAGATTAAGTTCAACATTATCAGTAATCGTTGTACTTTGCTCCATTTAAAAAAAAAAATTATTCGTAAATAATACAAAATCTTTATCTTTAAATAAAGTTGATTTAAAAATTAATAGTAGTGCTCAGATTAATGGTATAAGGAAGATTAAAGAAAAACAAACCGACATATATGGCATTTATAGACTACGAAAATGCATTTGATAATGTAAACTGGAATAAAATGTTCAGCATTTTAAAAATGTAGGGTTCAAGAACAGAGATAGAAGAACAATTTCTAACATATACGGGAACCAAACTGCAACAGTAATAATCGAAGAACATAACAAAGAAGCCGAAATAAAATAGGGGGTCCGATAAGGATGTTCCTTAACCCCGTTAATTTTTAATCTTTACAACTAGCAGTTAATGATATTACAAAACAATTTAGATCCGTAGTAACCGATGCTATGATATAGCAACCAGAATAACGTTCATGTTTTTGAGCTTACACATTGTTTGTGTTTATATTTGTAGTCTATTTGATGTTATTGTGCCTTGTTTTTGTTTACTGCGTGATTTTCAGTATAGTTTGTTTTTGTTTAGATTTTTTAGTTAATGATTGTTAATTTTGATAGTTATTGCAGTTATGTTTGTGTTCAATTTACATTTTATCTCTTTTACTTTGTTTGTGTTTATATTACTTTTTGTTTATTAGTTGAGATGTTGTACGCCGGAGTTACGTGCTGAGCTCACTTGCCATTTACAGGCGTATTTGGGGTTTTAGCTCGGTAGGATGGTCCCGTTTGAGACCTGCTACATTTGTTGCCTACAAGTTTCTAGTTCTTTTTTGCTGTTTAGCCTCCAGGAATTACCGTTCAGAAATTACCTCAAAGGATGAATGAGGATGATATGTATAAGTGTAAACGAAGTGTAGTCTTTTACAGTATCGGTTCGACCATTCCTGAGATGTGCGGTTAATTGAAACGCAACCACCAAAGAACACCGGTATCCACGGTCTAGTAGTATTCAAATCCGTATAAAAGTAACTGCCTTTACTAGGACTTAAACGCTGGAACTCTCGATTTCTAAATCAGCTGATTTGGGAAGACGCGTTCACCACTAGGCCAATCCGATGGGTTGCAAGTTTCTTTCTAGTTAAGCGTTTTACACCGATGTGAGTGTCTAGTAAAATTTGTTTCGGTGGCATGTTGATAGCGGCCAGACTGAGAAACGTCTTGAGGCCTTTAAAGCTGACCTCCGGTAAAGCCCCTAAGGATTATGTAAGGGGGTGGAGTGACGGTCCGCCCCGTCACATGATGGGTGTTTTCCTCTTGGGAAGATGTATATTAGTGTGTATGTATGTGCGCGCGCGCGCAAACGTTACTGAATTTGATTAGATATACTACGATTTTAGCCAACAAAAATACAAAGAATAATCTTACAGTGCTACTGTAAATCGGTTAAAAATTCTAATGTTTTAATCAAAAACCAAACGAAGACAGATAGAAAATGATAAAAGAATAAATATATTCACAGTAGTATTTGTAATAATAAAATGAGATTTGGTAAATTACAAAAATTAGAACTGCTTTTATAAAGCAGACATACTACCTACGTCATAATGACATCGATGAAGATTATGATGAAGACAAATGGAATGAACCTAGACAAGTTAAAAGGTTAAATAATAATGTGAAACTTATCCGGCAAAAATTAACGGTTAATTAAATTTTTATTTCAAGGCTACCAAATCAAAGATAAAATAACATAATGGTGTAATATAAAACTTCAATGAGTCTTCGCTAATTAATTATCCTCAACTTTGATGAATGCTATTTTTGTACTCGATTACGCCACAAGGAAAATAAGGTATTCGTTTCAGCGTAATTATAAACAGCTTGATTTACATGAAATAGGCATAAAATAATCTGTCTAAATCGTGATAGTGAAAACCGGTTTATGAAAACTCAAAGAAAACAATAGAGTGAGTAGTTCGTACTACTTTTTCAACTCAAAAAACCAATATATCAAAAATTAATCAAATTGCGATGTCAAATAAAAGTGTTAAAAAAGTGTATTTTTAATTACATATTGAATTTAAAAAAAAAATTAGGATTTAAATATAATAATAAAAAATATAACATATTTATATTTATTATTATTAAAACTAAAACCGGAAATAATAAGAATATATGTATATTTTTAAATTGTTAAAAAAGTGAACATAATGCTATAGTAATATATCCTTTGTTTAAGAATACTTTTTCCTTAGCAAAGCCGGATATTGTAGATATTTTTCCGAATTTCTCTCGAGAAATCATTTTTTCAATAAGTTAAGATCTTGAATTCGCGGCCATGAGAAATTTTTCCGTAGACCCTCGGTAGTCGTATTTTTAACGCGCTGCGATTTTACGGGGTTTGTATCTCCTCTCTACTATAAGGAAATGTTATGTTCTGTATTCAACTGTTATGTATTAAATGTTATATTAATTATTAATATAACATATATTAAGAAGAGAGAAGGAAGGGTTATTAATATAACATATATTAAGAGAGATGTAGAAGGAAGATTAAAGAAAAACAAACCAACATACTTGGCGTTTATAGACCTAGAAAAGGCTTTCGATAACGTAGATTGGAATAAAATGTTCAGCATTTTAAAAAAATTAGGGTTCAAATACAGAGATAGAAGAACAATTGCTAACATGTACAGGAACCAAACAGCAACAATAACAATTGAAGAACATAAGAAAGAAGCCCTAATAAGAAAGGGAGTCCGACAAGGATGTTCCCTATCTCCGTTACTTTTTAATCTTTACATGGAACTAGCAGTTAATGATGTTAAAGAACAATTTAGATTCGGAGTAACAGTACAAGGTGAAAAGATAAAGATGCTACGATTTGCTGATGATATAGTAATTCTAGCCGAGAGTAAAAAGGATTTAGAAGAAACAATGAACGGCATAGATGAAGTCCTACGCAAGAACTATCGCGTGAAAATAAACAAGAACAAAACAAAAGTAATGAAATGTAGTAGAAATAACAAAGATGGACCGCTGAATGTGAAAATAGGAGGAGAAAAGATTACGGAGGTAGAAGAATTTTGTTATTTGGGAAGTAAAATTACTAAAGATGGACGAAGCAGGAGCGATATAAAATGCCGAATAGCACAAGCTAAACGAGCCTTCAGTAAGAAATATAATTTGTTTACATCAAAAATTAATTTAAATGTCAGGAAAAGATTTTTGAAAGTGTATGTTTGGAGTGTCGCTTTATATGGAAGTGAAACTTGGACGATCGGAGTATCTGAGAAGAAAAGATTAGAAGCTTTTGAAATGCGGTGCTATAGGAGAATGTTAAAAATCAGACGGGTGGATAAAGTGACAAATGAAGAGGTATTGCGGCAAATAGATTAAGAAAGACGCATTTGGAAAAATATAGTTAAAAGAAGAGACAGACTTATAGGCCACATACTAAGGCATCCTGGAATAGTCGCTTTAATATTGGAAGGACAGGTAGAAGGGAAAAATTGTGTAGGCAGGCCATGTTTGAAGTATGTAAAACAAATTGTAGGGGATGTAGGATGCAGAGGGTATACTGAAATGAAACGACTAGCACTAGATAGGGAATCTTGGAGAGCTGCATCAAACCAGTCAAATGACTGAAGACAAAAAAAAAATTAATTATTATAAACCAGTATCTTAGAAAAATTTCATATATCTATATATATATAAAAATGAATGTTTGTCTGTCTATACATCTTTATGCCTTCCTAAACCGTTCATCCGATTGCGATGAAACTTTGGTTAGTTGTTGTACGCACGCCCGCGAAGGTTTCTGAATTAGTTTGGACCCGCTAGGTGGCGCTGTGGTCGAGTTATTTTGAAAAATTGTTTTTATGGTCCGATTTGGCTCATATTCATAATATGTGTTACATGGAAAAAAATATCTCTGCAAAAAATGGACCGGCTAGGTGGCACTGGATTTGAGATATTTTGAAAAATTGTATTTATGTACCGGCTCATATTCACAATACATATTAGTTATGCGAAAAGAGAAATTTTTGCATAACTATACCCGCTAGGTGCCGCCGGTGTCGAGGTATTTACGAAACAAAGAAAGAAATATATAGACTTTCTTCTTCTATAAATATAAAAGGCAATGTTCGTACGTGTGTCCGCTGTAGACTAAAAAACTACCAGACCGATTAACGCTACTGGTCCGATTTAAAAGGAAAGAGGGGAAATGAGGAAGGGAAATAGGGAAAAAGAGAAGAAGGGAAAAGGGAAATAAAGAAAAAAGTTGAAAGGGATGAAGGGAAATAGGGAAAAAGAGATAAAGTGAACGGTTAAATTTTATGAAGTTCCGTAATGTTCATTTTGTTGATGTTTTATCAAACTTTCAATCGTATTCATTTAATATACTCAAATCTAGCAATAGCGAAGCATTGCCGGGTCTGCTAGTATATTTAAATAATAATAAATTGATGAACGAACAGGTCCGATTCGAAATAATATTCTTGACGACCTATTATTATGAACATAACAGTTTAATTTAAAAGCGATTATCGATTTCAATTTAAATTAACATCGTTTAGAAAATCCCTGAAGATGAAGTAACAGGTCCGAAAGTACTAGGATTTACACTTTTTAAATTGTTGGTAAGTGAAAATTTAATTTATACAATCTTCAACTAACCGGTAAAAGATGTTGCTAAATTTCCTCATCAAAGTTATAAAGCTTTAAATAAAACCGCTATTTGAAAATTACTTTTATCCTTACGATCTTTGTTTATCGTTTGCCTGATACGGACAATATTTAACACTTTTCTTAGCGTTCTTCTCTTTCCTTTTTTGTCAGTACTTTTTAAATTTCTCCTGAGTTCAGGCCTTCTTCCTTAACCTTCTATTACTAATTTATTTTTATTTTGAAACATTCAATCGTGGAAAACCGCTCCTTTTCATGATTCAATTCAATTTAATATTTTCTTGATTATTTATCGATTTTGTAAGTCCATAATTTTTATTTCTGCTTTTTTTAATAATTTTATCAAAAAATACAGTTTTAGTTTTTCTTTCTAGATAAAACAGGACGATTTTCTTTGAAATGTATTATCACTCAAAATATAATCGATGAAAACTAATCTACTCTCATGAAGAGTTTATATATACATATATATTAAATGTGTAGTCCTTTAAAGCACTAAATATTTTGTTTAAAAATCTCTTTTCTTTTTCTGGATTTCTTTTAAAAGACCTGTATTGATAATCATCAAACAAACTGAAGCAGCAACTCTTTTAGACGAATCACCGTATTCAAATGACTTTTGCACATTTAATGATATATATTTTATTTTTGTGTAAACGATAGTCGTACTCCATTTTGTTTGCCCGATTTCTAACAGCTATTTTTTATTGTTCATTCCATTCTGTTGTTAATAATATTAGATATCTTTTTTAATTAAATTGTTTAATTACAATATTTTTTACGAGGGAAAATATTTTTAATATATTTAATATCGATTTGGCACCGAATTCAAAAAGTTGAAGCTTAGTTTAGAACTGAAATATTTATTATTTTATGCTATTAGTTGGTTTATTGAAATTATTTTCTTACTTTCTTAAGGAATATTTTTTATTTTATATTTTTAGTATTGTTTTTATGTAAAATGCGGATACGTCTATAAATAAAAACTGATTACTGCATGAATGAATGTTAGTAAGAAATAAAAAAACGAGAAAACTGCATTTCGATTTAAAATAAGAAAATGAATCGTGCAGAGCAATTTTACAAAGAGAAGTCACACTAGAATGTTTAATAAGTTAAAAAGAAAATTTTCATAATAATTTAAAACAACTGCTACACTTAACAAAATGATTACACCAGTAGTTATAGTTTAATTTAAAAAAATTAAATCCCCGGCTTAAACACCGTTACTTTAAAAACAGTCGATAATAGAAAAATTACGGTCGAAAAACATTAAAACTGTTCAAGTATATTGAGAAAAAGTTAGTTTATTGTTATTTACACAAAACAATTATAGAATACTTATTAAGTAATTAATAAAGTATATTTTTAGAATTATATTCCACGTTTTACATGTGTAAATTCGTGTTAGGTTACAAAGAGATAAAAGAATGGTTATTTTCCTTAGTTTTTCTCAATTTTTGAAGAAAAATTTTAGTAATGAAATAAAATTGAATCGGAAAAGCGATCGGAAAATAAATTTTCAAAACAGCCTTCTTTTTCACCTCGCTGGTAGCAAACTCTTCCTGTTCCAGGAACCTTCTTTTTCTTGGGCGAACCACATTTCTGTTATCACAAGGTCGGTGTCTCGTCGATCCTGATTACTACTTTTTTTCCGTGCGTTCCAAACGACTACATTCGGTAATTTTATAATCGTTTATCTTATCGGTCCAGTAATAAATTTTTATATTCTGTATTGTATTCTTATTCCTTACCTTATCTTAAAACCGATCGCAGCCTTTTACTATCCTTAAAAATCATCGTTTCATAATTCGCATTCGATCCTGATATCTCTTTGAAAGAGAACATTTCTCATTCTTATTCGGCAGAACAGATATTGCCATAGGATAGTAATACTGCCGTACTACAGAATTTTAAGAGTTTCTTTCTGCGTTTATTTTGTATTAATTGTTCCGTATAAATTCCTAAACGTATTAAGTTTATTTGTCACATCTCGGTCGTCGTATAAAATATTTCACACCCTGAATCATTAAAACCTGTTCCAAGGTTGACAAAAACCAAGTAGGATTTAGGAAAGGCCGGTCAACTGCGGATGCTATCTTTACCCTTATTATTCTCGTATGAATACTCCCGAAGTCTCCAGAAAACCCGTGCGGCTTTCTGGATTCGGGGAACATAGGCGATTGCGCTCCTTGTTCGTGACATGCAGTCTTGTACAGACCCAGGACGACCGTACCCGAGATGTGCGGTTAATCGAACTCAACCGCTAAAATACAACAAACAACATCGTTGTTTGTAATACAACAATAAAATGGCAACATCGTTGGGATGTAGCCAACACGGGACGATGGACACATCGTTTGATACCTTTGATCCGACCGTGGATAGAAAGGAAGTTCGGGGACATAAATTACTGGATAACGCAATTTTTTACAGGGCATGGGTCGTTCAGGTCCTATTTATGTGCGAGACTAAGGGTAGATAACAACAACTGTCCTTACTGTGGGGCATATGATTCCCCTGAACATGTAGTATTTGAATGTAACCGTTGGACTTGAAGCTGGCAATCCTGTGTAAGACGTATGGGGCCATTATCTACGGAGAATGCGGTGGATAAAATGCTACTTAACGAGGATAACTTTAATGTGATCTTGTCGTTTATAACCGCAGTTATAAAGAAGAAAGATGAGGAAGCTCGTCAAGAAGAAACCGCTCGCTGATGACGGCTTGTCGTAGGTGGAATTTCCACCTACGAAATAAAAGAGCTAACCGGTGAACTGACCTGCCGCGTGCCGGACATACAAACGGCGGGCGGGGAGAGGAGGAGCTAGAGTAAAGGACACTTCTCTGGCGCGAGTCAAACTTGATTGTAGATCCATTCCAGAGGAGTAGGTGGAATAAAAAAAAAAAAAAAAAAAAAAAAAAACCGCTAAAATACATCCGCTGCGTCTATGCGTCTAATATTCAAATCCGTATAAAAGTAATCTACCCTAACTAGGTTTGAACCTCAAAACCTTCAATTTCAAAAACGATGTTTAACACCCTAAAAACAAAATTAAGACATAAAACACATTTTTAGGAGATCGATTAATGTACATACGTACGTCACACTACTTTTTGAAAACTATCTTCAAACTGAACGGACCGGTAGACTGCATCGAGTTCTCCCGGAGAATTGGAGGCCACCTGATCGGAGTTGAGTCTCCTGAGCGGTTTGCAGAGATAGTAGCGGACGAGTGTAGGCTTTCTCGGGTGACTTACACCCGACCGAGGTGACGGCGCGTTTATTCGGTGGAGTATGGAAATTGACAGGTTGCACAAGCGTTCATGGGCCACGAGGAGGGCCTACCAGCGTAGTAGAAGACGGGACTCTGTAAAATCCGAGCATTTTTACCATTTCCCCCCGACTCTTTTTACCGTTTATTTGGATGACGCTGTACCTTAGTTTTTAACTCGGGAATTCAATTAAGTCATAAAATAACAAAATACTGTTTCTTACGTGGATAATGTTATTACAATAAAACGAAGACTGAAGTTATCAAACAAAGAGTAAACTCTACGAAATATATTTGGGGAATATAATTTGAATATTTCTGCCGCAAAATCCAAACTAATTACTTTTATTGGTAAACACCCTGTACGTTAAAAAATAAATACGAAAGGAACGTACGATTCTGAAAACAGTCTACGAAACTTATTTATATCGCTTTTAATTTGTCGACAATAAAATAACTCGATTTATAATTAAACAATATCAAACTGAAAATAAAATAAACGTTAAAAAAAAATCATATTTCATAAAAATGAACTGAAGGACGCCTAAACTAATTATTATAATTAAAAAAAAAGAAAACAAATGTCAATTGAATAAAATAAAACGTAATTAAATATATTCAATAATAAACTAAAGAGTAAAAAAGAAAAAAAATTGTTTCGCGTATGTAAATTAGGTTAATTATAATTTAAAAAGAATGGACAATGAAGAATGACTGAGCATAATAAAATGAAAGAAAGCAAAAGATGAGAGGAGAAGATGGAATAAAAGGTGTAAAGAAAAGAAATATATATAATGACGTAAATAACAAAGAGTTGAGGTGAAGTGTCTGCTCTGTAGGAGGGGAATGTGAATGATCAAATAAATTATAATAAAAAGAAAGAACGAAAGAAGAGGAGAATAATAATAAAAGAGGAAGACAATAATATAATATTATAAAAGAAAGAAAAGAACCTGTTGAATTCTCTAGGTCGATTTTTTAATATTATACATATGTGACCAACTGAGCATGTAGAAAGTGTGCGACCATTTATTGTAATAAATAAGCCAATAGAACAATAACAGCAATACTGTTTTGTAATAATAATAATAATAATAATAATAATAACAAAAATAATACAGATAAATTTTTGAAACAACTTTCAAATTTACCAAATTATATACATATTTATATTTCGACAACATATAAAATGAGCGAGTTATAAATTCACAGAATGCGAGATTATTTTACAAATTATACATTATTATTTAATATATTTAGTCAATTTAAAGAACACAATAACAATAATAAAAAGGAAAAAATAAATAAGAAATAGATTTGTATGTCTGCATTTTCATTCATATAAATAATTTTTCTACTATTCATATACTCGTTATAGAGGTAAATAAAATAAATAATACATTTATGTTATTATGACAGAATTAATTTTCTGCTGATTTAATCATTCTTACGTTATAAAAAAAACTCGCATTGAAACATTTCGAAATGGATTGATGGTAATACAATTTTTTAATTTATATTCATAATATAAAACCTATTTTACAATAATTGTTATTTATTTAACTAATTATTATTATTATTACTATAGTACATGCAAAATCTAAAGACGGGTTCTCCATACAACCTGCCGCTATTTCTATCCTCTACCACCACTCTTATAATTCGGCATGCGCAACACGTGCAACACTTGATAACCAGTATGCCACAAAAGTAAGCCACCAAACGATACAGATTTGTATTTATTATTATTTTTATTATTGTTTATTGCACCATATTCATTTATTTTTGCTATTATTTAGTTATTTAAATTTGTGATTTAATTATTATTAATTATTTATTTCATCTGTTATTATATATTCTAGCGTATTAATTAATTTATTTATTTATTTGATCTATTATATAAATTATCTTTTGTGTTTTACGTTTTACGAATTAAAGTTTTAATTAATTAAATTAATTTTACGTTTATTATAGTACGATCTTAATATCTTTGTAATAAGGATTCATATTTTTTTTAATAATATATTAATAAAAGTTTTTATAGATTATTTAAAATGATAAAGCATTATTTAACGAATAAATGTACAATTAATTATAAAAGCAAAATTATACAATAAATTACAAATTATTCGGATTAACTAGACTGTAGATAATTCGGATAAGCGAAAAATCCGAATAATTGGATTATATATGTTTCTTATGAATTGACAAGTATATAACATAATGAACATGAAGGCATTTATATTCTGTTAAGAAGAAAACACTGTCTATCCATTTAATTTTTACATACCACTTTTTTTTAAAATTAAAACTGTTTACAACTAATTTACTTAATTAAAATAAATTTCTCTTAACTCGTTTTAAAATTAGTTACGATAAAAATTATTCGATTATTTGGTAATAAACATTATACTGTATATAATCATAATAATTAGAATTAAATAAGCGTAGAAACAATGTAATTACCTTACAAATCTTCTAACGTTTTTCGTAAATATTAACGGTACATTAATAGAGAAACTCCTAATGTCGTAAAATAAATTATTTAAAAAACGGTAAGGTATGCGCGTCATCCATCTGCACGCAATTATAAAATATTGTTACCTTGATAATTAATAGTAATCTCAACTTTTATGTATATAATTATTTTTTAAATATGAAAATCGGTTCAGCAGTTATTATAATATAATATCACATAAATTATAATAAATTGTAACCTATATTTCAAAGCTTGTTCCAAAACTATCCTTAAGTACATTTTTTCTGAAGTAGGGATTTTTTAATAACTTATTGATGTATAAAACCAGCTACTATATAGTAAAACTATATGGTACTCTATAATTCATATTGTAAAATTAGACTAGCTCCCGCACAGCTTCGCCCGCGCTATATGGTTACTTGTTTTCCCGTACCGGTTTTTTTTTAATTTTGTTTATCAGTCAAGTAACCGGAGGCGGCAGGTGCAGCCGCTCACACATACAGTAGCGGTGGCAGCGGCTGCGGTGGTTGAGCCACTGCGCCGTATACCTTCGCACCCCTTAAAAAGAACGGAATTAAAGAAAAACCCCGAAAATGGTTTTTAAATATTTATCTGAAGAGTATTTGCAAGCCAAAATCTACCGAATAACCTTTACTATAGTCGGGATAAGGAAAATTTACAATCATTGTTCAAAATGATTTTTACCATTCTTTATCCCCTTTCAAGGACGAATTTCAAAAATCTACAATTTATTGACATTATTAAATTATATATATAATATTTATTTATTTATTTACACATATATTTTAGGAAATATATCCAAAGCTCTTCTCAGTTATGCCAAGAAACATGGGTAAAATTTATTAGCGATAGATTGGGTAGGGTAATTTTTTCGTTTATTCCGGACAAAAAAAAACCCTCTTCCTATCTATATAATAGTGTAGATAGATTACATTAATGTAAATTTAATTCTATTATTATGTAATATTATTCATTCAATTGTTTCGAATCGTTCAGTTCAAACCCTGTTCACAGTTCATTAATGTTTTTGCTTCAACCGGGAAACTTCCGCTACTACACGTACAATATTATTTTTTTCGAGATGAAATATATCCAAAATCCTTCTCGGTTACGCCAAGAAATACGGGTAAAAATTTAGTAGCGATAGATCGGGTAGTATTTTCGTTTAACCCGAACCAAAAAAAAACATGTTTCTCTTTATATAATAATATAGATATAAATAGCATAATTTCGGCGAATCTTAAATGAATTCCTAAGAAGCTTTTCTCAAGAGAATACAACAGACAATACAGCGATCCGATATTTTGGTTTTCGTTTGTACGTATCGTAATAAAAACTTAAATTAAAGTCTAGTTATACTTTTTACATTAGGAAAATTTTTTTGTCAGATTCCAGGACACAGATACGGACATATTTTGTATGAACATTCGTACAAATATAACAAAATTTTTCTTAAATTTATGAATCTTATCAAAAATTTCGTTAACATTTTTTTAAAACGAAAAATTACATCGACTTAAAACAAAAAATTTGTGCCACACATTACTACGATCGTTTTATAAAAGAAGAAATTTTTTGTTTTTAAAAATCGACTAACAAATCAATGTATCACAGCATTTAACCCACGTGTATATGTCCTGTATATGAAATCCTACATATAGGTTAAATCGTGCATGTACTTATGTACTTATAACTACATATAAATTGTATGCACACACACACACACACACACATACACACACACACACACACACACACACACACACACACACACACACACACACACACACATACACACAAGTAAACGAAATTTTAGAAAATAAAAGAAGTAAATAAGTTTAAAAAAATAGCAGTAGGTGTAAAGATATACCCACTTACTATGGGAAGGGCAAGTTAATTCACGAATCGAATAAGTATTTTTCATTCTAATACTGTATGGAATTATTGATTATATCATTTACCACGCACATAAGTCAACGTAATACGTGAAAAAGAATGACAGTAAGCAATAGGAAAAAATAGTAAGGGAAAGGACAAAATGTTAATCCAAAACAAAGGTATACTCTTTACCTTAATATGTAATGTATACACATTATATATAAATATATATAATTATTAATTCTTTAAATGTAGGTTTAAATTACCGATTTACTTTTCTTCAATGATCATAAAAAATATCGCAACATAAATTTTTGTTATTTTATGTTTAAATTACTGTGAAATGGTAAATATATGGTAATAAATCCGAAATAATTCAAATATCTCAAAAATCGTTGTTTATACACACGCGCGCGCATGCACATACACATACACACACACACACAACATGCATTAAATACTCTACATCTGAATGGCCCCTTTGATTATTAATAAACATTTATTTTATAAATAAATGTGTTCCTGATTTATAAATCAGGAATAACTGATAGTAAATTTATATATAAAATTCGCTTAATTAAAATGAACATAAAAAAGCTGACAACTCATTTGAAGGACTTTCCGGAAAACTTTAACTTTAACAACCCACAGTTGTAGGACAACTGTGGGTTGTTTCAGTTACACGGCTTACATACACATGCACACACAACTTAATTAAAAATATTTATCATTTTATTTAAATATAATATTTTTTTTCGTTTATTTAATTCGATGATTCTAACTAAAGCGCACGCGCATTCCGTATTTAATTCGCACAGTTGTAGCGGTACTAGCCGGGACGTTCAGCACTAACTAAATTAATGTAATTTCACAACTTAGATACAACAAATTTTGCTTAAACGGTCGGCAGATTAGTGTAGTCACGAGGCTTAATGCACCAGGTACCGAGTTGACCGGGCGATAGAGTTCGAGACCCGGCCAGACCATATTACTTTTTACACTTTAAACATATATATATATATAAATAATATATTCGTTTATTTAATTATACCACTCATCTGTGTTGTCACAACATGATAGTCGACACAGAAATAATTTTTTGATGTGGGAGCGCGATTTTGCAAAAATGTTTTTTTTTTTGCTAATATTGTTACTTCTTAAATGTTAATTTTTTTTTTTGTCTTCAGTCATTTGACTGGTTTGATGCAGCTCTCCAAGATTCCCTATCTAGTGCTAGTCGTTTTATTTCAGTATACCCTCTACATCCTACATCCCCAACAATTTGTTTTACATACTCCAAACGTGGCCTGCCTACACAATTTTTCCCTTCTACCTGTCCTTCCAATATTAAAGCGACTATTCCAGGATGCCTTAGTATGTGGCCTATAAGTCTGTCTCTTCTTTTAACTATATTTTTCCAAATGCTTCTTTCTTCATCTGTTTGCCGCAATACCTCTTCATTTGTCACTTTATCCACCCATCTGATTTTTAACATTCTCCTATAGCACCACATTTCAAAAGCTTCTAATCTTTTCTTCTCAGATACTCCGATCGTCCAAGTTTCACTTCCATATAAAGCGACACTCCAAACTAAATGTTAATAAATGTGCCTAAGAAGTATACGACATTAAGTATGGTGAAATCTCGCGATAATGAGGGTGATCTTGCTGTATAGCCTCACCTTCTTGACTTTTTAAGTTTAAAAGTTAATGACATTAATGCTCTATTTATAGAAGTAATCTGATCAAGTTTAGTCAAAATCAGTCCAGCAGTTGTAGAAATAAAAGGTGATTATAGTCAAACACCGAACAGACGTACATACGAAAATTAACATCCGGAAAATTTCCATCCGGTTTTTTGGGTTCCTTAGGTGTCAAAACGTCAATGTTACGATGAAAACCACATATGCCCAAATTGGGCCGATTACAATACTTTCCCTTCTAGAGCTACAGCGCTATCTAGATGGGAAAGCAAAATGAACGATTATGATGAAATAATGATAAATAAATTCTTATGCGACTCTATAATAAGGTTATTTCCGATCGGTTGTCTTATTAAAATAAAACTATAGTCGATTAAAACGATGTAGCACAGTTTTAGGTGATTCAAATTGAAAGCGGATAATGAGTTTAGAAACAATATAAACTTAACCTGATTTCTAAATTAAACACCTTTAATCTTTTAGCTTTGCCTTTCATGAAATAAACTTTTATCGTATTCGATTATATCGGGTGGAGGACATGTATAACGTCGTGATGGGCTATATGATTTGAGAGATCAAACCACGTCAATTTGCAGTGGTTTAAACTTCCGATCGTAGTTTAATCCATTTCCTAGGTACTATTTTTTGTAACTAACTATCAACTTTCTACTGGGATTTTCTAAAACGATACCGCATCTTTTTTAATAAATAATTATTTTAAATTTTAAACACCAGTA
The DNA here is from genome assembly GCF_047948215.1 of Lycorma delicatula. Lineage (NCBI taxonomy): Eukaryota > Metazoa > Arthropoda > Insecta > Hemiptera > Fulgoridae > Lycorma > Lycorma delicatula. Next base: position 10,258,873 of record NC_134463.1, on the reverse strand, counting down.
AAAGTTTTATTTTTCTAATTTTTCATTAGTAATGTTTAGTTACTTATATTTAGAAGTTCTTTGTCTATAGGTAATTATTTTCTTATATTTTAAATTATTTACTTATCCATTCTTAATATTTCCTTAGCGTTTCTACTAGTAAATTTATTTCAATAACAAATCTTTAACAGTGGCGGCTCGCGTATAGGCACTTTGGAACTGCAGCATTCCCTATTTCCACTTGATATTATCGATAACATTTAATGTAGAGTCCTTTATTCTTTAATTCTTTCTTTATACTTGTACAGTATATAATCCTTAACCTTGACGTCAATAGCCATCCCCCGGTTTATGAAAAATATACAAAAATCTTTGTACGTAACTTTGCGCTTCACAGTTCCAGAGGCTCATGCGCCTCTGTGCACATAGGAAGTTGCACGCGAGGCTGCGAGGAAGAGAGAGAACTGTCTCTCCCGCAGTGCCGACCCTTGCGTCTAGTGGAAGGTAGTTTTTTTTTTACTCCGCGTGAATGTGGAACGTTCCTTGCTCGTTTCCTTTTCTAGTTTAGTACATGGAGGAATATTAAAGCGGTTTAGTTGTTTTTTCAGTAGTGATCTGAAGATGGCGGAAAGTAAGGCCTCTTTGATTGCCAGATCTAACCAAAAACGTTGGAAGGGCGAAAGAGGAGGTAATTAGAAAAAACTAATTACGCATTTGTTTTTTTGTACATAGAAATTTAAATTAAGCACCGCTGGACTACGGTGTTATTAAGCGTACATTTTATTAAGCTATTAATTAATAATACTAAAAATTATTATCTGTATTCACATTCTATTATTTATTCGTTTAAACCGAATACGCTTAAGCGCATTGTGCTTAAAAACCGTGTACCATATTTTTGAATGTGATAAAGTGTAAAATTAGATTTTATCCTGCTTCCAGCTATTCTATTCGGTTGTTTTATTTTACAGAAAACTTTAACCGCGGCCTTGAAAAGGCCCAGAAAAAAATTTTCTGGAGCAGCATCCCCACTAATTTTAGCTACGAGGCGCCACCTTGTCTAAAATTTGAAAGTAACTTTATTAACCAAAAAAAAAGAAAAGAGATAAGGAAAATATATTTGATCGTTTAAGAAAATATTTTTATTTTTAATACTAACGCCAACATTTTTTCTTTGTGAAACCTTTTGCATATTATCTGTACTAATAACAAATTATTTCATCCGTGAATATCTCACATCTCGGTTACTCTGTGTGACGGTCATCCCACACCATACAAGGCCTCACTAGACTGCATCGCTAGCCGTACATCCTTCCACCACGTCTTCGTTGTACGTCTACTTCAAAGTTTCTATAGCCAAAGTCGTACATAATAGAACCGTTATGATTTTGTTCGCTTTCAACAGATTCTTTGATAGAAATATCTGCTTAATGAATGAAGTTATTCTTTACAAATAAATTTCTTCGTAACAGTTAAATTAACAAACGATATGCGGTTAATACAGCTTACTTTAAAATATGTAAGTTTTATTTTACACTCGTTAAATTTTAAGGCCGTTTTCTAAATTTTTCAACAACGATAGGCCTTTAAAATTACCTCGGCTATCTTAAAAAAAAAGTTTTACAATAATAATAATTTTTACAAGATCTATTTTTAGTTATGTACAGAATGTTACATGTTATGTACATGTTTATGTTAATAGCGTTTCCGAAACTTAAATAACAATACAACACTCCGGCATAGAAAAATAGAATTTAGAAAATGCTCCTATCTTAAAAGGAACTATTTTTCGGTTTGAGAATGCGGTACCTCAAGCCTCCATGAGGAGCAACTCAATGATTTTACATAAAGGGCAGCGTTATGAAATATAAGGTGGTGAAATAGAAGGTGGGTCCTTTTTCGGTAAACGAGTACAACTTTTTTCTCTTTTTTCAAAAAGTAACCAAATAATCCGATATTTTTTTTGTTTTTTAATAACCAAATTAACCTCCGAAACCGATAACCTTGTAGTACCACATTCCTTCTTATTGCATTTTTTAGCTCGCCACTATAAACTTTCAATACTATGGATGTGTACACCTGTTTTTGAATTAACAAAGTTTTCGCAATGATTTACTGTAACATGTTTACAATTAGTCAAGGTTAGCGAGCGTAAGATAACTTTAGTTAGATTTCATTTATAATTTCTCTGCAAACACCTCCAAATAATCACCGATTTGGAAGAATTCTCCTCTGTTTTACTTTCATTTGAAAATAACGACTTCTCTATTTCTACCGTCGTTCCTTTAAGTATGTAATTTATACCTTCGAAATCTTCTCTACAATCGTACGCTTTCCATAAATCTGATAAGAGTTTAGTACCTGATTCGACACATGCTACAACTGTAAAAATTAATGTCTCCTTTGTTCAATCGGGAACAGCATACGTGAAACAGTTTTTTGTTTTACGACAAATTTCTTCAAAAGCCCACTGTTGTGGTAACATTCTTCGTCCTCTTATATTTTCTTTTAGAGAAGAGACATCAATTTCTATAATAGTTCCACGTTCACCTATTTTTGTCTTATTTTGTGATTTAAAAGCATATATTTCAGTAATAAAATATATTAATAATTATTAAAAAAAAATATTATTTTGTTATTGGCTTATTAAGATGTCGTTGCACAAATACAAAAATCTGATGTGGACTCGACATGACTTCCTTGTACGCCTATTAAATTACATATACACATTTTTTTTAATGTAAAATACATAAAATTTTATTTCATTACTTCTGATATTTCTTCATATTTTTATCTGTTATTGTTATTATTATTATTATTATTGAATTATTATATGGAATGGAATGCAAAGTTGGTGAGAGTTTGTAGATTCTCCCTACGGATGGCAGAACCTGGATAAAGTCCCTTGCTGCTGGATGATTCTATCGGGCGTGTTTTTAAAGGTTTATTTTATTTTATATGACGGGTCTAATTTTCCAATTTTTGTCTTATTTAATTATTATATATTGTAAAAGTATTTTTACAATCACAGGTTAATAATTAATAAATCAATATATATAAATTTAAAAAAAAAATTAAAAAAAAAAGATGAAGTCTGATTCGAACCGATGTGCCTTCCCTATAAGATACAAATATTTAATTAATTAAAATTTCATTTGGCTATAATTCTGGAACCATTGAAATAAGTACCTCTTATGATATATCGTTGGTAAGATCTGTAACCTCTTGTAATAACCAATGAAAGCTTATTACATCGGCTAAGAAAAAGTCCAAATTCTAATTTTTTTCGGATTTTGAGCTTTTTGGACACTTTTATTCCAGTCGATTGCAATAAAAGGAGGAGATGCATAACTAGATGTTACAACAGTCGTAATCCAAAATTTCAACATCCTACGGCTAATCGTTTTTGAGTTATGCATCCCCCAGCATTCACAATTAAACAAAAACTTTTCGTTGATAAATATTGTCTCTTCGTGCAGATTTACAATAACATGAGATTTATTATTGAAAAAGCTACTTCTGAAAATACAATTCTCTGAAATTTTTCCTAATTTTTTTCTATAACTTCCTGACTTATTCTGACTAAGTTTGCATTTCCTGACCTTTCCTGCCTGTGAGAACCATATTTGAGAATAAAGTGGAGTGATAATTTACGAAATTAAGAAATTCAAAGATGAACACACAACAAGAAGATAAATCTGCCACAATCCTGTAACGAGAGAAACTACGTCGTTTGGAAATATATTAAGAAACCCAGATTTATATTTAAAAAAAAGAGATCTGCAAGGTAAAAAATAGTAGAGAAAAACAAAATTGGAATATATAAAGTGTGTAAATAAAATAGCGAACCGGTTCAGAAAAACTTTATTTACAATCCAATTATACATGGACTATATCACCTTTGAAATAGTTCCCTTGGGAAGCCACGCAACGCTTCGTGTTGGAACTTAGAAACGGAATATCCTTCAGATTGTCGGTTACATTTTTTTTAAAGTTTGCTACTGTTCGAAAATAATGTCCTTTCCGGTGTTTTTTTTAAAATTCGGGAACAGGAAAAGGTCGCAGGGACTCAAGTCAGGTGAATAAGGTGGTTGAGGGATTACAGTAATGCCGATCAATGTTATGCTTAACGCAACTAAGAAATTCAGACCTACACCCAAACAAGTCGACCAAATTAATTCACCTCACAAAGGGAACGTAGCTTCATTTCGGTCCGCGCAGGAGCCGGAGACAAGGCCCGCACCTTCACCCGGTCCCATCATGGAGTCTCGCGCGGCATTACCGAGTCACGATAAGGACCGGCACCGGCGGAACGAAGCCACGCCCCCGGTCGCAAGGGGCTACCGTACCCCGACAGCGCCGCCACCCACGCCAGCGGGAGCCCCAAATCGAATCGCCCCCGCCCCCCGGCGGCCAATCCAATGCCCAAGCCGGAACCCTAGCTACCCGGGATCCTGCCACGATCAAATACCCCGTCTAAATTCCCTCTGCAGACCTCGAAACAAGCAAGGGCGCGAAGAACATCAGCCGCTACAGACCGATCCTCGCGGATCATCCGGTTAATACGGAGATCCAGAAAGGAATGTATTCTATCAAGTTCCCTATCGGCTCGTGAACGTTCGACCTCATATCGGGGACAGACATAGAAGACGTGGTCCACTGTATCATCAGCCCCACAATCCGGGGATCGATCGAATCCACCAAACGAAACCTAGCCTGTACTACAGGAATGTTTTTCTTAGCCAAAAACTCATTAATCGACAGTGCAATGTGATATAGTGCATAATGTAGCATCCAGTTGTTTTTTACGGCCGGTCTTACGGGGGCAACTCTTTTCCGCAGTCTTTTAGTTTCTCGGTAAACATATTAATTTACAGTCGATACTGTAGACAAAAACACCCCAAAAGTCTCTGATTCGCTCAACATTGTCTTCACTTTTTGTCGTTAACGGTCTTCCAAAGCGTGAATCGTCCGCAACTGATTCCTTGCCGTCTGAAAATACTTCGAACTACCTAAAAACTTGGGCTCGTGACAGAGCGTCATCTCCATACGCTCAGTATGGAGTAGCATTCTCACCGAATTTATCATAAAACTTGATCGCACACCGTTGCTCATAAATAGTATCACTCATTTTTGTAACGCACAAGAAAAACTCATTTCACGAAAAATTTGTTTACGTCACACGCGGCAACAATAAACTAAAAATATTAATATATAATATAAATCAGCTGTTCATATAACTATGTTTACTAGTAACTTTACAGTGTTGCCACGTTGACTGCGAAAAACAAACCGGGCTCATTACTTTATTTACAGACCTCGTATAGTAAAAATAAATGAGAATGTAGGATTTACTAAATATTTCTAAATCGGATAATGGAAAACAGCATCGCAATAAAATGATTCAAAATAGTCACAAAAATCATCCCACGCACGACGTTTGACACGCGTACCGTAGTTTATCGACATTTTAATTAAACAATCCAGTTTACTTTTTTACTGTGTAGTTATAAGTATTTTTTATTACTTAATTTATTAGGTCGATAATGATTAGATACACATATTTTTTAATTGTTTTAAAACGGTCCTTTTTCAATGTAACAAATTCAATGATTAACGCACGATAACTAGAAAAGAAGAATAGTTTTTTCCTATAAACAACTTTTAAGAATTAATAAAAATATATATATATATATAAATGGATTAATTAGGTTACACTATACGTGTACTAGTAATGTAGGATATTGGGACAACTGTAAAACGTTAGACTTTTATAAATATAATGTAAGATGTAATTAAATGAATGCTGGACGATTAGTGTGCATGTTAAACAGAGCGGATTTAGCCTTGGTCTGTAGCGATGGTGGCGATCGAATACAGCTTTTCATCTTATGTCTTGCCATTGAACAGCTGTTCAATATCTAAACGGTATCGCTTTCTTTACAATTTATTTATTTAATATTATAGGTGTTAACATTCAACCGTAAAAGTTAATATACTTTTTAAAAATAAATCAGCCGTCTCATTTGTGTTACCTGGTTTTGCAATGAAACATACTTTTTCAATAAAGTAACAAAAATTATTTATAAAACAAAATCATTAGATGTTGTTCAAAATGTATTATCAACTAAAAGCCTAGATAGAACACGTATCCCATACATTTTCACAAATCTGTATAATTATTGAATTAGAAAGTTTACGATCTGCTGAATTCATAATTAAGATATTCTGAAAAGTTAAAATTCACAAAAATGAATTTAACATTTTGTTAAACAGCTTTAAAATAACATAAAAGTTTCATTCAAATAAAATTATAGGTTATATAAATTTCTTTTATTATTATTAATATCATACTAGATCGCAAAATATAATAAAATTATATATATACATACATACACGCACATTCAATAAATTACATAAAACAAAGTAAAATAATTATACAGAAAAAAATTAATAATAGCACTCGTTAAACCTAAGACAAAGCTATAATTTAAATAAACACGGTTATATATATATATATATATGAACATCTAATCTTTTTAATCTACTAATTATAAATTTTACTTTAAGTCTTATATCCTAAAAAAAAACCAAAAAAGCAAGTTTTTGGTTTTTAGGGGCATTTTAACTAAATGCTATTTAATAATAAAAAGTTGTTTTATTTTCAAGTTTTTTTTTTTATAACATATTTTAAATTCCGATTGGCAGTTTTAATCTTTTAATTTATTAACCCAATTAAGCAGGTAATATTCTACAATTTCATATTGGAATAAAAAAAATATCAAGAGAACTAATCGGAAATTAAAAGCAACAAATCATTAAAAATTAATTATTTAATAATAATCTATTAAATTAAAAGTAATCGCTACAAACGTAAACCATACAAACTCTTATATGTATATATCTATATAAATAAAAATGTAAATGTTCGTTTGTTAAAATCTTAAATTGCTTTGAAATTTTGACACAACTTTGCATTCGAATACGCGCGTGTTTTTATATACCTACTATTTACATAAGTAAGATGTCACACCTATGACAGGTAAAAACATGCTTTTTTGTTTTTTGAAAAACAGCGCTATCTGTTGGAGGTAAAAGCAACGCACGCTATAATAAATATTTTACGATTCCATTTCGATGTTTCCGATATATGCGTTCACTGTAGACTAAAATCTACCGGGCCAAGTTTCGCGCGGGAAAAAAGGGAAAAATCGAAAAAGGTAGGGAAGAAGGAGAAAATGTAAAAAAGAGAAAAGGGGAAAATGGGGGAAAAGGGAAAGGATAAAACGGGAACAGAGGAAGAAGGAAAGGGAAACAAAGGAAACATAAATGGGAAAAGGGGAGGAAAATGGGGAAAAGAAAAGAGAATATGGTAAAATGAAAATGGGAAAAGGATATGGTTAAAGGGGAAAAAAGAAAGGTGAAAGGGAGAAAGGGTAAAAGGGAAAGGTTGTATTTTTTGAAGTTCCGTAATGTTCATTTTGTCGGTCTTATGTTTTAAGGCGAGCGAATAGAGTGGTGGCGGCAGTAAAAAATAATTTAAGTATGGATACTATTCCGCTCCCTTGTTTTTTGGAGCTTAAAGGTTTATTATCGAATAAATTTACTTCGATAAATTGAAAAAAGGATAAAAAAAATTATAATTTACTAAAAAAATAGAATTTCATCAACGTTCCATTATGTAGAAATTGTCCGAATCATTTTCAAAGAATTTATTTTGAACCGGTCCGTAGTTATTAATCAAAATATAAGCTAACACGTACACCTTAGTAAGTAAAATACATCTTCCGGAAACTTCTATCGTTCTTTGTTGTTTTAAGATTAAAGTGGCCTTGAATCATCGAAATTTAAAAAAACTACGATACCCATAATGTAACCGATCGGTATACTTTTCCTTTATACTGTTGCACCAGCAACAGAGCTAGGATCTGAGAAAGTAATACTGTAAAGAAACGAGATCAAGGAGACTACTGAAAATGGAGATCATAATGTAATAATATTGTGAAAAATTTTCAGAATAATTTTTAAAGTTAATATTTTCAATAATCCTTTCACTCTACAACAAGCTCAAAAAATAATCTACAATAATGCACACGCACTCACGCAAAGAATTAAGAATGCAGGATTTATTTAACGGCAAAAAATAAAACAACTTTTTAAAGCCGACAAAGAAATCAAATTTATTTGAAAAGTAAATAATATATAAAAATTAGAATTCTTTAGTGCAAATTAACCTAAATAAATGAATATAATTTAGAATATATGTTATGTTATTTTGTTTTTAAATAAATCATAAAATAAATAAAACAGTAAATTATTTACGTAATGCAGAAAAAAGTGGCATTCCATTAGAACAGTGATTTTTTTTTTTGTTTTTTAGAAAATTAATTAATTTTCAAATAGATGAAAATACTTAAATTAAATGAACAATTTAAGTATAAATTAGGTCGATTAAAATAAAAATTTCAACGTATTTTGGAAAGAAAAGTAAAACAAATTCCACTGATTTCTACCAAACAAAAACCTTAACCTTCAGATCAAGTTTGTTTAAAGTTCCTCTTTTAATATAACCATGCGTTCCCGCATGCACATACACGACCACCAGGACATTGGTTATATGTACTAAATTAGAATCTTATAAACAAACGAAATTAAACATACACCCTGTTAAATGTTTTAACTTTTGAAGAAAAATATTGTGTTACTTTTTCTAAAAATATTTTTATAATAGTATGTATAAAAAAAAGCCGGAAAAAGTTTTGCAAAACACTTGGAATAATTTATCACCTTTACGATAAAGTTAAAAACTATTATTTTCTAATAACTTTCTTATAGATGTTTTTACATAAAGGAAGAGGTTATATAATTTATAACCTTATTTTTCACTAGACAGACGCATTAATAATTAGGTACATTTCATAAGAAAACTATCTATTGTAATGGGTACCATGATTCGACTTCCCGAAAATTTCGACATGTCTGCGTTTCACATCCCCCACACCCCAAAACCACCGTCACCTCAAAAGTATATATATATATATATATATATATATATTTCACTTTCTCATGGACATGATAACAGACGTAATCACTTTCAAATTGTTCCCTAAAAATAACTCGACCCAAAATCTCGGTCGAGATCGTTAACGGCCAAAATCGGACCATGGGGGTGGAAATGGGGTGGCTTTTTCGAAAAAAATATATCTATAACCTCCTTGTCAAGTAAAATGTCGAATTTGTTAAAAGTTCCTACTATTCTTTGGATAACGGCCTAAAACTTATTTAAGTAACGTTTTTTTATATGACCGACCATTGACCCAGGTGGTAGAAAAAAATGGGGTTTCGAAGACAAAAAGTTATACCGCCCTTAATAGGCTCGGTGTATCGAATAGGTTTAAAGCGGTCGTTAGTTCTCTAAATATTACCTAAAACTTTTGTATGAAACAATTTTTGATATGACCAACCCTTATGGTAAGGGATAACAAAAACAAAAAAACAAAAAAAAAATAGAGAAAAAAATATCGCATAACTTTCTTATTAAGTAAAATATCGAATTCCGTTTAAAGATTTTACTATCTTTTGGATAATGGCCTTTCTTTTTTTTCCTGTTTAGCCTCCGGTAATTACCTTTCAGATAATACTTCATAGATTGAATGAGGATGGTATGCAAGATTGTAAATGAAGTGCAATTTTGTACAGTCTCAGTTCGACCGTTCCTGAGATGTGTCGTTAATTGAAACCCAACCTCCAAAGAACACCGGTATCCACGATGCGGTATTCAAATCCGTGTAAAAATAACTGACTTTACTAGGACTGAATGGTAGAACTCTCGACTTCCAAATCAGCTGATTTGGAAAGAAGCGTTCACCACTAGACCGACCCTAAAACTTATTTAAGTAAAGATTTTTGGTATCACCAACCATTGGCCCAGGAGGTGAAAAAAATGGGGTTTTGAACAAAAATAGGCACAGTATCGAATCGGTTTAAAGTGATCGTTAGTCCTCTAAACATTACCTAAAACTTTTTTCTGAAACAATTTTTTATATGACCAACCCTTTCGTCAAGGGATGACCAAAATGTTGCTGGAATTGTAAGATGGGGCTTGTCGTATGCTAGACATGTGAAACTTTTTTCACATGCAACCGTTGTCGTATTGAGTAAATTTGAAGTTTTTCTTAACTTTAAGGTGGAAATGTTTTTTATCCCCTATTTAGCACCGGTGAAATCTACCTCCGCTTTCCGGCGTGCTGAAAGAGATTTTTTTTATTATTATTATGTTACTGATTATTTTATTTCTGGTCCCACTTTAAAGTTTTCCCGGATAAAATAATACAAGATTTTTTTAATTAAAAATTATACTGCATACGTAGTAAAGACAATTTGTTCGTTATTATTGTTTAATACTGTATTATCATGGCGTGATAATATACATAATTATAATCTACAAAAATATGCTACCATAAATACCTGAAATTTTCTAATTTCTCGCTTTATCCATTTTTTATGAAAACAACCTTAAATGCATTTTGTTTGAAAAACTACTGCATTTATAGAAACAACCAATCAAACATATTTTATGTAAAATTACCTCTTCCTTAAAAAGTTAGTTTTTAGTAGGCGATTTTGTTATGAAGAACGGTCAAACGGATTTACTCTTTTACGGAGAAAGATTAATAGCAGAACGTTATTCAGAAATTATTATAAATTTCGAAGCCTTGCTTAAAACTGAAAAATGAAACTGTTGCGTACAATAATATGGTACTTCTTGCCACGGCGCCTATTTGATTAAGTCGTTAGGTGAATTTTTCGATGTTGGTTACGTTCAGTTTCATTATATCAAAATTATAACCGATGACAATGAAATAAAATCGGATCGATTACAACTTTTTATCGACTTTTCAAACAAAAGTACGATGTTATTTTCAGTCACATGGTGAAAGTGGGAGGGTAAAAATAAATTTTCTGTTTTAAGGTATAAGGATTACGAAATACAATTCATGTTTAAATTTTGTGGCTGAAAAATATCCAAAACTACTATATCGATTTTATTAAAATTTAGATATGCTCTAATAGTGTATCTTAAGTTGTGTACGCAAAGATCGGATGAAAATTGGTTAAGTCGTTCTTGAGTTACAGCTAACTTAAAATTGGAAAAATTTGACAGGGACAAGTTACAAGCGTGGTTCATTATGACGCTACAGATTGGAATGTTGACGTTTCTCTACCTGCGGTACCTATTGTTAGCGATATTGTTCGGCGTATTCAAACAGCGTTACCTACTTTGAGGATCATGTGATGATAGGGTATGTGTTTGAGCGGGGCAAAAGAAAACAAAATAAAGAAAAGTCTGTCTTTTTGGGTAAAACTGCGCAAGAGTTTTTTTAATTGTGTGCAGAAATATTTTTTTATTTTCATTAACGGGGGATTTATTATTTACATATTAGGACGAATTTTAGTAAAATATTTTAAAACAAGATTTAAAGCAAATAAAATCTGAAACGATTTTCTTCATTTTATTTATTATTTTTTTTTAAATTTTGACCAATTTAAAATATTATTAAATAAAAAGTATTAAATAAAATCTGGTAATCGGAAAAAGACCTCGGTTTTTAGACTAATATATATATTTTTTTTTTTACAGAACCATTAACTGCAGAAAGTTATTTAGAAATTATTACCAATTTCAAACTCTTATTTGAAACTTGAAGAGCAAAACTACTGGTTACAGTAATATCCCACACTGCCGATTCGACTACAGAGTAGTTACGTGAACTTTTCGATGACTGCGTAATTTCCAACTGATTATGGCTTCCACAATTCTCGGGTATCTTACCACCACATTTTTATTTATCGACTAAAAGATACTCTTTTCATGAACGTCGTCACACTTTGGAAGAAGCAAAAGAATATTCGAAGACAGTATCTCTAATATCAATGTAACAAATCTAAAAAAAGTTATACTGAACATGAAGAAAGGAGTTGACGTCTGCATCAATCCTCAAGATGACACTTTAATGTTGTGGATCACAATAAATTCTTAAAAAAGTGTATCTAAAAATTCTATATACAGAGTGTCCCACGAAGAAACAGAGGACATGTTCTACTGGTGAAAATTGTAAAAAAACGTTCATAAAAACATAGATCTGGAAACGCTTTGTTTTTAGGTTACGGCTAGCGAAAGATTTCGTTCGGATTTCAGCTCTTCTAATAAAAGAAGTTCTACTGTAATTTTTGGGACTCAAATTAAGAAGAAATGTTGATAGTTTCTTATGTAATTTAAGCTAAGAATTAAGATAAAACAGGTCCTAGATCTGTAACTCCAGTAGTTTTTAATATATCCGACCTAAAACAGTGGATTCGGTGTCGAAAAACAAGGTGTTTAGTTTGTAGTACAATAAAATCGTTGAATGTGTAATAAATGCGGAAGATTTATTAACAGAACTTGTACTGAATTTAATTCTTAGAAAATTAATGTAAATACAGCCAATAACAAGTAAATAAAAACTTTTAAAAATCGCTTTTTTATTGAAGCAAAACAAAGAAAAAATAGACAGGAAATCGTTCATATAAAAATAGACAAGAAAAAATAGACAGGAAATTATTCTTTCTATACCTAGTAAATATTCTTTTGAAACATTCTTCCATTTATCAGCATTCACAAACAAAAGGATCGTTTCCCATGTGTTCGTTTTCTGTTGAACGCTAAGTAAATCATTGTCTTAATGATGAACATCATATAATTCAGCATATTCAGCGTAGCCCAGCCGCTAGTACAAGGCGAATTGCGTCTCGCACTGGTTTGCGAAAAAACAAAGTATGGCGCATCCCAACCCCGTAGGGGGAAAACACCCACCTTGTAACGTTACCGATCGATACTTGAGGGGCTTTATCGGAGATCGTCTTTAGACCCTCTAACCGAATACACCTAACAGTCATCAGCCAGGACTCGGTCGGGATACCACTGATGTAAACGCTTCGGCAGACATTTGCATCAGTAAAATAATATCAAATTTTACCTTCACATAGGCCTCAAACGGACATCTTTACATCCAACCCAATATAAGTCCCTCACACTAACTGATCGAAACCGCGAACCCCGCGCTTAGTCCAGATCTGACAGCAACGTCGTGACTGTGAATGCCTCAGAAAAGGAACGACTTGAAAGGTAAATCATTGCTACACTCCTACCGATCAAAATTACGACTTGCGCAACACCTAACAAGGGGAACGTAACCTCATTCCGGTCCGCGCAGGAGCCGGGGACAACCCCTCCCCCCGCGGATCCGATCATGGAGTCTCGCGTGGTATTACCACGATCAGGACCGCCACTTGCGAAACAAAGCCACGCCCCCGGTCACACGGGCTAACATACCCCGGCGGCGCGGCCACCCCCACCAGCGAGAGCCCCCAATCAAATCACAAACAACACCAATATAACCGCGGCTCGATGCCGATGCGCCTACTTCCAACCGATGCAATGTCTAGCCCGGAACCCTAGCCACCTCAGATCCTACCACCATCGAGTACCTCGATTAAACTCCCACTGCATCCTATGGAAAGAAAAATTTTATCCTTTCCGCCTGCAGAAGATTCAAAATTTTCAGCCGACAGATTACCCCTGAGGTTAAACTTATGCCGTTTTCATCTAGACAACGCTGAAAGATATAATCAATTTTATTTACTGATGAAGTCACTTTTACGAGAAAAGAAGTATTTAATTTTAAAATACGTCATTTATGGGGCGAAGTAAATCCACATGGTACTGTGGAAACTAGGTCCCAACATAGATCTCACGTGTTTGGTGTGGCATTATTTACGAAAAAATGCTGAGGACTATTTGTTTTTAATGAAAACCTTGCGGGAGATGTATACGTTCATTTTTTGAAAAATTATTTGACTGCTTTTTTGGATGTACCTTTACAAACTAAATTAAAAGTGATTTTGCACCACGATAGTATAACGCCACATTTTTCTTTAGCCGTTAGAAATCTCTTGAATGCTAATTTCTTAAACCGGATTGGACTTGATGGACCAATCGATTGGCCACCACAATCACCTGACTTAACGCCACTAGAGAATTTCATTTGAAGCCGTATGAAAACCGTAGAAAAAAAGTTAATACTGAGGAAGTTTTACTCTTTAAAATACCAAATGCTATTGAATTTATAATTATCGAAACGATCCTGAGATGATAGGGAAAGCCACCGGAAATGTTTTACGTCCAACAGAGTGCTGTGTACATTGTGAAGGAGGGAATTTCAAACTACTTTAACTGAGATCTGTTATTCTGTTACTATTTATCATTTCATGTATTTTATTTTTCTGTTTTGCTATATTAAGAATAATTTTTATTATATACAGAAAGAATAATATGATTTTCAATTTGTTTTTATTCTTTTTTGCTTCAATAAAAACCGATTCTGAAAAGTTTTTATTTACTGTCTGTATTTCCATTACGTTTCTCAGAATTAAATTCTCTATAAGTTGTTACTAAATCTTCCGCATTTATAGTTATTTAACAAAGCTACCGTACAAAAAAATCTAAAAAAAACTTGTTATCTATATCGAATTTTTGTTATACGTCGGATTTCTTAAAAACTACTGGAGTTACAGTTCTGGGATCTCTTTTATCCAATTTCCCAGCTTAAATTACGTAAGAAACCATCAACTTTATTCCTTAATTTCGGTTCAAAAAAATACAGTAGGGCTTCTTTTGTTAGAAGAGATGAAATCCGGACGAAATTTTTCGCTAGCAATAACTCAAAAGCAAAGGGTTCCAGACCTATTTTTATATGAACGTTTTTCATTATTTTCACCAGAACTTGTCCTGAATGTTTCTTTGTTTCTTCGTCGGACAGCCTGTATAAGTAGAAAAAAGATTTTAAATATAGTCTTTAGTTTCCCGTATCATATAAATAAGCTAGTTTTGTCATTAAATAACTATGGAGTGTGTTTAGTAAATAAAGAGACTAGTGCTGTTACTGAAGAACTGCGGATGCCCCAGATTCATACGACCGACAGCTGTGCAGCGTGAAGCCCTTTCTTTCGATTGTTGCTACTCCAGTTTCTGTAGACATATTAGTCTGGCCTTCATTTGGATAACATCTGTTTTTTTTTTTTTTGTCGAACAAATTATAAGTGCTTTATTACAGCAAATAATTGTCGTGAAATCTCATATGATACTTGGAAAAACCCCTATTAAAACATATCTTTTATTAAAAAAAGTATATGGTAATGAATGTTTATCACGTGCAAGGGTTTTTGAGTGGTTTAAGCGTTTCCAAGATGGCCGAGAAAACTTTGAAGATGATCAAAATTCAAAGCGATGATGATTTTTTTTATATTCATGAAATTGTGTACTTTCACTGGATTCCTGAAGGTCAAACTATTAATCAAAATTAAGGACCTTTAGGTCCTTATTCGACTCCGTGAAAAAATAAGAAAAAAAAGACCCGAATTGTGGAAGAACAAGTCACGGGTTCTTCATCAGCACAACACACCGGCTCACACTGCATCGTCAGTCAAGACGTTTCTAGCCAAGTATAACTCCCAGTGTTAGACCATCCGCCTTATTCGTCTGACCTGGCCCCATGTGACTTTTATCTGTTTCCCAAGGTCAAATCTGCATTAAAAGGAACAAGATTTCAGACCGTTGAAGCTGTGAAAGAAAAAGCAGCACGCATCATGAAAGAGCTTACAGAAGAAGACTTCCAGCGCTGTTTCGAACAATGGAAAATTCGTTTGGAGCGTTGTAGGGATAGAGGAGGGGTGTACATTGAAGATGTATAAATTTAAAATAAAATATTTTACACCATTACTCTCGTTATTTAGTAGCCACACCTCGTATAACTTGTTTAACATCTTAGACACGTGACCTTTTTTGAAAACTGTAATTTGCGTTATTTTTAAAAATATTTACAACAAGGTTTCTATCATTTTTTAAACGCACAACTGAAAGTTATACGATTTTTTTTATATTAATATATAAAAAAATCGATAAGACATGATCGTCAAATTCATCCTATTTGAAATTTTTGTGATATTTTGGAGTTACACTATATTTTCATTAATAATTTAAAGAAAATGGTTCTAAACAATTCCAATTTAATCGATTTTTTATATAAATATTTATAAACATAACTTAAATAATGAGAATTATTTGTAAAGCAATGCACGTATTTATTTATAAAATTATAAAGATCGTAAAATAAACATAGTAACTATAAATTAAAATAAACAATAAAGAGAACGCTAACAAAGTAGATAATTAATGAACGAAATATTTATTTAATGCATTCACTCACGCAAAAGTTAATGTAAATAAGAAGTATATAAAAAACCTAGAATGAAATTCACAGAAATAATTAACAGGATTACTACTTTAATTCTATAATTTTTTTTTGTTATAAAATATGCAACAAATGAATGGAAAAAGGAATTTCAGAATTATTTCATTGTTAGGTAATCGAAATATACATTTACTCTTTTTTTTTAAATTAATTAAACAACATTCTGTATCTGTTAGTTTCCTTTGTGTTATTTTAGTTAATTCTTTGTGCGTATTAAAATAAATCGATACAAGAGTTTAAATGCTATAATTTAATTATTTTTCTTTTAGTTCCTGCAAACATAGAATCAAGTTCCAATAAACAAGGTTTTTTTTTTTTTATTTGTATACGTATCTGAGTTGCAAAAAGAACTAAAACGTTTGAAGTTTTATTAAAAAAAAAAACAAGGTGCTCCTGTCGGTTCATGAATTTATTTTTATCTTCCATTAATGTTAAACAATTTTATATAGAAACTAATTTTTTATTGTTACTTGAAAATATCTAGAAGACTAGGTATCGATTATTGGAATAATGATTGCATCAAATGAGTCTTGTTGCCAACTGAAAGTACTATGCAGGCTCGCCGATATGTTGAAGGGCCCCGCTGCAGTACTGAAAAATTGAACCATTCCGTAGACTCTACAGATATAACATTTCAATTGCATACCTTTATTCTTTTTTTTCTGATTAGCCCCGAAATCACCGTAAGGTATTACTTCAGAGTATGTACAGTCTGTGGTTAATTGAAACCCAACCGCCAAAGAACACCGGTATCCAAGATCTAATATTCAAATTGGTATAAAAGTAACTCTCTCTCTTTTCTTTCTTTTTCTGTTTAGCCTCCGGAACTACGATAAGGTATTACTTCAGAGGATGAATAAGGATGATATGTATCAATGTAAATGATGTGTAGCTTGAACAGTCTCGGGTCGATCATTCCTGGTTTGGTCGGTAGGGCGCAGGCGTACATACGCATTTTTAGTAACATCTTGCGGAACCTGTTAGCGAGTTCGACACTCTGCCCGTATGGGGTTCCTCAGACTCGCTGAGAAAAAAAAAATTCCACCGTTCCTGAGTTGTTTGATTAATTAAAACCCGACCAACAAAGAACACCGGTAACCACGAATACTAGATCGTCGATCTGGTATTCAAATCCTTATAAAAGTAACTGCCTTTACTAGGATTTAAACCTTAGAGTTCTCGACTTCGAAATCAGCTGATTTTTGATAACTTCACCGGTAGACAAATCCAAATTTCATGTGTTCTATGGGTTCGTGTGTATCCTTATTTGTAAATCTAAAAAAGAGTAAGTGTTTAATTTCGATACGATTAAATTCCACCTATTCTATCAGATTTTTTGAAATAGATACGCCAAGAATCATAATAACCGGGCTTCCTGAAATTCGTGGCAATTATCTAATAATATAAACTTCGCAATGTACTCCACAATTAGAAAATTTAATAACACACGAACTCCGTACCGTTTATCTAATTCGTTTCCTGGCCTTTGCGTGATACGCTTTGCATGATGAAAGAAATCGAGTGTAACTGTAATGTAATGTCATTTTAAAATATAATACGTTTGAAATTTATCGCCAGTTAAAAATCTTTTCTCAACTTTCCTATCCTATATATCGATACTGGTTATTCTGTATTACTTTTCATTATAAACAGTTTTGTATTATTAGTTGCAATTGCTCTTTATATTTTTTTTATTACAATTCTTTTAGTTTGCTCCAAAACGTTTGATTGTTTCGTATAAATAAATAAATCTTCTATAACCGCCATTAACGGCTTTTGTATATACAGTCAAACCTCTCTTATTCGGATCTCAAGGGACCAATTTTTTTTAGGGAGTTTTCTATTTGAAAAGGTAAAATAATTAAACTCAAAAATTGTGAAGGAAAATTTCATACTTCAATAAAAATTTATGTTAATTTATAATAATACACTACAGTACTAAATAAAGTTAGAAAAGACAAAATGTATAGAGTATTATATAAAAAAAAATTTAATGAAATACAGTACAATACCACAATACCTTTAATTATTTCTTGATAAAAATCTGTAATTCTTTTTCAGTTTTCTTCTGGCAGATTTAAAAATCAAGGGCATTTTCAATCTTCACTAATGCAATAAGTACACTATCTTCTACTTCGCTTGAACTTTCAAAGAATGTTCCAAGGTTATATACTGCCGAATTTTCGTCTTTTGTTGTAATTATAATTTCTGCTTGTTCCGTTTCGTCTTGTTTATCGAAATCTTTATGAACGGTTGAATGTGACAAAGACGCGTTAATATCATCATCGGTCGAAGTGGAACTAACTGCAATATCATCATCAAAATGTGCGAACAAATAAAATGAAATTTCGTCCGTACTAATGTTAAATTTTTTACAAATTACACTCCATTTTTCTTCGGAAACTGAGAAAGAGTCTACAAATTCATTTTAATTTTTTCCCTATGAATATCCACAAGTTTTGAAGCGGTTAACAATTGTTTCCGGGCAGACATTCTTCCAGGCTTTGTCAGAGAAGGAATAAATGCGGATATTATTCATCAAATAGTGGCACCGTGCACGTAGTTTTGTTATCGACTACTCCGGCGAGCGGCAACGGAAATAAACAAGTCTGAAGTCGATTAACATTAGGCATACAATACCGGATAAAATTCCTGGTCCACATTAACGATCGCTAAACACAATTAAACTGACTATTATCTAAGCTTCTTTGGAAATTGTGCACAGTAGGTAAATTCTTTATTAAAAACGTTTAAAAAAACATTATCGTCAAAGAAATAATACGAATATCAAGTCCTCGAAATTTTCGAATAAAGCAGATGATTTAATTCGATTTGAAGGGGATTTTTCAAGAGGACAAAGTAAGTATTCGATTTAAGAAGTTACTTGAATTAAGGAGGTTTAACTGTATTATTACTATTATTGTTATTTAGCGTTTTTTTTTGTTGTTTTTTTTACAACCGTTACGGCCATTTCCCGCATCCTACTCTACATGCCTTCCTATCCTGGATCGCTTCGACCAACAAAACCACACTCCTCCATACTCTTTATCACATCATCATGACCCTACATATATATTTATATATATATATATATATATATATGTCTGTGTGTGTGTGTGTGTGTGTGTGTGTGTGTGTGTGTGTGTGTGTGTGTGTGTGTGTGTGTGTGTGTGTGTGTGTGTGTGTGGTGTGTGTGTTTAGACTGAATCAGTCTTTTTATTAAGTTAAATTTGAACCAAATCCTACAGTATATAAATCATTTACTTGGAAACATACAAGCATTTCTAATAAACGCGATGTATTTTTTAAAACACAATAATATGAACATCTGCAATGTAACTTAGTTGCTTTGTTGCAGTTGTCATAAATACATTTATATATAATGTTATTGTTTTTGTTCAGACTATTACATTTGACGTGTAAGATATTACTTTTATTATATTAGTAGTATAACAATGGGAATAACAGCATACAGATAATCTGAAGCGGTTTTAAATATTTTAAATTATTTATTTATTATTTAAACAGATGTTCAAAGATCGAGTAAATTATTGATTATTATTTTAAAATTATGACATCACTGCGTGGTAAATAAGCGTGATTTTAAAAATTACTTTCATAATGATTACAAATCTACATTTATTATCCATATTCTGTCCTTTTTTGGAATATACTCTTTAAAAAAATATGTAGAAATTAACTGGATTTTCGACGTCAGTATAAAAAGAACTTTTTCTCTGAACATTTATGTTTAGATGATACATATGAATAAGAGTACGCTGGGTTACGGTAGTTGAGTTTTCGTTTACGATATGCAAACAGTGAGAATATTTAAGCTAAAGACGATCAAATCAATGTTAATCAATGATGCGATAATTTGAATCTCTCCCAAACCATAGACGAAATAAAAATTTCATAAATAACCGTAGATTTTGTAAAAGAAGGATTATGGAGCCAAACTCTGCAGCATATTGTGATAAACTCTAATTAAAAAATAATGAAAATTTATAAAATACGTTAAGTGAATTCAAGCTGTGATTTATTCCGTATAAATTATAAGAATGCCTCGTAAAGACCGGAGTTCAGATAACTATAAATGCAACTTATCCAAATGTTTATATTAATGAATGTGCAGTTTTTGAAAAAAGAATTATCACTTATTAAAATAAAAAGCGATATCCAACTATATCAAACCAAACAATATAACTTTTATTTTCCCGTCTAGATATTTACAGCAGATCTATAGCTCCAGATGGGAAATTATTGTAATCGGTCCAATTTGGGCAAATGCGGTTTTCATCAGATCTTGACGTTTTGACACGTAAGGAACCCAAAAGACCGGATGGAAATTTTCCGATGTTAATGTTCATTTGTACGCGTGTATGTTCGGTGTCGGCCTATAAATCACCTTATATCTCCAGAACTACTTGACCGATTTCGACCAAACTTGGTCCGATTACTTCTATGTACAGGACATTGATGCTATTAGATTTTTAACATAAAAAGTCAAGGGGATGAGGCTGTAGAGCAAGGTCACCCTCAGTATCACGTTATTTCGTCTAATTAAGATCATATTTCTTAAGACGCAGTTGTTAACAATTAAAAAACAACAATATTTACAAAAAAAATTTTTTGAAAATTCTATCCCCCACTCAAAAGAATGCTGTTGTTGTCATCTGCTATGTTGTGACGACGCAGGTGAGCGGTAGAATTAAATAAATTAATAATATTTATAGTGCAGGAAGTAACTCGGTTTGGCTGGGTCTCGAACTAGATCGCCCGGTGGACTAGGTACCTGGTGCGTTAAGCCTCGCGGTTACACCAGCTGTCGACCGTACAAGCGAAATTTGTTTTATGTAAGTCGTGAAATTATATTAGTTTAGTTACGGCCGACCGTCGCCGTTTATACAGCCACATCCGCGCGAATTAAATACGGTACGCGCGCGCGCTTTAGTTAGAATCATTGAATTAAATAAACGAAAAAATATTATATTTATATAATGATTAATATTTTTAATTAATTTGCGTGTATGTGCGTGTAAGCCGTGCATCAGAAACAACCCACAGCGGTATGACTTTCCTGGTTCGCAGATTTAGCTGCGTGACAGAAAATTCCTACGTTTGTGTCGAAAGATATTTTTGTATATAACGCAATACAATAATTCGGTGAATGATAAAGGGTCTGATTATGCTCCCATTAATATTTTTAATAAATTACCGAACCGTTTTTTAAAAAATCTAAAGATTTTATTTCAAATAAAATTGGAAGATTTCCTGTTATAGAAACTTTATTACTCTGTCGATAAATTTTTAGATCAAGATTTCGTTAGAACTTCGCCGTAAAGAATCCGCAGAACTGAGCGGCACGGAGAAGTCAACGAACTATTTTTACAGTTCTAAACGTGAACTAACCTAAAAGTGAAATGAAAATGGAAGGAAAAAATAAGGATGAAAACATATTTCAGTTCAATTAGATTTGTAATAAAGAATACTTTCAAAAAGACCTCGAAGTTTGTTAGACGTTTCTTTCTTCCATTTGATGAACCGCGGGACTCGAATATGTCACTTTTTCCTCAAAAAGGTTGGTTTACGAATCGCGCCGCTAGGTAGCAGTACTTGATAGTACCAGGTAGCGTACAAAAACTTGAAATAATAAAATTTATAAAAGAAAATATACTACAGTTTTCCGGTCTCTGCTGGTAACATCTTGTGAACAACACGAATTCTATACAGACGCATTTTTAAACACTTCCGCGATGCCGTGAAGGCACTATCAACGGAGAGACTAGACCTGCTAGATAGACGTTGCACAGACTTCTTGGGACTAACAGAATATGCGACTTGCACGACGATCAATTTTTTTGTGTTAGCATTTTCGGCTGTATCTGCCGCATTACCTGTCTCTTGGAACTTGTATAATCGTTTGATGAAGGATTTGTTTGGCGCATCCACACCGTACTTTTCTGTGAAGGCATTCTGGGTCTGGGCATAACCGGCACATCTAATGTATTAGAAAATAATGAATATTGTCGGCTGTACTGTGCAACTCATTTTTCCTCGATTAAACTTGCAACGAAAAAATAAAATATTCTACCGTAAGGTTGCATCACGTTTTGAACACTATAAACCTTATCTTCAACTGCGTGTATTTTTACGGGATGAGGAAGATTAATTCAGCATATAGACTCGAGGTCTGCGTATAGGAATATGAAATGGAAATTTTATAGCGTACGAAAAATACCATGCCTGACCGGATTCAAACCTGGGACCTCCGGATGAAAGACAGAGACGCTACCACTCCGCCACGGTGATCGGCTTATCTTAAAGTTTAGTCTTGGTCTACTACAGTTTCCCTTGATCCATCCAAGCAAATAACGGTGGGAAAGTTTCTTTTTTATTCGTGGAGGGCACGAATAACAGACCTATCTACCCTTTTTTTTTAACTTCCAGAATCACCGTTAGATATTAATTCAGAGGATGATATGAATGACAATTTTTGTAGCGTGTGAAAATGCCATTCCTATCCGGGAATCGAACCCGGGACCTCTGGATGAAAGGCCGAGACGCTACCACTCGCACCACGGAGGCCGGAAGACCTATCTATTTCTGACGTCATCTTTATACCGTTCAGAATAAAATATCTATTTATTTACTGTATCGTAAAACGTTCTGTTTTGAAGCATAAAAAATCCCATCAGCTAGTTAACGTTATCATCAAGATAGCCTGTCGACCATAATCTTTATCAATAGTAGTCTTCAAATTATGAAAAAATATAAAAAACGAACGATTTAGATCGTCACATCTAAGTACTTATCTTATGAAAAAAATTTATTTCGAAATATATTTAATTTTTACGCAACAAAAAATTATGATTTTATGTTGCGTAAATCAAACTTTTTTAATATTATTTCTTAATACTTATTTTATTATTTTTTAGCAAGATTATTACGATGGTAATAAGGTTTTTCATTCATTGCCGATCAACTTAAGACGTCTAACGACTGAAATAATTAGATAACATATTAAAAACTTTAAGATATGAATATTTGAAGAGATAATCAACAACGTATATTATAGAGATTCTTAATTATACATAATTTCTATAAAAAATCACGTAAGAAATTCTCAAATCACATAAATTAAAAAAAGAAAAAAATTATCAATAATGTCCATACATACATTCAATATTGTGATGTAATCCCAAAAATATCTATGACTGTTGTATAAAGTAAACGAACATACCTGGAACAAAAGAAAAATTACAAAGTCAATTTTTTTGTATATATAAAATAACATGCAAGGATGACTTTCCCGGCTATTAATCAAAAAAATTAAAAGAATTAGGCAAAAAACAAAAAATATATTTTTCTAAGATGGGGAATAAATGTTAAGAAAAATCTTTTCTAAAATATATATGTATATATATACAGGGTCACTCACGGGAACGGATGTTTTTAAAATAATCATAAAAAATTGAATATTTACTTTAAAAAAGTTTTATCGGTATTGAAACACTTGTTAAATCAAAGCATTTGTTACTTACTCGTGAACGAAAAAATATGCCGGCAAGTGATGTCCATTTTGGGCAATACATTGTTGTAGCCTTTCACGGTAACCGGCCTCAATTCTTTGCAGCATGTCTACATCAATCTGGGTGACGCGATGACGAATTGCGATCTTTAGTTCCTCCAATGTACGCGGTTTATTGCCGTACACACGCGATTTTAGAAACCCCTACAGAAAAAAATCACAACTACCCGAGTCAGGGGACCGAGGGGGCCAAGGAATGTCGCCGAATCTGGAAACGATCCGTCCTGGAAACAAGTTACGGAGAACAGCCATCGTTGCCCTCACTGTATACGCTGTAGCTCCATCCTGCTGGAATAACGCATTTTGAAAATCGATTCCCCGGTTTCGTAACTCAGGGATGAAAAACGTATTCAACATCGCAATGTAACGATCAGCTGTTACAGTTACGGCAGCGTCGTTTTCTTCAAAAAAATACGGTCCGATAACACCGACCTTTCCTATTGCACACCAGACAGTCACCTTTGGGCTATGAAGTGGTCTCTCGTGAAGCCGATGCGGGTTTCTTTCTGCCCGATACCGGCAATTCTGTTTGTTGACGAAGCCATTCGGATGAAAACGGGCTTCGTCACTCATTAACAATAACAAATTTTCATTTTCTTCAAAAACGTTTGTCGACAAAATTGTAATCGCTGCGTGAAATCTTGCTCGTTTAACTGCCGCACGACGGCTATCTTGTAAGGATGGAAATGCAGGTCTGTATGCAGAATTCGTCTTACCGTACTTGTGCTCGTTGGAAGCGCTGCTGAATGCCTCTGAATAGAGCGGCGTGGGCTTCTGACGATGGCTTCCCTTACTCGTTCGATGTTTTCCGGAGTGCTAGCAGTTCGTCAGGGACCCGGTGGTGTTTTCTTCAATATTGAACCGCTTGTTCGAAGGTTGTTTACCCACCGCAATATTGTGTTACGAGAAGGGACGCTTGCATTACGATGGATATTAAACTGACGGCGGAAATCTCGCTGAACAGCAGTTACGGATTAGTCATTTCGCACAAAACTGTCGCGCGTACAGGCGTTGTTCTAGCGTCCGCGGCTCCATCTCAACGACTAAAATGTAAATGCTATGAACAAAGGAAACGTCAGACACCAGCCACGTGCCCCTCCCACCACGAACGCCCGAGTACAACCCACTTCGAAAATATCCGGTTCCCGTGAATGACCCTGTAAATATATATAGACCCATCGTGTCTTCACATGCGCTATATGGTTACTTGCGTCTCCCGACGCGGTCAGGACTCGCTTTGCTTGCCCTTCAGTCTAGGTGCACTCCGCTGTGTTCATTAAATTCATGCTTGTGACAATAATAATAATAATAATAAATAAAAATTAAAGCATTTTCAATTTATAAAAACTAGCAAGGTATTGTAATTTCTTCACAGCAACAATTTGGTCTTGTAATCTAAGAATGTGGGTTTCAAAACAGTCGGCCGCCGTTTCAAAAATATCAGTTACGATTGGTTAGCCAAGAGGTAAAAATGCATTGTGCCCGGTTCTTAGCGCTTCCTAACAAACACCATTAGGTAACCGGATTTCGTTTCTCATTTTTTAATTGTTTTATGATTAATTTTATTTTAT
Organism: Lycorma delicatula; assembly: GCF_047948215.1. Lineage (NCBI taxonomy): Eukaryota > Metazoa > Arthropoda > Insecta > Hemiptera > Fulgoridae > Lycorma > Lycorma delicatula. Next base: position 10,233,383 of record NC_134463.1, on the reverse strand, counting down.
GTTTTTTAGCCAAGTAACCGGAGGCTAATGAAGCCAGTTGCGTCGTACGTACTGTACAGTAACAGTGACTGTGTTTTTTGAGCCGTCGCCGTCACACCCCTTAAAAAATTGAAATTAAAAAAATACCCAAAAATGATTTTTAGATATTTTTCTGAATAATTATTGTAAGCCCCGATCTTAGTGAATATCTCGTTTAATATAGTCGGAAATGGTAAAAATTTGCAAGTATTATTAAAATATTTTTACCTTTTTTTATCCCTTTCACGGTCGAATTTCGAAAAATCTAGAATTAATTTTTAGATATGTACATGAAAATAACAAATACCATAAATCAAGTTGATATTTTCATTCTTTACCAAGAAATTAAAAAAGATTACCGGGTTTCAAAAATAATTTCAAAATCCATTTTAACCCTTTCAACTCGTAATTTTAAAAAATCTAGAAATTGGTTTTTGGATATTCACTTGAAGAGTACACACACCAAAAAGTCTTCATTTGATAGCGAGAAATCTCCCCCCAAAAAATAGTAAATCTCATTCTTAGTCCCTTTTAACTCTAAACCTTAATTTCAAAAATCCTTTCTTAATGTGCAACTCAGCTTAAGAAGAACATGTATACAAATTTTCATCAATCTATCTTCAGTAGGTTTTGCTGGGCGTTGATGAGTTCATCAACGCCCAGCAAAAACTAGTCAGTCAGGACATTCTTTTTTTTATATATATGTAAAGCTTAACAAATTTGCTTAAATAAGTTTTCTCTAAATCTAATACCCCTTTCAATAAAGGATAAAATTTTAAAAATAAAATTTTCAAAATACTTTTTTGCATTTTAGGTCCGGGGTCTGTAATTTAAAAAAATTGTCATTTCTTAATATCTTATATTAGAATTCTTCTTATATATGAAGTACAAAATTTCAAAGAAGTTTTAAAAAATATTTAAACCGAAGGGAAGTAGAGAAAAACCACAAAAAAAATATATATATCAATTTTAAGAGGTGGGAGTTGTTTTTTTGAAAATTCTTTTTTTTTGTTGTTTGTGTATAAATATTACGTAAAACATTTGTTTTAACAACGTTTTTTATGTCTAAAGAAATCGAAATTGGTTTTTTTGCGGTATATTTTAATAATTTTAATTTTTAACTCTTAATATTTTTATTTTTTTTAATCTTCAGTTAACTCGTCACACAGTAGTTCTGCCTGTGGTGTTTAAAGTAGTGGTAACACTGTTGATAATAAACTAAAATAGAGAGGATACTGTAGGCGAAGTACTTCGTAGTAGGTAGCAAGACGGGGGTATGCGTGGAAAGCATAGCCGGACCCTTCCTTTTTCCTTTTTAGTCTCCGGTAACTACGGTTTAGATAATACTTCAGAGGATGATATGTATGAGTGTAAATGAAGTGTAGTCTTGTACATTCTCAGTTCGATCGTTCCTGAGATATGTGGTTAATTGAAACCCAACCACCAAAGAACACCGGTATCCACGATCTATTATTCAAATCCGTGTAAAAATAGGTGGATTTACTAGTACTTGAACGCTGAAACTCTCGACTTCCAAATCAGCTGATTTGGGAAGACGCGTTCATCACTAGACCAACCCGGTGGGTTACACCCGGACCCTGAGTAGGTATAGTCACGGAAAGGGCAGTCCTCTCGGGGAGGGGCATCCTGGCCTTCCAGAAGCGGAAAATCAGAGAGTTCTGATGAGCCAGGAGGGATCCCGTCGGTGGGGGGGGGGGCAGTAAGGGCCCTAAGCTAGGGTAAATTTATTCGCCGCCACGACTCACGGATGCGACTGAGGTAATGTCTTTTAGGCGAATGCCGGTCGCTCCTTTTGAGTTTAAAGATGGTATAAAAAAAAAGAAAAAAGTAGGTAGCAAGAAGCCAGTCGCTGGTTCAGCGATTAATCCCCACCCGACAGTTAACCGACACAAAAAAATCGGGAACATTTAAAATTCGAAAATTATTCGAACGATTGATTTTATTTTTGGTATACATATTATTACGACCTAAATTATTGATTCCTATATTTCGAATTAATATTCCTATATTACCCGTAAAACCATTTCCGTTCCAAAATTACGATGAAGATGTTTCAAAATAAAACTTTTTGGGCCGGTTGATCCAGTATCACGCGTAAAATAGATTCAAATAAAATATTCCCCATTATTTAATATATCGTAAGTGTGATTTGAAGTATTTTTTCAGCTCGGTTTAACAAGAAAAAATTTTCGAATCAAAGCAGTATTTTGGATAAGGTACTGCATAATAAAAATAAAACACATTATTTAATAACGTACTGTAAAAGAAAATAATATATTTTTATCAAATGATTGTTCCTTTAAGCAATTTTATACTTAAGTATTATATGTAGGAGTACTAAGTATATACGTAAAGTAATAATACATCCGGTTCACGTCCAAATAAATCATTCATCATAGTTAAATAACATAACATCTAATAATACAGTATTCAATAAGCAATTAATAAATTATTACAAATAATTATTTTACTGCTGAATGAAAACGACCTTTAAAATTTAAAACGCAAGAAAATTTATTAGATTAACTACTTATTCCTTATGGGTAATAATAAATTAAATAAATCTATACGATATTAAATACTAATAATTATCGTTTATTGGATTATTAGTAATGCATATTTTAACAATTTTAATTGTAAGATTATTAACTATAGCTATTATTCTACGAACAATTTGCATTATTAATAGAATTTTAAATTATAATAATCGTCTTTATTTAATTATTTAAGAAATGAAAATTATAACTTTAATTAAATTAATTAATGTTATTAAATAAGCCGATCTCCGTAGTAGCGTCTTTGCCTTTCATCCTGCGAATCCCGATCACGCTTGGCATTTTTCATAGGCTACAAAATTTCCACTTTATATTATCATGCACAAGCTTCAATCTTATATGGCGAAGTAATCGAAAAAAAATATTAATATTATTATTTTTTTTTTTTTTTAACTGAATCGATTCAAAAAATAAAAATAAAAAAGACATACAGTGACAGGAAAAAAATAATTTTTCCGGTACCCTCTCAACACGATTTCTGAAATATATTTTTTGAAATCCGTGGCAAATTTTAAATGAATTACGAATGTACGAGATACGGATTAAGAAATTTATTTTAATTAAATTTTAAACCTGATTCTAATATTTAGGGCCGACTATAAAAAATAAGTTCCAAAGATTTTACTTAGAGCACAGTGAGAAATAATAATTATAGTATTCAGGCTTTATAGAAACCTAAAAGAGAAACTAAATTACAAAAGATAGAATAATAGTAACAACGTTAACTAAGTAGACATACCTTTGAGGACGAAAAATTCGTAACTTATTTCTTTTCCGTGTTGGCAAAAATATAATAATGAAGTAAAAGGATTAATCTATTCTTTCCTTAATGAATATCTTTAACTCACAACTTAACCCTCCTTGGTGGTGAAGAAATAAAGGATATTTTTAATATCCAACCTTCAAAGGAGCTAGGACCTCGGTCGATGGCTTAAAACCTTCCTTGGGATAACGTAAATGTATCCTGTAAATTTAAAAGTAATCGGTCGGTTGCTTCTCGCGTGATGCGATAACAAATAAACATACAAACTTTATTAAACAGTATAATATATGCACGCATTTCCGAATACTGTGATATGTTATATCGAGAGTGTACCTGATGCACGCTAAGGTTAGCCTTCAACCTGGTAACAAATACCCCGTTTGAATTTTGAAAATCGGACGATTGATTGCAGAGATATTAGAAGAGCACCCCATTGCACCTCCAAAAACAGCGCCCCAGGTGTATCCCGTCTGTTATCAGTTTATGATGATGATCGGTCTAGCCTCCCACGAGGTGCTCGCATCCTCACCGCTCTAGTCGCACACCCGGTCCCCACGGGAAACCCGTTATTGTTAAACAGAAATTTGTTAAATTTATGTAATATTATTTTATTTAACGTAATTATTTTTGTAATGTAATATTCATTCGATCGATTCGAATCGTTCAGTCCAAACCAGGCTCACACAGTGACAGTTTATTAATTCAATTCATTAAAGTTTGTACTACAACCGGCAAATCTCCAGTACTGCATCCATAATATAAGTATTTTTACTTCCTTGTACGAAGTAAAAGAAGTATTGTGATCGCGAAAAATTTCGGTTTTCAGATTTCAACGGAAATATCCATTTTGACCATCCCTGAATCCATTTTTACTACTTTCGACGTGACTTCTGTACGTACGTATGTGCGTATGTATTTCGCATAACTAAAAGACGATTAGCCGTAGGATGCTGAAATTTTGGGTTTAGGACTGGTGTAACATCTAGTTGTGCACCTCCCCTTTTAATTGTAATCGACTGGATTAAAAGTACCCAAAAAAAGCCCAAAATCCAAGAAAATTGGATTTTGAACTTTTCTTAACTGCATTATTAAGTCCTAGTTGAGAGCTTTTCATCGATATATCATAAATGGTACTTATTTTCATTGTTTTCAGAGTTATCGCCAAATAAAATTTTAACTAATGAAACATTTCGATCGTTTAAGGCGAAGGAACATCGGTTCGAATCAGACTTAATCTTCTACACGTCAATTTTTTTTTCGAGATTTTTCGAAATGAAATATATCTAAAAACCTTCTCAGTTATGTTGTTAATACACGGTTAAAAATTTGATTGCGATTCATCCAGTAGAGTTTTGTTTATCCCGATCTAACAAAAACTTTCTTCCTCTTTATATAATAATATCGATAAAGATATAGGTACAGATAGGTGAGAAAGTAAAAATGGAAATTATTTTTAAATAAACGTAATATTTCGTAACAAAAAAAAAATTAATAAATATTTATATTTAGATGTGTGAAAAAAAATTTAAAATAAGATCATCAAGCATAATTTTTCTACACAATAAAGAAACAAAAATTATTTAAACTAGTAAATTTGTTAAAAACGTTTATATATTAAAAGAAAAAACATAATAGATTATATAACCACAATAATAAATCAATAAAATAAAATGAAATATATTACAAACTACAAGAAATATTATTCAAATGGAAAAAACGGAAAAATACAAAGATACATAATGTTGTAATCGTCTTTACATCATAAATATTGAAGTCGCGTGAGAAATAATTCTTACTAATAAATTATAAAATGTATAAGAACTAAAATGACATATAACAAAAGATAAAGATTTATAATATAATAAATAAATATATAGTTACAATAAAAAATTCCAAGAATAAAAAAATTATAAGAACAAGGGATATTATCTATAGGAAAGGAGGAAGTGAAATGCGGTATTTTACTCGGTTGGTTATGTATGCGTTTATTATATTCCCATATACTACCCGTGTTTGTGCGTTCAGTAAAAAAAAATTATATCATCGAACGATAAAGTAAATTACATTTACTTTTATAACGTACAGTATGATACACATACAGATTACAAAATTATAATGCACAATATGGAATACAAATGCATGAAACGAATAAATAAAATAGCGGGGTGTTATTCTATTTTATATAACTAAAACAGGAGTTTAAAATACAGTTAAATAAGCGGTGAGAGTAGGTGTGTCTATTCATAAATTTCATCTTATAAATATTACATAGCTTTATTTTACACCTTATATATTTTTACATACTTACACACAACTTGATCTTAATAAATAATAGTTATTTTTAAGCCTCCATTGAATTACAGTATGTTAATACATTACATAAGTCAAACTTCTAGTTTATATATATATATATATATATATATATATATATATAAATGTACAGAGAGAAAGGGTGAGGAATTTCAGGAAGTTTTTGTCATATTTTATGGGCTCATTCCTCTGATAAAAATAATGAATTATATTAACACTTGGCTGAGGAAAACATTTGTTCGTATTCCAATACAAAAGTACAAGTACTTTTGGTACTTTTCTGTTTTTTGCCACCCAAAACCTCTTGCCCAAACCAACTCAAAAATAATTATTATGTTGAAAAAAAATTTCAGGCCAGAAAAAACTGAAAAAATTTTTTTAACCTATGCTCGCTTCGCTCGCTAACCTGATATAATTAACAGTAATGTTTTCATTATTTATGTAATAAATAATCGCAATAATTACTGAATTTATTATTTAAATACTCAACAGATTACTGTGTTAATTAGTCAAGGTTAGCGAGCGAAGCTAGCGTAGGTTAAGTTTTGTTAACTTATCTCTATAAAAATTTTTGACAAATAATGCAATAAGCATTATTGTTTATAATTATATATATAAATCAACAAAACTTAACCTAGGCTCGCTAATCTCGACTAATTAACAGTAATGTTTTGATCATTTAATAATAAATAATTGACCCACCGGGTTTGTCTTCCCAAATCAGCTGATTTGGAAGTTGACAGTTCTAACAAAGTCAGTTATTTTTACACGGATTTGAATACCAGATCGTGGATACCGGTGTTCTTTGGCGGTTGGGTTTCAATTAACCACACATCTCAGGTATGAGAATGTACAAGACTACACATCATTTACACCCGTACACATCATCCTCATTCATCCTCTGAAGTATTATCTGAACAGTAATTACCGGAGGCTAAACAGGAAAAAAAATTATCTATCGTAATAAAAATAAATAATAATAATAATTATTATTATTATTATTATTTATTAAATAAAGGTCCTCCGTGGCGCAAGCGGTAGTGTCTCGGCCTTTCATCCGGAGGTCCCGGGTTTGAATCCCGGTCAGGCAAGACATTTCCATATACGCTGCAAATCATTCATCTCATCCTATGAAGCAGTAGTAACGGTGGTCTCGGAGGTTAACAAAAAATAAATAATTGCAATTACAACTGAATTTATTATTTAAATACTCAAAACATTACTGTGTATTAGTCAAGGTGAGCGAGCGAAGCGAGTGTAGGTTAAGTTTGGTTAAATTATATATATAAAATAAATAATTAAATATAAATGATTATATTGAATGGAGTCTTAACATGTTCACACCTTGATTTGGCGAGGAAAAATGATTTTTTAAATTTGAAAAAATTTTTCTCAATTTTTTTGTTTTTAAAATTATTTTTATGCCCAAAATCAACGAAATATAATATGATTGTTCAGAGGTGGTTTGGGGGGAAAGTAGTTTCCCTGATGATTACAATATAGGGTAATCAAAGTAAGATTATAATTTTACATTCCTACAATTTTCAAAAAAAAAAAATAATGGAAATAAATCTTTTTTGACAAAAAGTTTTTTTAATTTTTTTCTCTTCTAAAAATCTTCTTTTTTTCAACATAATAAGTATTTTTGATTGATTTTCAGTTTATTTGGGCAAACTTTTTTGGGTAACATAAAACGAAAAAGAACCCAAGACGTTTTTTATTTCAATTGAAAGTCTGCTAAACCCATTGTGTGCCATTTTGATCAACTTCCTTTTGAGCGTTCTGAGATGAGATCGAAATAGACCTTTTTCTGGCCAAAAACTGTGTTAAAAGAGTTTCACGAGCCTCTTTTGAAGTCTACTTTATACTTTTAAGAGTGTTCTGTAAAGATTGAAACAAATGGAATACTCGATTCACTTTATGAACTGCGCTGTTATAAACAAACCGTGTGGCGTTGTAATAGACCGTCTCGAAGTTTACGCGTACAAATTATATGTTTTATGTTTGATGTTTTCATCTGGCTTCGACCGAATCAAGTTATTTACGAATTAATTACAACGCAACCGTATTTAAAGTTATATCACTTTTAACAAAAATACGATAGACAATAAAGTATTATATAGATACTGGTGAGAATTAACAAATTAAGTCGCCCGGCACACTACTGTACAAATACAATACGAGTGTTTACGTAGAAGAGGAGGTCACCTGCAAGATGTCATCTTTAAAAAATAAACTAAAATGTATGTATCCTAAAATGGCAACATTTGTACAATTACATGAAATAAAATTCATTTTCTAAAAAAATTTTCATTAACGTTATTTAATTTTTTAAATTTCCCGTTTCTTTGAATCACCCTGTACAACTTTGAAGAAATCAATTAGTAATAGTGGTAAGAATAAATCGACAAAACTACCGTTAGTAAAACAGAAACAAATTAACGTAATTATATTAAATTTAAAAACTAATATTATTAACAAAGGCTAAATGAAATTTAAAAAATAAATAAATAAGAAATGAAAAACAAAAGAATTAAAAATCATCAACTGCATAGGTTTTACGGATCATGTTGGAACTTTTAACCCAAAAAATCTGATGTGAACACCACATTAATTCCTTATACGCCTATTAAATGAGATGTACACTATTTTTTTTTTTTAACGAAAAGTACATCGAATTTTATTTCATTAATAACTTCTGATATTTTTTCTTTTTTTTGTTGTTATTGAATTATTATTATCGTAATTTTTTTTTACAATCAGAGGTTAATAAATCAATAATTTAAATTAAATAAAAAAATTTAAAGAAAAAAGGAGATGAAGTCTGATTCGAACCGTTGTGCCTTTCCCTACTAAGATCCAAATATTTCATTAATTAAAATTTCATTTAGCTATAACTCTGAAATAAATGAAAATAAATACCACTTATATTACAAAAGTCTTAAATCCAAAATTGCAACATCCTGCATCTAATCGTTTTTGAGTTATGCAAAATACATACGTACGTACAGATGTTACGCAGAAACTAGTGAAAATGATTTCAGGGGTAGTCAAAATGGATATTTCCGTTGAAATCTGAAAACCGAAATTTTTGGGATCACAATACTTCTTTACATCATACAAGGAGGTAAAAAACGAAAAAAATTCCTATTACATAAGAAAGAAAATATTAATAAATATAATATATAAAGTATTTTAAGAATGAAGAAAAATATAACTAAAAATATATATTATTCGAATTCTTTAAATATAGAAAAACTAAATTAACTTGGTTCTCAAAAGTCAGAAACAATTTTAAAAAAAAACAAATTGTGAATAGAGGAAATCCAGGACAGGAAATATTTTTAGGAAAATATCCAATAATTGTGACATTTTCAAGCCAAAGATTTAAAAAAAATTACGAATTAAGTTTCAATCATCATAACAAAGAAATAAAAACGGCAAGTGAAATGAAAGGAAAAACATAAAGTATCAAAATAACGAAATAAAAGTTGTAAACATTGGCCAAATAAATCAAGAAAAAAAATAATAACTCGAACTAGCGTTTGCACTATTGAATTTTTATCACGAATAATCCAAAGAATTCATACTAAAACACCCTCTTACAACTTCACTAATATTCAATGTAGCTTTTAACGGATAAGATCCCAGAACCTTTTGTTAAAAAATGTTAAATTAATGGAAAAAATAAACAAGGATATAATATTAAACATCCTGAGTAAGATCGTAAACCGCATTTGCTTACATCCGATGGATTTATTACAACTAAGACATCTCAGAGAGAAAACATTATAAATTCTCACCATCTGAAGCCAAATTTAATAATACTAGTCCTCGTGTATCATAAATCAAAAAACAATGCCGAATACCCCTTCACTGTACAATGCTGTTAAAATTTATTTAGCGATTAATGATGGTACTAGTAGACTTATACCACAGCCACACACGAGTACCTCATGTCAGCAGGACACGCACCACTATGCGTTAAGATGCGACAGCCATCCTGGCCGTTTTACAGGATGTGCGCCACACGTAGATTCATTTTATGCGCCCTTACGTCGCAAATTTAAAATTATCCCGAAACATTTTCCGTAGATCAGATACTTTTATTCCTACGGAAAAAAAAATATGTTTAATAAAATATAATATATACCGATATTTAGTGTTTGTAGATTAGTTGTAATTTTTCAGAACGTTGTTATCCGTGAAGAGGCTCTTTACACCCCTTTCGGATTTTGTTAAATTTTTTTATATTTTAGTTTTTCGTTTTAAATAAATTTATTTTACCGTTAGATTCTTAATCTGCTAATTCTTTATTTTTTTTTTGGGTGAGGAATGGGAATACGTACGCCCCATAATGAGTAGTGTCGGACTCACCACAGGTTCCGCAAGGTGTTAACTAAAGTGCGTATGTGTTCCTGCGCCCTACCGACTAAACCTAAACCATCCCACCGATTCCCCCCGTCCGGGGTCAGACCGGCGTTGAAACATTACTGCGGCCACGGCGGGAGCCTTCGAGCTCAGGGGATTCAGAGTCCCCGTGCGTCATCACCGTCGCCGATCCACGCAAGCGCGGACCCGTGGGCAGTTCAGCGGGGAGCTGTCCTTCAACCCTTCGTCCTCCGGTCGTGCTCTTCTGCTTCTTTCGGTGGACTTTTCCCAGAAACTATCATTCCGCTGGCGGCACTGTAGAAATCCTACCGAGTGTCCGGCTCAGTCAGCCGGTATTCCAGTTCTTTCTTCTATTTCCTACGTACTGAGAATATTTGCTACCGTTCTTGATACCGGTTCCCATTGTCTTGTATCTTTCAACATAAATTCTATACATTTACCGGTTGCAAGCCGGCTTGCAACCGGTTCAGGCGAGACCCTAAAAGCTTTTCATCTGTCACAAACAAAGAACACATGTTCCGGAATACAAATAGTCAGGTGAGAATCTTCTTTTGAACCTGTATAGGTATGCCCCAAATCCCCAGTGGCCCGAGAAGAACTGAGTGAGCAAGTATGACACCCCCCACACCCCCTCCGGACACAAGGTATTAATTATTGGATAATTATTAGGTGTTAGTTATAAGGTATTAAGTGTTGATATTAGTTGTAAGTTCTTAGTTTTATACTTCGTTTAGTTTTTTTATACTTCAATTTTAATCTAGTTTTAGTTCTTGTTCTCGTTTTGGTTTTAAATTTTTACCTATTAAATTATCTATCAGTCGGGCGATGGATGATAACGTGAAAGCGTTTTTCTACTACAAAAAAAAAGTACATTTAATATGTTAAATAATTACCCGTAATTCTTAATTATATTATATATAATTTTTATTGAGGTATGGTTCTGTAATATAAAATACCTTATTCATGCATGCGAATTTAATTTCACCGAGATCAATATCAGTGGTTTTGTGGTTTAAATAACGGATGTTGTCCTAGATCATCAGAAAGTTGTAAACTGATACTAAAGAACTGGTTTCAAACTCACTTTTTTAATATATAAACAAAAACAAAAAATAAAAATCAGATATTATAAGAGTATATTTAAATAATTTATTCAAATTTTTACTTCCTTGTACGAAGTAAAGGAAGGAAGTATTGTGATCGCGAAAAATTTCGGTTTTCAGTTTTCAACAGAAATATACATTTTGACTATCCCTGAATCTATTTTGACTAGTTTCGGCGTGACGTCTGTACGTACGTATGTATTCTCGCATAACTCAAAAACGATTAGCCGTAGAATGTTGAAATTTTTGATTTAAGACTGTTGTAATATCTAGTTGTCTACCTCCCCTTTCGATTACAATCGACTGGACCAAAACTGTTCATAAAAGTCCAAAATTCAAAAAAAATCTGGATTTTGGACTTTTTCTTAACTGCAGTATTCGGCCCTCATCGGGAGCTTTTCAACGATATCATAAGTGGTACTTATTTTCATCGGTTCCAGAGTTACAGTCAAATAAAACTTTAATTAATTAATGATATACTTTAATAAATTTGATTGTACAAGGAGAAGGAACATCGGTTCGAATCCGACTTCATTTCCTTTTTTTTTAATTTAAATATATTGATTTATTATTAATTATTAACCTCCGATTGTAAAAATATGTGTATTTATAATTTAATAAGCATACAAGAAAGTCATATGGTGTCCGCATCAGATTTTTAAATCTATTCTTGGAATCAAAGCTAGGTCTTTTCATATTCTCATCAATATTAAAGATATGTTGAAATTCAAATTATTTCATTTCTGTTTACCTCTGGAATCTTTTAAAAAAATATTTATTTAACAAATATTCTGCATCATAAATTTAAAATGCAATAAGATTTCACCAATGAGATTTTGAACACGTAATGTTCGGAAATTTTATAAATTTATTTTTAATAATTATACAATTTTATATCGTTTAAAATATTTTTATTTTCCTAATGAATGAACGTAAAGTATAAAGTGTGAATGTAAAGTTCGACGATTCACAAAGAATATAACAAATTTTCAGGACACGTTCTATTAGTGAAAATAAAGAAGAAAGTTCGTCTAAATATAGATTTGGTAACGCTTCGTTATCGAGTGTCAGTTTACTAATGATTTTGCTCTGATTTCTGCGCTTTCCGTAAAATAAAGAAACTATAATTCTTGGATTCCAAATTAAGGGATAAATTTAGTGGTTTTATAATAAATTTAACCTGAAAAATTAAATATATATCTATATTATTATATAAAGTAGAAGAGGCTTTTTATTTGTTCGGAATAAAAAAAAAACTACTCGATCAATCGCAACCTAATCTTTACCCATCTTTCTTGGCATAACTGAGAAGGTTTTTAAATATATATCATTTCTATAGTGGAGATTTACCGGTTGAAGCACAAACTTTAATGAATTATAAGTCTCTGTTTCTTTGTGAACTGGCTTTGAACTCAATGATTCGAATCAATCGAATGAATAATATTACAAAAATAATAGAATTAAATTTACGTTAAATAAAATAATATTAACTGAATTTAACAAATTTTTGTTTAACAGTAATGGGTTTCCAGCGGGGACTGCGTGTGAGGCTAGAATGTTGAAGTATGCGAACATCGATTGCTTTCAACTTTGTAGGGTACATTTGTGTTATCCCAGGGAAGGTTTTAAGCCATAAACCGAGGCCCTAACTGCCTTGAAGATTAGGATATTAAAAATATTCATTATTTCTTCACCCCCAAAGAGGGCGAACATGTGAATTAAAAATATCCATTAAGTAAAAGGAAGATTAATCCTTTTAATACATTATTACATTTCTACTATCATGGGAAAAAATTTATGCAATTTTCGTTGTAAAAGAGTGTGTACTTTAGTTACCATAATTACTATTATTCTGTTTTTTTTTTTTTTTTGTAATTTAGTTTCTTTTTCGGGTTTCTATAAAGCCTGAATACATTATTATTTAATAGGTAATATTTATGGTTAATAGAAAAATACATATACAATTTTATTCAACATACTTTTCCTTGACGCAGGTAGTAAATGAAACCTTGAGCGTTGGCCGCGAGTTCATATAATTATAACACGATGATTATTAAAAGAAATAATTAGGAATGCAATATTTAACCAAATAAAAATATATCATTTTTGTAACATGATACATAAAAAAAAAAACATAAAAGATTTAAATTGAAAAATTAACTTAAATAAAATAGACTGAAAGAGAAAAAAAATAGAACCAGAATGTAAAATTATTTAAATTTACATTGAAATAAAATAAAATAAACTCATAATATAAAAAAAAAAAAAAAAACATTTTGTAATTGAGAAATAAAAAACTACATAAGATAAAATATGATAAGAGAACAAGAAATGCTCATAAGATAAGACAACTGAATAGTGTTATGAAAATTTATACGTAGTTAGCATTCACTTAACGATTCAAAGTTTTATATATGTAAATTTTTTAATGTTAATTAGTATATTAATTTATTTTGTTGTAGGCTATTCATTATAATAATACATTAAATTTATTGTTATTACTGTGGATTATTTTTGTTTATCAATTTGATAATTTAAAATGTATATTGTGTTTCATCCATTCATCTATTTCTTTGATTAGATAACTATTTATTTATTTTTTGTACATTAAAATGATTGGGGACTTCGTTAGAAAATATACCGGATTAATACGAAAATTAACTTTTGCAAAAAGTTAATTTTGAAAAAAATATGTCATCAGTATTTATTCCTGCTGAACGATTATTGTACGGTGAATTTTTAAATTCAAAATCATTTATATATTTGTTAATGTGTAGTATTATTACTTTCTTGACATATACTTATCTCAAAAGTAGGTACTTTAAGTTCTTCAAATAAGCGTGTACCGGGATATAACCTTGGTTTACCAAGATCTGCTCTAATTAAATATTTCTAGAACATAAATAATTTATTAAGACGTATATACGTCATATGTTTCTACCCGTATCTCGATTCCATATTGAAAAAGCGAATGAGCATATGCAAAATATATAATTCTTATTATTTCAAGATCTTTAATTTTGTTTATTTTGTAAAAAGTACGAATAAGGTATTTCAGTCTTGACGTTAAATACTGTTCCCGGCCATTCCACTTCATACGATCGTCCAATATTATTCCGAGATATTTTACTGACTTTGTCTATTAACTGACAACGGCAGTTACTGTTTATCGATTCGCTATTATTTACTGAACATGTAGTTTAGTTGAAATTCACGAGGGGGTTTGCCGGTTTCAGTAGGCGAGAATGATATATATTTCGACTTATTTAGGTTGAACCTCTTATGGCTTACAAACCAAGAGTTTACCATAAGTAATCCACGGGTAGCGCTCTTATGTACTTCATCCAACGACTTGTATTTATCAGTATTATTCTCTCAACTAAGAGGATAACGAACAGTGCGGGGGTTTTCCCCCGCAACAGTAGATGGGGCCATTCCCATCTACTCGGAGGGCTCCGCCCTCCGAGTAGATGGGAATGGCCCTGGGGTAGGCCCCATGGCCCCGAGAAGCCCCTAAGTTGGCTCCGGGATTCTTGCTACACGGTTGGCTTTTATATATATATATATATATATATGTCCCAGAACTATATTTTTACTAGTTTTCGAGAAATCTGGGGTAAAAAACAAAAGATTAAAGATACAAAGAAAGAAGGTAAAATTAATTTTTAATAAGCTTTAAATATATCTAATAAATTGTTTTATTAATGTTTCATTTTATTTTTATTTTTTTAGACTTAAGATTGTTTGTTTAACTAAAATATTTAATTCTTTTGTTTTGTAATATTGAAAATTTTGTTTTATTTAATAACTATTTAAAATTTGTCATATTTTGATATGCTTTGTGTTAAACTTCAAAATACTTAGGTTTGTATTTAATTTCTGTGAAATTTATTCATACTATTTTACTCAGAATCAAATTTTCTACAAGTTTTATTTTAAACTTTTCTGTATTTATTACCCATTTAACAATTCTATTTTATACCAAACATAAAATCTTTCGATCCCAATCTTTTGTCGTTTATCCCACTTCCTGTAACTTAGTTTTATACAGTTACGATTTATCATTTCAAGTATTTTATTTTTTTATTTTGCTATTAGAATAATTTTTATTAGGTACAAAAGGAATAATACAATTTTCTGTCTATTTCTCATCTATGTTTGCTTTAATAAAAAACCGATTTTTAAAAGTTTTATATACTTTTTATTGGATGTATTTACATTATTTTCTGAGAATTAAATTCTCTACAAGTTTTGTTAATAAATCTTTCACATTTATTACACATTCAACGATTTTATTGTACTACAAACCTAAAAAAAACTTGTTTTTCGACACCGAATTCTGTGTTTTACGTTGGATATCTTAATTATATCTCTTATATAAGTCCACGGTGGGATTCAAATTTGTAAATGTAAACGCTCGCGTACGAAACAAATTATATTCCATACGTTAAATACTATAAAATCGTACGATAAAAGATAATCCGTGTTAAATTTAATTTTATATATATGATGAAATTTTTTTTTAGTTTATTAAATCTATGATAATAGTGATAAATATGATTCGATCATTTTATTCGATTTAATCTTTATACCTAATATACAATTTGTGATTGTAATTATTCATTATTACAATATTTAATTAATTTTATATTAAAAGTAAATTAACATTTTAAACGCAACATATTTTGCGTTCCATGTACGTACGAGATACGACGGAAGTTTACGTAAACTCACGATGACAATGTCAGCAAACGCATCAGAAACAAAACTCCTGGCAAAAGTAAAGAGACCAATTTGCCAAAAGCCCATTAAAACATCAACTCTTAAATTACGATATAATTTTCATAAAAATTTAATTTTTTGTTACCTAGATATATGATAAGAACCAAGATATAACCAACCTACACACTTAACTGAAAAATAAAAATAATTTCTTAATAATTTAACAATCATAAATTGTCGATTTATTTATTGAATTTTTTATTCAATTTCTTACTTATTCTTACTGTTTAAACGAAAAACATTTTTTTTTAATTTACCATGGTATTTCTTTAGAATATGGATATAAAAAATTAAAAAGATATAAATTAAAAAATTTTAAGAAAACAATCAAACGAAAAGTAAAAGTAAGTCCATGCACATATATTTAAGTGACATACGGTAAAAGTGAAAGTGAACTCTTCCTACTAACGACTTCAATTTATCATGTTCTAATGTCGAAAGAAAAAAGTGTACACTGATGAAAGCGGTCGAAATATAAATCGTATGAGGTTAAAATATATATTTAAAAAAGCGTATATATTTGTGAAAAAACAATGTAATATATAAGTAATTCTTTTAGAGAAAGGAAAATTAATCGTACATAGCACTGAAAATAAAATTAAAAAAAAAAATATATATATATATATATATATATATATAAAATTCAGCTAATTAAAAATACAAATAAAATTTTTGACGTATCTAAATTTTTATTTTAGGGCCAAATTAAAAAAAAAAAAAAAACTATTTATTTTAGCTTTAAACAATTTTTTTTTAAAAACTTATTTATTTTTGTTTTACTTTTATTTAATATATGGTTATACAAAAAACCTGTCCGAGTAAAGAAAAAAGCAATTATTAATAAATATATAGGTAAGAAATCTCCATCTTGAATAAAAAAAAAAGAGAACAAATTAGATCAGAGAAAAAACTTAAAGTAATTACTGCGGATTATATCACCTAAAACTCTACAGAATAAGGTAAAATGCAGGGGATTCACGAAAAATTTAACTAACTCAGGAAATTCTCTACGTGTGAAAATAACGTTCCAATAAATTTAGGTTCAGAAATGCTTCATTAGCGAATAACTGCCGGCAAAAGATTTCGCCTTGGTTTCTGCGCCTT
This sequence comes from Lycorma delicatula, assembly GCF_047948215.1. NCBI lineage: Eukaryota > Metazoa > Arthropoda > Insecta > Hemiptera > Fulgoridae > Lycorma > Lycorma delicatula. The sequence goes on along the minus strand of NC_134463.1, from coordinate 10,216,335 downwards.
TGGCAAAATTAAGAGAGAGACTCTAATTCTAGGGACCCAATTTAAGGGACAAATTTAGCGGTTTTATTTAAAATGAAACTTGAAAACTTGAAAAAAATACGTCCCAAAATTATATTTTTAGTAGTTTTTGAGAAAGCCGGGGTAAAATACAAAATATTCAGGTTAAATACACTTTTATGATTGACGTAAAATAATTTTGTTAAATGACTAATAGCAAATAGAAACGTAACGTTTTAAACAGATCTTGCGAAGAATTTGATTCATAACTTGTAGAAATTTGGGTAAAGTGATATGAATAAAGTCCATAGATAATAAATGCAGAGAGAAAGTTTCTAATTTTATTAAAAACAAAACATATCAAAATGCGGCAAATTTTAAATATATATCTAAATGATATTAAGGCTATATTTCATTAAGTTATAATAATAATAATATGCCTAAAAAATAATAATAATACCAATACAAAATTAAATTACGGTGATAAAAATATGTTTAATTCGTTTACGCAGAGTAGACTGTTAAAAATAAAAGAAATAGCTCATTTAGAAGGAAAAATAAATTGTTACGTGGACTTTTATAATGGGAAATGGTAAAGGGGCTTATAATAAACGTAAAAAAAATAAATGCGTGAGCGAGATTGGTGGAGGGTTGATTTGGGGGGTTGAAAAGGGGTGAAAAATGGTATTACTGCGATTCCCGAAGAAAGTTGACGTCAAAAAAATTTGCTGTTATTTAAGACACAGAAAGGTATACTTTCACCAAGTTTCGTCAAAATTAAATTATTTTTGCGGAAATTAAAAATAAAAAACGAAAAAAAAAACGACTTTCGCATTTTCCTTGGAAATTTTGAGGTTAAGTTAAAAAAGTGACCTCTACAAAAATTGATTTTTGCATGAAAAATGATTTTTAAATTGGAAAATTTTTTTTTCAATCCCGCAAATCATTTCTCCATCACCTCCTTTCACGCATTTATTTTTTTTACGTTTATTATAAGTCCCTTTACCATTTCCATTTATAAAAGTCCGGGTAACAATTTTTTTTTCTTCAAGTGTAATTTGGTTGGACTAGAACTTTTTTTTGGACTTTTTTTGTTAATAAAATCTAGTTAAGTTTTGAAGAATAAAAGTTATTAAGAGATAACAAAAAAAAAAAACATCAAAGTCCGATCAGTACAATAAAGAGTACGACTTGCATAATATATATATATAATAAAAGAAAGTAAATAATTAATAGAAAGGGAACATATAAACTAGTGGTTGAGACCAAAAAAACACAAATTATTAGTAAACTTTTACACAAAAAATATTTACAATAAAAAGAACTTTTCTATAAATGCAAAATTAAGGCATTATACCGTAGATGTAAGACCAGTAATCTTGTACGGCATAGAAACTACAAATATAACGGAATAGAAAACCTACTCGAGATAGAAAGAATAATTTACGGTCCAAGAAGAACACAAGAAAGCCACAGACTGAGCTCAAATAAAGAGATCTACGATAAAATTGAAGATCTGGAAGTAACAATATGAAAACGAATAAAATTCTACGGACGCATGTTCCGAATGAACCGATCGATGTAAAACAAATAAATTTTCAATAAATAATGAGATTAGAAAGATCAGGTGGCTATATTAAACAGACGAAGGAAGATCTCAAAAATTTCAACATATCAGAAAATGACGGAACGGAACGCAGTTGATATAATGGGATGTGTAGAAGAAAAAAGCGGAACGAAACGGAAGGCAAGGAGAGCGGGAGATTACGTATCTCCCTACTAATAGCAGAACCCGGACAAAAATCCCTTGCTATTGTATGTTTCTTTTATCGGGCGGGTAATTATATAAATTTAGTTTTATTCACGGACGGAATTATTTTCTGCGCTGTAATCCTTTACACCGGGAAGAAACTATTTGTCCGGAGCCGACCTTGGAAGACGAGCCGCGTATGAACTTCGTTTTCCCGACGCGACTCCATTCGATTCCCTAAAGTCCTTTCGGTACTAAAGCCTTCCGGTCTAACAGGAATGCGTCTTTCAGGGCCTTAGTGTTTAGAGGATGCAATGCGCTCCCCGTTCCGGAGGGAGTCGCATGTGCTGGCGGTGACATAATTTTAAGATGTAGTAAGGAGGATAGAGAAAGTGACTATCAAGAATACAGAAAGAAAATCTTTAAATTAAAGGTTCCTATAGGTAAAAGAAAAAGCTCGGCAAAGTAGAATGGACTGAAGAAAGAAGAGCTAAAGAGTCCGAAAGAATAAAGAAATTCTGGAAGAAAAAGAAAAAACTACGTGAAATGATATTAGCGTAATCCTTGAAGGCCTATTCGCGGAGAAAAAAAAGAAAGTAAAAAAAAAATATGAAACAGATCCATCTGAGAACCTTCTCCTTTTTTTTTACAGAGCATGACCGGTTTTTACTTGAAAGAAAAAAAAATGTATGAGAAAAACTTTTAAATAAATAAAATTTAATAGAAAAATGACCCGTATACGTTCTGTAAATTATAAAGTGATAGATACTTAATAACTTCATCCGTGTACGTGAAATATGTCATATAATTATTTACTTTAATAGTGACAAAATTACAAGCACCAACATTTTTTCTTTAATTTAGAACAGAAACGATAGCTTTTTTATAAAAGTAGAAAGAAAGAAAAAAATAAAGGATATGAACTACATAAGTGAAAGCAGCCTTGACCGCATTGTTAGTAAACACATAATCTTCATCTCTAAATTGTACCGTTGATTTATATTTCTATATATATATATATATATCTTTATTAAATTTCCGTTATTAACTATAAGTCTCTCTCTCTCTCTCTCGGGATGTAAACTGACATTTATTCATTTATTTAATATGTATGTGCAGTGAAAACACACACACACACACACACACACAATAAAATGCATATAAGAACAAAAAAATGACCACTTCTCAATCAAATTGTAGTAAAAAGAAAGTTTTGATGTTTAAAGAAAAAAAATGTATTTTTTATGTACAAGTTATATTACATATTAATATTCATAAATAGAAGCTACCTACATATGAATTGTAAATAATAAACTCTGTGGAAGACCGAGTTTTTATTTCCGACGTCCTCACTGTTCGCAGTCAGAAACACACTGATTTTCACAGAAAAACGTACTAAATAAATTCGATAAACCAGTAGATCCTACACACATGTATCAACTACCAACTCATTCTTCATTGTGACACACCGCATAAGCGCGTATGAAAAATACACCTTTTCTTTCCTTTTCCTGTTTAGCCTCCGGGAATCACCGCTTAGGTATTAATTCAGAGAATGTTATGTATGAGTGTAAATGAAGTTTAGTCTTGTACATTCTCAGTTCGACCGTTCCTGAGATGTGTGATTAATTGAAACCCAACCGCCAAAGAACACCGGTATCCACGATCTAGTATTCAAATCCGTATAAAAGTAACCGCCTTTACTACGACTTAAACGCTGGAAGTCTTGACTTCCAGATCAGTCGATTTGGGAAGACGCGTTCACCACTAGACCAAACCGGTGGATATGAAAAAAAAAATACACAGTCAACATAACCTCAAAATTTTGACGTGAAACGGTTTTAAAATCACACCGAACATACGAGTACCAGAACAGAAATCTGTAGCGTATCGTCCTGCCTTAATAACTCCCTAACTATTAGACTTAGAGACGTAAATGCGGTATCCTTTTATAAGTTACTTGATCGGCTCACCGATACGAGTTTACGTCACTGTCGAGCGGGTTGGCGGGGAGTCGGCACAAAGCAGATACTGGTGCTCTCACTCATTTCCATTAAGTGACGACTTAGATGTGATAGCGCGGTGATTCGTATGTTTCTGTTCGTAGAGTTTGTCGAGATAGATCGATTTAAGTAATAATAAGTGTATTTTGGACGATATTTATGTGTAAAAAATTAAAGTAAACATGTAAAAATGAATAATAATTCAATTCGTCAACCTCAACGTGCGCAAAAGCCAGCGTGAAATATAAATTACGTATATCGTTGGAAACCGGAAGTTATGGGCTACGCATAGGTTTCCAATGACCGGTGTCGAGCGAGCGAGAATGTTTCGGGAGCGTCGCAAAGCTGCCACGGCGCGTTCAGTGAACGACGCCGAGGGCGCGAGCACCTCTACCGTTGCTTATGTCTCTTACTTCTCAATATCACAGACCAGTGTTAAACAAAATAGTATCAAATATTAGTCGAAATAAATATCAAGTACCATTCACTGTGTTTTATATTAAAATTAAATTTAGTATACGCAGTCAAATTTTCGATTTTATTTCAATCCAATACACTAAAGGTGACTCCATGACATACAGACTGACCACTACATCTGTAGAGTTGGCCAAATGAAAAAACTAAAATTTTTCATCGAAGACTTTCAGTTTTGTTCAAATGGTTCTCCCATTTAACTCTACAGATAAGTTGGTCGGTCTGTAGCTCGGAGCAACTTCATCCAAGGTCCATAACGTTTCAAGTTAAGCCAATGGCCGTGCGCCCCGAAAAAGCCCCACCCGATTTTTTCGACATTAAATTGAGCAAAACTCAGGAACGTCTCGACCAATCTTCATCAAATTTTCACGTGCACAACTTCAGGTGTACTACTACAACATATCTAAATTTCAACAAAATTTATTGAGTAATTTGGAGATTAAAACCAATATACTTCATAGGTGTATTCCTCTCATCAAAATAATTAATAAAGTTCACATAAACATAGGTCAGGAAACGTTTCGCTAGCGAGTTACGGCTAGGGAAAGATTATTTCCGGAATTCAGCTCTTCCAGAGAACAGAGTACTCTACTACTATTATGCTACGAAAAACATAAAAATTCGGTTAAAAAGTACGCAATAAATAAAAAGATAGCTTTTTTCGACTTTTGGAGAACGAAAGAATCGGGGAGCAAATTATTTTTAAATTGTAAGATAAGCATATACATGGGGTTATGTTTGGAAAAATTCTTATCTACCCCAACCCCTGTAGATAATTGATCTCAAACGTTTATCGTCAAATTATCTCATAAACACGAGTCTCTGTGCCAAATTTCGTCAAGATCGATTCATCCGATCAAAAGTTATTTAGCTTCAAACACTCCATCACAAGTATTTACTAATTACATCCATTATAATCGAACATTATCCCCACTTTTTTTCTCTTTTTTTGGGGTCGCTAGGTCATGAAACATCGAGAAATGAAAAAAAAAAAAACAAACAATACTTGATTTTTTTACTGATTACCATACTTTCCTTTTTAAAACACAGCTCCAGCGCTTTGATGCCAGGAAAATATTCATCCTATACTGCGTTAGATACCATCGTTTTTTATGAGATAATTATTTATTTCTCTGTTTATCGCAGAGAAATTAATTTTATTAAAAATAAAATCGAGTTCAATAGTTTTAATTTAAAAGAACATTCACACGAAATCTCTGTGGCCGAGTGATTGCGTCTCAGCCTTTCATCCTGAGGTCCCGGATTCTAATCCCGGTCATGCATGCCGTTTTTCATACGTTACAAAATTTCACTTCCATATCCCACGCATAAGCTTCAAGCTTATATGGTTATATCATCAAGCCAAAAAAAAGACAACCTTATTTTAGTCTAATAGAAAAGAAGTACCTGAGAAAAAACACGAATTTCAAGCATTAAATTACTAAACACTAAAGGAAAAAAATTTTTTTTTAGATCATAATTTTGAAATTGACATCCCTCGAAAACGCGATAAAACTAAAGTTATCGAAATTTCTTATAGAGATTTATAGAACATAATAAGTTTATTTGTAAAAAAAAAACCAACCCAAAGCTTCAAATTACATAGAGAAGCGTTTGGTCCGTTTTAAGAATACAAGACATGAGATAAATATTAAAATTTTAAAAATCTGATGTGGACACTACATGACTTCTTTGTAGCCTACTAAATTACATATACACATTTAAAAAAAAATGAAAAGTACATAAAATTTTAATTCATTAATAACTTCTGATTTTAATTTTTTTTTATTGTTATTATTGAATAACAATTATTTATCGTAAAAATGTTTTTACAATCAGAGGTTAATAAATTACTAATAAATCAATATATTTAAATAAAAAAGGAGATGAAATCGGATTCGAATCGTAGTACCTTCCCTTTGTAAGATCCAAGTATTTCATTAATTAAACTTTTATTTGGCTATAACTCTGGAACCGATGAAAATAAGTACAACTTATGATATGTGGTTGAAAAGCTTTCAATGAGGGCTTATTACTGCAGTTAAGAAAAACTTCAAAATCCAATTTTTTTGGATTTTGGGCTTTTTTGGACACTTTTGGTCCAGTCGATTGCAATAAAAAGGGAAGATGCAAAACTAGATGTTACAACAGTCGTAAATCCAAAATTTAAACATCCTACGGCTAATCGTTTTTGAGTTATACGAGATACATATGTACGTATGTACAGTCGTCACGCCGAAACCAGTCAAAATTGATTCAGGGATGGTCAAAATAGATATTACGTTGAAATTTAAAAACCGAAATTTTTCGTGATAATAATACAGGTGATTCAAAGAAACGGGAAATTTTGATAGTTGTGTTGGTAGCCGTGGGCGATTGGTACCGCTTGATAAGTGGCGCCAGCATCTCTAACCTAACCTGCCATTTAGTTGTCATGGATCCTTGGAGTGGTGCGCGACGTGCATTTGCTATCAAAACGTTTTACAAAAACAATGACAGTGTGGAGGGAGCGCGTAGAGAGTTTCGCCGTCATTTTAATCTGGGACGGCACGACCGTGTTCCATAAACACATGCAATTAAAACACGGATATCTAATTTTGAGGAAACGGGTTCGGCGATGAAAAAGAAACCTCCAGGCCGTGAGCGAACCGTCCGTACACCACAGAATGTTCAAGCTTTACAAGATGCTGTCACACGAAGTCCACATCGGTCAATCCGTCGTCTCTCAGCATCTTTACAATCGCATAGTTCAAGTGTTCGAAGAATGTTAGTGAAGGACTTGAAATTCCATCCGTACAAGTTGCAGATCGTCCAGGAACTGAAACCGAACGATGCAGTTGTGCAAGCACAATTCTGTAATGTAATGTTTCAGAAGATAAACGATAACGAAGAGTTGGTTCACGAACTGTAGATGTCAGACGAAGCGCATTTCCACCTCAGTGGATTTGTTAACAAGCAAAATTTCAGATACGGGCACAAGAAAATCCTACGCAGCTACACCAGCGTCCGTTGCACAGCCAGAAAGTGACCGTGTGGTGTGCTATGTCATCTTACGGTGTTATAGGCCCATACTTTTTTGAGGATGACAACGGTCTTGCGATTATAGTGACGTCGGCTCGTTACGTAGACGTGCTTGAAACCTTTTTTGTGGAACAACAAAAAAGATTTTCACCGATTCTTAACACAGCTTGGTTTCAACAAGACGGAGCAACGTCACATACTGCACGAATATCGATGGCAGTTGTACGCCGATTGTTTGGACAACGTGTCATTTCACGAAATGGCGACATTAGATGGCCTCCCAGATCGCCTGATCTCTCAGCTTGCGATTACTTTTTGTGGGGTCACCTTAAAAGCAAAGTGTTCCACAGTAGACCTGCTACAACGGAAGAACTGAAGGCAAAGATTCGAGAAGCAATTGCGGAAATTCCAGTTGAGGTGTTACGTCAAACCGTGAACAATTTAACGAAGAGACTTCGTGAGTGTTTATGTAGAAGAGGAGGTCAACTGGAAGATGTCATCTTTAAAAATAAACTAAAATGTATGTATCCTAAAATGCCAACATTTGTACAATTACATGAAATAAAATTTATTTTCTAAAAAAAAAATGTTCATTAATGTTATTTAATTTTTTAAATTTCCCGTTTCTTTGAATCACTCTGTACTTTCTTTACTTCGTACAAGAAAATAAAAATGCGCGTTTTTATTGTTATTTTTGAGAAAAGATGTTGTACTCGCTTACCAAAAAAGTCCTTAAAGTCACTGAAAAATAAAAATTTTGAATAAAATATCTCAGTTTACAACAAACCTAATTAAAATGGCGGCCACGTAATTTTTCACAGCTAGTTTTAAAAATGGAATACACTACCGCTTAAATAACTACTACATAAAAAAACTCTCTGTCAAATATTTTTTTCTATTATTAATTATTTATGTACATTATAATCTGAAAAAAAATTTTCTTAGACTTAAGGTTTTTAAATCAAATTTTTTCCAATGTCTTTAAAATTACTGTGCGACAGCCCTGTACTTTCTGTTTAAAAATTTTAATCTGCCCTTTATATACTAAAAAATACATCGTTTCAAGGTAAGAGCTCTTGTTAAATTTCATTTTTCTAAGTTGAACTATTAATAAATTATTTTACATTCGCCGCATTTTATTACTATACTATCCGATCGGAGCTCGCTTCGTTCACCCCAGCGTCTGGCCAGAAGGCTCCAATCCCTGGACTTCCAGGGCCCAAGTCAAGTTTGAGCTATGCCAGATACATACGCATAACTCAAAAACTATACGTACGTACAGACCGTCACGCCGAAACTAGTCAAAATGAATATTTCCATTGAAATATGAAAATCAACATTTTTTCGATCACAATACTTCCTTTAATTCGTTGAAAGAAATATAAACACTACTGCCAAAAAAAAAAAAAAATTGCTCTGATGTAGGATAATAATTATAGTGGGTGACGGTGACAATTGGTTCAGCCGTTGTGCTGCTTTGGTGGAACAAACAATCATACACATTAAAAACTTCATACGTATGAGATACGAGGTTTTCGAATCGTTCAGAATGATACGAGTTATTCAAAAACTACTCGTTCATCCGATAGATTTTTTCAAATCATTTAAGAGTTCGAAAATACCATTTACTTAAAATTGTGGTTTCCTTATAAATTTATTTATAAGCCTATGTATAAAGTTTTGTGGCTCGTAAATCTCTAAAACCGCTACGTAAATTTCATAGAAATTTAGATATACTGTAGTAATGTATCTGTACTTGTGCATATGAATTTTTTATGAAGATTTATCGAGTCATTATTGAGTTACACTCAAATTAAATTTAAAAAAATTTTAGCGGAACAAGTTAGAAGCGTAATTCGTTATGATGTTGCAAGTTGGAACGTTTCTTTATCTGCGGTTAGCGATATTAAACCGGATTAAAAAAATAATATTAAAACAAAAAATTAATGAAAAGTCGGTCTCCTTTCGCAGAACTGCGCGTGTTGTTTTTTTTTATATTTCATAAGTACGTATTGATATTTACTGCCTGTCAATAGAGATAATAGCCGTCTAGTTTTAGACTTAAATAATTTAATTTTTTTTTATATCGTCTTTTACCCGGTTTGTTTCAAAACTATTTAGCGTTACTCTTTCTTTTTATAAAACAGATGTTAAAAAAATAAAACCGGTTTCAAAAATCCGCACTAAAAATCTAAACAATTATTATACTTCTTCCAATATCTTTAAATTTTAACTTTTTGAAGTCGGCACCAAATTAAGTAAATTAATTTTTTTATTCCAGTTTTTTGAAGTGAAAATTTACAGAAGATCTAAAAGATCGTGTGACTTTTTTAGTATAGATTTATAAATCGATAAGGTGAGTTCTAAACTTAGTAAACAGGAAATACACACAGATTAATTTGATTGTACAAATTACCGAATAGATGAATCATTACCATATGTAGTAATTAATTCGTATAACGGATGTTCCATAGAAATAAATTACAGTATTCATTATTACGCAACTATCTAGATAATAAAATAAAATAATCTGGACAATTAAACAAAAAGGGAATACAAACAAACTTTCTTTTTACATTAGGTGATAAATACAAGTTTATAATATTCAAGAGAATTTTTTTATATATCAAAAAGAAAACCGGAATTTAAAATAATATTCTTAATTAAAATTGTTAAAAGAACTAAGTAAAATTCAAATTTTCATATTAAAATTAATTAAAAGAATTAAATCATTTAAATGACCAACTTTTAATTTTTAAAAACCTATCGTTAAATTAAATACATTTAATTATTAAACGAAATAAACACAAACAAGAAATGATTTCCACAAACGTATTTTGCTGTAGAAGAAATAAAAATAAATTTTATTTATATAAAATTAACAAAATAGATTTTATTAACAAAAATATTGATTACAGTAATATTTGTCAAGCGATTCCAAAAAAAGAAGCATTTTTTATATATGTATATTCAAAGTTAATCTTTCAGAAAAGGATTAATTTCGAAAATTCTTGATTCATTTTACGAGGTAGTTAATTCATCTACAAAATTACCAACAAATAATAAATAACAAAAAGGATTTAAAAAAAGTTATACACTCACCACCCAAAAATAAAATACAACATATAACTCTTATAATTGTTATATTACTTTATTTATTTTGGGGGGGGGGGGGGTGAGGGATTTAAGGAAATTATAATTTTATATAATTATAAAAACTGCGACGTTCTTACATAACAAACATGACTAACCTCATACTGTGACGACTAGTTGTGATTTTAACATTTTATAAATTTACATTCTACATACTTTAATTTTAATGATCTCACATTGAAGAATAATTTTTGTTGAGGATGGTGAAATGACCGAAAGCGATAGAAAAGAGAACGCGGATGAATTGTTGGTAAGGTTGAATTTCATTTTATTTATATATAAATAATATTATATACCGAATGTGCCACGCTTAAAAAACTTAATTTTATATAAATTTATGTCTAAAACTACTGATTTATTTGTGGAAGAACTAACTTCCTCTGGTAGTCCTGTTGTTCTTATTTTTTTTACATATTTTAAATGGAACGTTTTTCAAACCACTCTCCTTCTTAAAGATTCAGAAAGATGTTTTTCATATTTCGATATGTTTGTTTAGAATTAGATTCTTATATCGTAATGATATGTAACCTATTTTGAATTATTAATCAAGATATTTTCCGGTGTAAATGAAATAAAATAGACTAAAAAAAAAACTTGAAATAAAAAAAAAATATTAAGTATTTCTGCATTTCAGATATTTTAATCTACGGTCGGTATCAAATCCTCAACGTTCCTTCTTTATAACTTTTTTATCTTATCGAGGTAAAAATTTCTTGCCTTTTGGAATTTCTTACAAACGATTTTTTCATATTAGTATTGCTTTTTTGAAAGCCTAAGATTTCCAATTAACCAATCCTAAACGGTAAAGAAAGATAAGCAGCTTATTTTTACCGAAGTCGTAGATATCAGGACAAAATCTTACACTAGTTGACGCTCGCTAACAAAGCGTTTCCGAATCTATGTTTATATGAAATTTCTTCATTTTTACCAATAGAACATATGCTAAAAGTTTGTTACATTCTTCGTGAATCACTCATAATATGCTACCGTAAAAAACAAAACACATTCCCTGGTTAGGAGATTAAGCCTTAAAACCTGGAAGATTAAGAACCCGGACGAACCTGATATTACAGGAAATTTTATATTAGAAACTTTTGCAGGTCTTTCATGACTCTTTGCGGGATGATGTTTTAAATCCTTTTCAATTTGTAATATGCAAATCTATTACTTCAAGGATACTGGGTTACGTTCTATTTTTTGCACGGGTAGAGGATCAAGTACGATATTTCGTAATCGTTACATCATGATCGTGTACGGGTCTTCGTAAAAAAACGGTGCAGTTTCTGTAATTCAGATCAAGGCAGTATTGACCCACCGGGTTGGTCTACCGGTGAACGCGTCTTCGCAAATCAGTTGAATTCGAAGTCGAGAGTTCCAGCGTTCGTATACTAGTAAAGGCAGTCAATTTTATACGGATTTGAATACTAGATCGTGGATACCGGTATTCTTTGGCGGTCGGGTTTCAATTAACCACACATCTCAGGAACGGTCGAACTGAGACTGTATAAGACTATACTTCATTTACACTCGTACATATCCTCATTTTTTCTCTGAATAACACCTGACAGATATTCCTGGAAGCTAAACAAGAAAAAAATCAAGGCAGTAGGGAAATTCTGAGAAGTTATATTAGTAGCCCTGATAGCCTCAAACCCAAACGTTTACGTAACAGCAATTCAAACTACCGCACAAGTTTTTTTATTGTTGCTAAGGTGTATTTAGTTCGTTACTATGTTTAATGTTCAAGAAAAAACGTGTGTTTTGTGGTAGGCTGAATAAAAGTTCGTAATTTTAGTTCAACGTGAATTTTGATGTGGATGTGGAAAAAGCCACCGCATGAAAATAATATACGACGTTGGTTCAAACAGTTCGAAGAAACTGAATCTGTTCTCAAGGAAAAATCAACCGGCAGACCGTGCGTATCATACGAAACTGCTAAACGAATTAGACAATCTGCAATCAGAAGTCCTAATAAATCCATCTCTCGTCGAAGCTTCGAGTTAGATATTCAGATAACAATAATTCACAAAGTTTTACACAAAAGATTAAACGCATATAAAATGCAGCTACTGCAGGAATTGAAATTTGATGATGGAGAAAAATGTTTCAATGTCGCTATTGAAATTTTCCACAAAATTAAAGAAAACGAATCATTTTTAGACGATATAATAATTTTTACGGAAGAAACTACATTCCAAAATTAATGAGTGCGTTAACAGACATGATTCACGAATATTTGAAAACCCACATGTAATTTTTAAGAAACGACGCGATACGAGTAAAGTTAATTTTTGGTGTGGTGTGTTGAAAAATCATGTGATCGGGCCTTTTTTCTTCGCTGAAAAGACTACTATTGGAAATTTTTATCTCGATATGTTAAACAATTACTGCTTTTCTCGATCACTTGAATTCGAAAACATATAACGAATTCGTTTTCAATAAGATGGTGCATCCCCGCACTTTAATGCATTCTTCAGCCAGGATTTGAACGGAAAATTTGGACATCGATGAATAGCCTGGCAAAGACCTATACCCTGGGCTCCAAGGAGTCCAGATCTGATACGTTGCGATTTTTTTCTTGTGGGGGTATATAGAAAACATCATCTATTCGCAAAAATATACACTACCTACGTCGGTTAAGGAAAGGATTAATGAAGCGACTGTTAATAGAAGATATGTTAATTCGGGTAAGGATAGAAACTGAGCATCGATTGGACATTTGAAGAGTGACTAATGGTGGACATTTTGAAATTTTTTTTAGTTATTTAAAAAACTGTTTTAAATGGCAAATTCTATACATAAACAAATCAAGTGTAAGTATTTTTATTTTTATTTAATTCGTGTTCAAAACCCTACTATTCTTTTACAAAGACTCTGTATAAAGAAAAATACTGGAATTATAAAATGGTTGATAAGAAAAATGTATTCGTGTACAGTATCGATTTTGTTAAGTAAACTGAATATTAAGTAAAATACAGGAACAATTCTACTACCTTTTAGCCTCGTAAAATCTTATCTTTTCACACGATTAGCCCTTATTTTTTATTTATTAAAGTAATCCATTTATAAAGGAAATTCAATTAAAAAAAAATGCATATAGAATGAAATTATTATTATTATTAGAAAGTAAATATATATCTAACTATACTTGTGGAAGCCTTTCATAATAAACAAGTAGAAAGTGTTATCTTAGTAAGGGTAATATCATCAGGGTATTAAATTTATACATATGTGAATTCAATAATAATAACAATAATAAAAGAAAATAATATCATCTACTGACAATAATCTCATATATATATTTTTAACATACGTTACCTTCCAAGTACATCTATGTCCGTGATCGAACCTCGATTTAACGATATATTTATTATAAACTAAAATTTTAATTTTTACTCGTATCGTGCCGGTTGTAAGTACAGAAGTCGATTTTAACAACTTTAAATTTATTATAAATTTTATATGTTTACAACTTAAGACTTTGTGCATAATACACTACATTATATAATAAAATAAAAGCCATACTTTAATATCATTAATATTAATTATTATATTAAAAAAAAAAGGTTGTTATCGCAGAGCCATTTTTATTCCCTTTTTTTTGTGAAACTTCTTCAGATTTCATGAGAAAATGAATTATAACGTTTATTTAAGATTGAAAAACCTAGTGTCGCAGTCCGCCATTTTGGAAATTTCCTTTTTCAATGTGGGAAATTCAGTTTTCCCTCGCCCTGTTGGACCGGGAAATTTTAAATTCCAATTTGGTCGGGTTGCCAACGAAATTATTTTTTATACTTTAAATATTATTTAATTTAGTTAATATTTCAAAGGTTGTTAGCTCTGACGTACAGCTCTTGTATTCCCCTGCTATTTTGTGACGTCACAGGTGAGCGGTAGAATTAAATAATAAATAATTTATTTTTTCTCTTTAGCTTCCGGGAATTCCCGTCAGATCTTCAGAGGATAATATGTATGAACGTAAATGAAGTGTAGTCTTGTACAGTCTCAGGTCGACCGATCCTGAAATTTTTGGTTAATTAAAACCCAACCACCAAGCAACACCGGTATCCACGATATAGTATTCAAATCCGTATAAAATTAATAACTGCCTTTACTAGGATTTGAACGTTGGAACGCTCGACTTTGAAATCAGCTGATTTGAGAAGACGCGTTCACCACTAGACACCAACCCGGTAGGTAAATAAATAATATTTAAAGTGTAAAAAAGTAACTCGGTCTGGCTGGGTCCAAACTCGACCGCCAGGTCGACTCGGTACCTGGTCCGTTAAGCCTCGCGGCTACACAAGTCTGCCGACCGCACAAGCGAAATTTGTTCTACACAAGTGATGAAATTACATTAGTTTAGTTAGTGTTGACCGTCACCGCTAGTACCGCCACACCCTTGCGAATTAAATACGGTATACGCGCGCGATTTAATTAGAATCATTGAATTAAATAAACGAAAAAAATATTACATTTAAGTAAAACGATAAATATTTTAAATTAAGTTGTGTGTGTATATATGTGTAAGCCGTATGTCAGAAACAATAGTTGCAGGGCTTTCCCGGAACGCGACTTTAGCCGCGTGACAAGAAATTCGTTCAACTGTGTTGTCAGATTTGAAAAAAAATAATATTATATTCGTCGAAGTAAGAAATAAATTACCGACAATAAGTTTTTAATAATAAACTGCAAAAAAAGGAAATCAATAACACAGTAATAACTTTGTTAAATTCTTTTTAAAAAATAATTTGAGACTTAGCCCCGAAAGTAGGGACGGGAAGATAAGATTTCCTTATCTCTATTCCTTTAGAGACCAAGAATTTATTTTTTAATAAAACTAATTTCCCATTTCAGATATCATTATGCTAAATTTCACGAATTTTGGTCTATCTAATCCGAAATTATTAATAAATATATAAATTAACATATAAATTAATAAAAACGAAAAGAATACATCTCTTTCCCGTTTTTTTCCCATTTTTGCATGTTTGTTGACCCTTTGATTCCAAAAAAAACCTAAAAAATGGAAAGTTGATATTTGGTAGAATTTATTTTCCCTTTGTTGTAGTATAAACAATGTAAATACTGTCGGGAATTACAAAATAAATAAGTTTTCTCATTTAGAATATGAATATTCAATTTTTAAACGAAGAGATTCTGATACGAAATAAAATATTCATAAAATGGTAATTACGGAATTAAATTATAAATAACTCTTAATAAACAAGAAGAAAGAATACTTAAAATCAAATACGAAGTGCTATTAAAGAAAATAGGAACTGGTGAAAGTCACATACCAGTGGTGGAGACAAATTTTGTTAGAAAAGCTTTAACTATCAAATACAGTGAGTCGACTGCTTTCTACTTAGGCATTGTTAATAATTTAGACGTCAAAGCGACTACGATATGAAACAGAAAGCGTTCTATTTTATCGAAGGGTGATTTGACTACTTTAGCAGATGAGTTGGAATGTACAACATTAAAATACTGGATGAAAATACAAATGTTTTGCAGTTTAAGTTACTAACACGTAATCTAAAACGATAGAAAAAATTAATAGTCGACTTACTGATATCAATATCGAAGAATCTGACCTCTACCGGAAGCAGTTGACATAGTGGTCTTATACGACAAAGGTATAGCTGGTTTTAAGACTACGCTACAAGGTACAAACCTTTTTTTTTTACATAATTTATAGCAACACAAATTCCAGTATTTCAATTAAAATAGATTCCCGTAAAAATATACAAAACTTCTTTCGCAGTTTTGTGCAACAAAATAAAATAACGCTTTTCGTTATTTTATTTTGTATAATTTTTTGTGAAAGAAATATACGAAACATAAATTATATGAGAAAAATTAGAGATATATTTTTTTAAATTTTATTTAACATTAAAATATATTTTCTATTAATAAGAAAATAGAATTATTATAATCGTAATTTGATGAAATATTTAAAAATAAAGAGTAGACCCGACACCTACGCATCAAGTTTAAATTTGCTCATCACTGTGACTCACTGCATAAGCGTGTATGAAAATACACCGATTCAAACAAAGTGAGTCGGCCTCCGAGGCGCGAGTGGTAGCGTCTCGACCTTTCATCCGGAGGTCCCGGGTTCGAATATCGGTCAGGCATGACATTTTTCACACATGCTACAAATTATTCATCTCATCCTCTGAAGCAAAACTTAACGGTGGTCCCGGAGGTTAAACAAGAAAAAAATACAGTCAACATAACTTCAAATTGAGGCTATGTTGTTTGTTGTCGACCTTAAATTGAGCGTAACTCACTAACGACTCGACCAATCTTCATCAAATTTTCACATACACAACTTCGAATACACTACTACAGCATATATAAATTTCAATGAAATTGATGGAGTAGTTTTGGAAATTTTTGAGCCACAAATTTTATACATAGGCTTATATATGTAAATATATATACAGGATGTCCCATATAAAACGCAACCCATCAATCACTCATCCATGAAATTTCAAAAGTCAAGCCTACTCCCCTACTCGTTACTGAAATGGACTCGTCCAACATCTGAACATCGCGGCGACGCAGTAGAACACTACCGATAGTAACAACAATGCGATCATAACGTTCAGTATATTGCTAGAGACAAGATGGAGTTTTCGCTAGATGAACGTATTTTCATTGTCGAGTCGTACTTCAGTACGAAATCAGCGGTTCCAGTGCTAGATTTGTTTCGCCATAAGTACCCAGATAAACCGGCTCCTAACAAAACATCAGTATTAAGGTTAGTCGCAAAATTTAGAGAGACCGGTTCTGTTAATAACAAGGAACACAAAAGATCTGCGTCGGTGTTGAATACAGATACAGTCACTGAAATCAAAGACCGATTACTCGCCTCGCCAAATAAATCGATCAGACGTTTGTCTGCTGAAATTAATTTGTCTTAATCAACTGTTCATCGGGCGACCAAACGATTACAATTACGACTTTATCGCATTCAAACGGTTCATCGACTTCTTGAGCCCGACAAAGAAAAACGGCTACAATATTGTCAACGGTTCCGTCGATTTCTGCGCGAGCGAATTAACGTTATGGATTCGTTATTTTTCACAGATGAAGCACGGTTTCATTTGGATGGCTACGTAAACAGCCAAAACAGTAGAATTTGGAGCGCTGAAAATCCCCACGTTTATCACGAAAAACAATTGCACCCGCAGAAGTCGGGCGTGTGGTACGCGATATCGCGGAAGAAAATACTCGGTTCTATTTTTTTCGAGTACACCATTAATGCTGAATGATATCAGGATATTTTATTTCCGTTCATCGCACACTTGAAAGAGGAAGACAGACACTGCCGGCTACAACATGACGGTGCGAAATCGCACTACGCAGGTTCAACTTCTGATTTCGTCGAGGAATTCTTTGGTAATCGTGTTATCGGTCGAGGCTTGTGGCCACCAAGATCTCCAGATTTGACTGCGGCGGATTTTTTTCTACGGGGTTACCTCAAAGAAAAAGCCTACAGCAACAAACCACGAACACTTGAACGATTGAAAGTCAATATTGAACAAGCCGTATTAAATATCCGGCCGCAAACTTTGAAAAAAGTTGCAAGAAACGCTGTAAAAAGAATTGAAGCTTGTATTCAAGAAGATGGCGGCCACTTCCAACATTTACTCTAAATGTAAGGTAATGGATGGTAATAATAAAAATTACATTTACATTTACACATGCCTTTTTATTATTTCAATACCTACCAATATAAGGTTGGGTTGCGTTTTATATGGGACACTCTGTATATAAGGAAATTTCATTCTAAGTGAATGATATTTTCGTACTCCTCATTTTCAAACGTAGTGAAAATTTCACCCCACACTCCCACCGTGCGGTTGAAAATAATATGTATTTTTCTTCGAAAAGGGTTTTTCCTATATTCATCTGTATAAGAAGTACAATTGAAAGAAGCTAAAGATTCAACTTACGATAATAATATAATGTAACAATTATATAATGACATAATCCTATCGTTTAAAAGCTTGGACTGGTCACCTCGTTCTGTTGTGCGCACATCTCTTATAAAAATTAAAACACACAAAACTTGAATTTAAACTTTGAATAAATTATTATTTAAAAAAATGAGATTAGAATATAGAAGGCATTTTGTTTGCTGTAAGTAAACAAAAGCAGAGAAATTGTTTGTAGTTTAGAATCTAGTTGTAAAATAAATTTATCAGAGTCGGTTTAAAAAGATATTCGTAATAAAAGGGGATTGATTGAAACACAAACGTTATGAGTAAAGAGACAGAGAAACGCGTTGTCCAATGATGCAGGCCTTTTAGTGTATTTTAAAATTGTCTACTATAAGAATGACAATCTATTTTATATAAAAGAACATATCGTGAGCGATTCATAATAAACGCCCAGCAAAGATAAATTGATGGAAATTTATTTACACGTTCGTCTTACGGTGTAAATTAACACTAAGAAAGGATTTTTTGAAATTCTGAGTTTGAAGGGTTAACATGGAATAACAATGTATTTAAATATTTTTTTTTTAATTACACTGGTAATAAATTAAGATATCAACTTGATTTTCCCTGGGTGTAATTTTCATGTGAATTTCTAAAAACTAATTTCTAGATTTTTCAAAAATCGACCTTGAAAGGGATGAAGAAAGGTAAAAATATTTTGAATAGCGATTTAAAATTTCCCCTCAATTTCGATTATATTAAACTATATATTCACTCGGTTTTGGCTTGCAAATACTTTTGAGATAAATAACTATATATCATTTTCGGGGTTTTTTAATTTCGATTTTTTAAGAGGTGCGACGTTGTACAGCACCCCTTAAAATATATGTATGTGCGACGCGGCTGGCTGCACCTGCCTTCGGATACTTTGACTAAAAAGCTTAAAATAAAATAAAAATATGCCGGCGACGGGAAACTCAAGTAACCACATAGCGCTAGCGAAGCCGCGACGGGGTTTCTAGTTATTTATATGTCTACAAACTTTTAAAAGATAAAATTCTGTAAATAGATTATTTTCCCGTATCTTTCAATTCAAAATTTAATGAAACTGTACGTTTTAAAGCTACTTCTTTTGATTTAAGGATCGCAATTAAGTTTCCATCTTCTAAAAGGTCTGAGGGCAAAATTGTCTTGATATATAGAAAGCTATTTGTACTTAATTTCTTCATTTTATTTTCTTGTTTTACAATATTAACATTTCGAAATAAATAAGATGCGTACTTAGCAAGGATATTTAAATGAATAAATTATTAATAAATCGTATAATAAATATATCGATAACAAAATACAAACTATTATATTTTCAAATACGTTTACCGTATATAAAGTACAACGATATTACATTATTATACCCTTACATTATAAAGTATATGATACGTGACTAAAAAAAGGGCAAAGACCTCGCTGAATACCATCACGTATGTACAAAAAAAAATCCTTGCAACAGTTCATGTGAAATAATTTTGACAGATGAATTCATATCGAAAGAAATAAAATTAAAGGATAATAACGATAAAGAAAAAAAAGAAAAAAGATATCTCAAGGATGATATATAATGTCAAGGATACAATAACTGTTATAAGAATTTGTATATGCGTGTAATCGTAAAACTTTTAATAACCGAATTATTTTTATAAAAATAAAATTCTTTAAATTATTTCTGTCAAATTTATCCTTCAAATGAGTACAAAGATTTAATTAGTATAACTTGAACTCGATATTCTTTAATACAATTTAAACATTTTTAATTAAAAAATAAAACTTTATCGATCAAAATCAATATAAACCTTACGATCGTTATTTGTTTAAAAACATTAGAACGAAAATAGTTAAATTAAAAAGCGGCAAAGAGCTTGACAAATTTTTATTTGAAATACGGAATAAGGTTTTTTAATATTAATGTAATAATTATGCGGTATTTAAAGTGTAAATTTGAAAAAGATCAAAAATATTCAGTAAAACGTTTGAGTCTGATTTACTTCCTTGATCAAACGACGTTTTTACCTTAAAAATTGTGCAGTATTAAAATTATAATATACAATGAAGGACTGAGTGAATACGTAGGGTTACATTACGACATAAAGTAAATCATCTTTTTGGAACGGTCGATTGGTGGTAATATTTTTTTTTCGGCGGAGGGGATCCTTTCATAGGCAACATGCGGTCTCGTACCCCATAGTAGTGTCGTACTCTTCCTTGCGAGCCTCTTTTTCCCTGTTTAGCCTCCGGTAATTACCTTTCAGAGGATGATATGTATGAGTGTAAGTGAAGTGTAGTCTTGTACAGTCTCAGTTCGACCGTTCCTGAGATGTGTGGTTAATTGAAACCCAACCACCAAAGAACACCGGTATCCACGATCTAGAATTCAAACCCGAATAAAAGCAACCACGTCTATTACGATTTGAACCTTACAACTGTCGACTTTGAAATCAGCTGATTTGCGATGTAGAGTTCACCGTTAGATCAAGCCGGTAGGTAGGAATGGTCAACCTGAGACAGTACAAAACTACACTTCATTTAAATTCATACGTATTATCCTGTGAAATAATACTTTACGGTGGTTCTGGAGGCTAAACAGAAAAAAAAGAGTAATTCTACCTGGGCTTTGCGAAGCAGTGTTGATACTGCTAATAGTACGGTGGAGAGGACAGTGTACTGCGATAATAATTACAGTTAGTAGTCATTTTTATCCCACTGGGTTGATCTAGTGGTTAACGCGTCTTCCCAAATCAGCCGATTTGGAAGTCGAGAGTTCCAGCGTTCAAGTCCTAGTAAAGCCAGGTATTTTTACACGGACTTGAATACTAGATCGTGGATACCGGTGTTCTTTGGCGGTTGGGTTTCAATTAACCGCACATCTCAGGAACGGTCGACTTGAGACTGTACAAGACTACACTTAATTTACATTCATACATATCATCCCCATTCAACATCTTAAGTAATATCTGAACGATAATTTCCAGAGGCTAAACAGAATAAAAGGTAGTAGCCATCCCAACAATACATTTCCATTCTAAACGTCAATCGAGCTTTCTAAACTTTGATGATTAATACTAACCTAATCCAAACGTTCTGTAAATGCGATGTGAAAGGGAAGAAATGAAATACGCGAGTACTATCGGTAACACTGCTATTGATATTATATAAATTAATCGACTTTTGATTAACAGCGTATAGTTCAGTGTGTTTTAGTCAGACAGAAGCAGTTACCGGTGGTGGCTCACATATAGACAGTGTGGAACTGCAGCACCACCTATTTCTACTTGATATTACCGATAAAATTTAATATCATGAGTTCTTTCTTCTTTAATTCTTTCTTTATATTTGTACATTACATAATCCTTAAGCTTAATGTCAGTAGTCTTCCCCCAGTTTATGATAAAGATATAAGCTTCCTAAGTGCGCATGCGCACTTAGGTAGCTGCGAGGGAGACAGCATAGTCGCTCCCGCAGTGTCGACCCTGGCGTGCTGGTAGAAGGTAGTTTTCTTTTTATTCCGCCTGTATACGGAACGTTCCTTGTTCGTTCCATTTTCTACTTTATTCGGTGTAAGGGATATGAAAGCGGTTTAGTTTTTTTTTTTTAGTAATGATCAGAAGATGGTAGAAAGTAAGGACTCTTTGATTGCCAAACGTGTCCAAAAACAAGCAGAGAAAGGCTAACTAGTAAAAAGGGAAAAGCAGGGAAAAGGGAAGGTAATTAGTAAAAACAATTACGTATTTGTTTCTGTGGACATAGAAATTTAAATTAAGCACCGCTGGACTACAGTGTTTTTAACCGGACATTCTACTAAGTTATTATGTAATAATACTAAAAATATTATCTGCATTGACATTTTATTATTTATTCGGTTAAACAGAACAAGGGTTTTAAACACATTGTGCTTAAAAACCGTGTACCGTATTCTTGAATGCGGTAAAGTGTAGAATTAGATTATTATCCTGCTTCCAGCTATTCTATGCGATTCATTTTTTCGGTTCTTTTATTTTACGGAAAACTTTAAGCTGACCTTGAAAAGGCCCAGAAAACACTAGCAGTTACACTACAAAAAAAAAACCGTTCTAATAAGATATTATTAATATAAATGCATACTTCTACTAATACAAAGAATGCTGCATTCACATATCCAACTTTTCAGACAGTACAAATCCGCGCAGTACGAAGGTACGTCAAAACATAAGTCTTCTACTATCTGACCTTAAACAAAAGCTTAACTTTTGTTTTTTTATTTGACAAGCACTAATAACTTGAAATGTTATTATATATACTAAGTTTAGTTTTTATTATGTATCTTACTGGGGGTTACTTACGGCAAGGATGAAGTCCTACGCAAGAACTACCGCATGAAAAAAAACAAGAACAAAATGAAAGTAATGAAATGTAGTAGAAATAACGAAGATGGGCTACTGAATGTATAAATAAGAAGAGAAAAGATTATGGAGGTATAAGAATTTGGTTATTTGGGAGTAGAATTACTAAAGACGGACGAAGCAGGAACGATATAAAATGCCGAATAGCACAGGCGAAACGAGCCTTCAGTCAGAAATATAATTTGTTTAAATCAAAAATTAATTTAAACGTCAGGAAAAGATTTTTGAAAGTATATGTTTGGAGCGTAGCTTTATATGGAAAGAAACTTGAACGATCTGAGAAGAAAAGATTAGAAGCCTTTGAAATGTACTGCTATAGAAGAATGTTAAAAATCAGATGGCTGGATAAAGTGACAAATGATGAGGTGTTACGGCAAATAGATGAAAGAAGCGTTTGGAAAAATATAGTTAAAAGAAGAGACAGACTTATAGGCTACATATTTAGGCATCCTGGAATAGTTGCTTTAATATTGGATGGACAGGTAGAAGGAAAAAATTGTGCAGGCAGGCATGGTATACAGTATGCATAACAAATTGTTAGGGATGTAGGATGTATGGGGTATACCGAAATGAAACGACTAGCACTAGTTAGGGAATCTTGGAGAGCTGCATCAAACCAGTCAAATGACTGAAAAAAAAATTGGGGTTAAATATAAAGTTTAAATATTAAACATGAGATGATTAAAATTAAAAACGAAGAAAAATTGTAATCTATTGCTTTTAAAAAAGCAAATATCATAAAAGTACAGTTAAATTGAAACAAATTTGAGTTATATAAACATCGGATAGTAGTAAAGAGAGTTATTTATAAATAAAGAATAAATGGTTAAACAGTTAATACTTAAATACAGTCGTTAAAATTAATGGTATATACAGTATTAATTTGCTTTAAATAAACAACGAATAACTACAATGCAATTTTATTACAGCAAACAATATACCTAATTGCACCTATAACAATTTTAACATATTAACAATACAAAATAAAAAGAAAAAAATGTAAACATTTGTAAAAAAAATTCTCAGAACTAGACGTGCTTAATTATTTATTAAAATCTACAACAGTTATAAATTATACTGTTATAATTTATGTAGCAGCCCATATTTTATAAACAGCTACAAAAAAAAAAAAAATAATTACAAAAATAACGAAAGAATGTAAGTAATAATCTTGTTTAAGTACTACTTTAATTTATATAAAGTATTATCCAACAGGAATAATATTTTCTATCTTTAGAAATAGGGAATACCTTTTGTTGTAGGATTCACCCACCAGAGCGCTTCTTATGGCATGGACGCTAAATAAGATATTCTAACTTTCTAAACTATAAGCACAATATATTTTATTATTATTATGAAGAAATATATTCTGCTCAAACTTCGTCCGTTCCCAGTTTTGCCTTTTTTCTAATTTTCTTGTAAATAAAATTTTTGAATTTATAATATTAAAAAACAACCCTTTTTTCATATAAGTGGGTGAAGTAGCAGTAATATTTTTGTTTTAATGGACGCTAAATAAGATATTCTAACTTTCTAAACTATAAGCACAATATATTTTATTATTATTATGAAGAAATATATTCTGCTCAAACTTCGTCCGTTCCCAGTTTTGCCTTTTTTCTAATTTTCTTGTAAATAAAATTTTTGAATTTATAATATTAAAAAACAACCCTTTTTTCATATAAGTGGGTGAAGTAGCAGTAATATTTTTGTTTTAAAAGGGAAGCTCTAGAAGGGAAAGAACGGTAATCGGTCCAAATTGGGCGTTTGCGTTTTTCACCGGATCTTTACTTTTTTTCACCTAAGGAACCAAAAAAAACCCAAAAACCAGATGGAAATTTTATGGATGTTCGTATACACGTGTGTGTTCGGCTTGTCGCCCCTTAAATCACCTTATATCTCCAGAACTACTCGACCGATTTTGGCCAAATTTGGTCAGATTACTTCTATATATGGGGCATTGATGTCATTAAATTTTTCAACTTAAGGTCATAGGGGTGAGGCTGTAGAACAAGGTTACTCTCAGTATCTCGAGATTTCGCCTAATTAAGATCATATTTTTCTTAAGCGCATTTATTAACAATTAAAAAATAATATTTCCAAAAAAAACTTTTTTTGCTACTCTTTTCACTACTACTTTGCTACTACTACTTTTTTTGTAGTCGTCTATTTCTTTTTCTGTTTATCGTCTTCTGATATGTTGTAACGTCACAGATGAGCGGTAGGATTAAATAAATGAATAATATTTAAAAATAAAAAAGAAGTATTTAAGCCGCTACTACCGCCACACCCGCGCAGATGAAGTACGGTATGCGCGCGCGCTTTAGTTAGAATCACCGAATTAAATAAACAAAAAATATTATATTTAAATAGAATGATAAATATTTTAAATTAAGTTGTCGGTGTAAGCCGTGCATCAGAAAAATGCTGCGTGGTGGGAAAGTTCTACAACTGCATTATCAGCTTTTTAAAAAAATAACACTTGAACATTTAAAAAAATTTATCTCTATTACGTTACATAACATATACAAAATGTAATTTGTTGATTTTCATTATTTTCTTATTAATTATGGAAATTATGCCTATCAAACACTTAACGTATAAATTTATGTTAAATTTCATAAAGCGACATGATACTTCTGAAACTGGTAAAATCATTTTATAGATAAAAATTATTCTATTCTAAATTTACTAAGGAAAATAAGAAGTGATTTGTTTCCCGCAGAGATAAATACTGTCGCACATCGGCATATCAAGTCGACTGAAATTGAATAAATGTTTAGCTACAGAAGCGTTGTTTTACCTGTATTAAAAATTGAAATCGGGTATTTAAGTAAAAATTATTAATTTTAAAAAAATCAACTGCGATTGGACACCGATCAGATATGATTTATATGCGTCTTATAAGAAAATGAGACGTAAAGTAATATAAGTGACAATAAGCAAAGTTTCTTTCTTTAAAGAAATCTTATTATCCTACCCTACTAAATGACATTTGTACGTGTACGTGTACGTGTGCGTGTGCGTGTGTGTGTGCGTGTGTGCGCGTGCGCGCGCGTGCGTGTGTGTGTGTGTGCGCGCGCGGGCGCGCGCGTCCCTCTTAGCTTAGCACCGGAATATACCGATCACTAGCGGAATATCCCCCGATTCGTAAGTACATATCTCGCTGTAGTCAGTGTGTATTTGTTATATTATTATATAACGTCATACCGTATATATATCGATATATATATATATATATATATATATATATATATATATATATATATATCAAATTTTTGGGGAATTTAGTACTTTTTAACCAGATCCGAATTTTCGGACGAAAATCACAAATATTTCGAAAACGGTCGGTCCTTCTGCTCTGAAAAATTATTTCGATCCCCCTCAACGAGATCCATCCGCTTCTAGTGATACCCGTCGGATGATAATATTTTCAAGTGCCACCCCGGGGCGCAGTTTGGAAATTATAGAGGTGGGTTGATGGGGTGTCAACGTAATATCTCAACGATCCAAACGGCGTATGAATCAGCAGGTCATGAGTTAACTTTTTCACGCATCGGGTGCACTTACCGGATCTTGGCTATCCGGAAATTAAATCGTTTAACCCTATGTTTTTATTGCACTCATCGACCGTAAAACGTACCGATCCGATCTTTCGCTAAATAAGCTCAAACCTGTGCGCTAGCGCAGCTGTAAAGTATAAACTTAAGAAGACTAAAAAGTAGAAAATAAATATATTAAAAAAAAAAATTTAAAACATCACTATTAAATTAAACGCACTAAAATGTAAAAATAATTTTAGGACGGTATCTCGGAAACGGATTTGACAACAAACTTTGATGGTGATATGTAAGATTATGCGAAAGTCATAGCTTCAAGTTAAAAATTTGTTGTTTTTGCCAGTTTTTTCTTACGCGTGATGAATGGCCTAAAGAGCGGGGTGGAAAAACTCGGCACACAATTGCAAGGTGGATGCATGTCGTTCAATTTCAGCCACTATCAGTCGAGTCGATCCTTCTATCGCTATCGAATCTATCGTGAATGTGTAAGTTGTAATTCGCATTTTAATTGCAATTCACGATATTAAATATTCACGGCAGTAGATTTATACAGAATCACAGATACATTTTTAAGTAGGCGTAAGCGAGCATTAGAAGATAGTGAAGCATCAACAAACGCACGGATGAACGCGGTCCGAAAATAAAAGTAAGAAAATATTCTCAAGAATACTTTAGTTTTGGGTTCACCAGTACTGAGGTAAACGAAGAAGAAAGGCCTCTGTATGTCATTTGCTCAAAACTTTTGGCAGCAGAGAGCGTGAAATATAATAAACTTAAACGACATTTGGAAACGCTCCATATAGTGTGTACGTTAACAAACCCTGAAAATAAAATTAAAATCACATGAAAAGCATTATTCTTTAAAAAGCTTTACTTGTCTCTTACAAAGTTTCATATAAAATAGCCAGATATAAAAGCCTCACACCATCGGTAAAGAGCTAATTTTGCCAACAGCAATTAAGATTGTAGAAATTATGTTTGGAGATAATTTTGCCAAACAATTCCTGTCTATGCCGCTATCAAATGATACTGTTGCCCGTCGAATCGGTGATGTAGCTGAAGATGTACGGCATCAGCTTTTCGGCAAGTTGCGTGACAAATTGTTTTCAATTCAGCTTGATGAGGCAGCAGGTAGCAATAAAGATGCTTATTTCATCGCCTATGTTCGATTTTGTGATGTTATGTAGCAGTAGAAAAACTACTTTTCTGCCGCCCGATAGAACTCAAAGCAACAGAACTCGTATTACTTGCTACCTTAAATAATTTTATAAACGAGGAAAACACAGAGTGGAAAATTGAGTCGGAATATGCACCGATGGTGCTCGTTCCATGTCTGGAAGATTCCAAAATATACAAGTACTTGTGAAACAAAAATTTCCCAGTGTTTCTGGACACATCCCATGATCCACAGAGAAGCTCTGCCTTCCAATGAAATGAGTGTCGGTCTGAATATTGTGCTGACAGTTGTAAACGTAGTAAATTGTATAAAAATGAGACCCTTAAAATCAAGAATCTTTTCTGCACTTTGTAAAGGCATGCGTCTAGTACATTCAGCGTTACTATTTTATCACGTAGGAAATTTTTGCAACGTGTTTATGAATTAAGAGATGAAATCGCCAATTTTCTAGAAGAGGAAGACCGAAAGCCGCGAAGTTTCGAGATGGTTTATTTGTGACAGAATTGAGCTACTTGGTCGACATAGATTTGAGAAATTAAATACCTTGAATCTTCAACTGCAAGGAGCAAATACACATACGTTGGATACAAGCGATAAAGTTAATGCTTCTTGTAAAAGATTGGAATTGCGGAGCAGAAATTTAAAGCAAAAAAGCTAGATATGTTTGCAAATGGGGACGAATGTGTTAAAACTTAAAAGGCTGAAGAACAACAAGTGAAAGTTGTTTTTGTTACCGGTGAAAATAATTTAACCGTGCCGGCAAAGAATTTTAAAAAGTATTTTCTTGCTGACGACGACTTGGTATCAAGTTACGAACGGGTTAGGGATCCATTTCTAAATACTCCCGAAGGGCTCTCAACTGCCGAAGAAGAAATCTTCGTAGACTTCACGGCAAGGGACAAAATCAAATACAATTTAGTAATAAATCAGTCTTCGTATTTCGGGAAGGAGTAGATAATGAGTTTTCTGCACTGCAAATAATTTCGTATTTTATTACCATTTTCAACATCCTACCTTTGTGAAACCGGATTTTCTGCAGTGGCAGATTTGAAGATTAAATATAGATGTGGTTTCTGTGCAAAAAATATTTTTTTTAAATCTTCAGTTAAAACAAATGTATTTTACTTTTTTTTAAAATAAACTTTATTTAAAATCTTGATATAAAGAATTATATATATATATATATATATATATATATATATA
The DNA here is from genome assembly GCF_047948215.1 of Lycorma delicatula. Taxonomy (NCBI): domain Eukaryota; kingdom Metazoa; phylum Arthropoda; class Insecta; order Hemiptera; family Fulgoridae; genus Lycorma; species Lycorma delicatula. Next base: position 10,187,612 of record NC_134463.1, on the reverse strand, counting down.
TATATATATATATATATATATATATATACACACACACACACACACACAGTTATATATATATACACAGTTAGAACATTTAATACCAAAACGTATCGTATTTTTGTTTTGTTCAAATTATTATAATTATTTCGTGATGTGGTAATTTTTTTTCTTGTCGGAACTATAAATTTGGAAGAAGGAGATAATATATTTACATTAAATACATCACCAGGTGGTCCTTGAAAGAAACGGTTCTTTCATGATTACAGTTCGGTTATACTGCGCTATAATATAACGTTGCATCAAACAAAATGTTATTACTTTACTACTTACAACAGTAAGTTAATTATTGTTATACGATCAAATTTTTAGCGACTCGACACGGCGTTAAAAGCAAAACAAAATAAAACAACAAAAAAGAAAGACATGGATAATGACACGATAAATACCTACAAAGAAAAAAAATAACTAACCGCTACGCTGCGCTGTCAGTAATGAAGTTTCGTCCTCAACTGAATCGAATAAAAAGAACGAAAAGTAAATTTTGTCGGATAGTACACCCGTATAGCATTATAAAAATAACTATCATCATTGTTACAACTGTACCATTAACAATAATAAGATGGACCAAGGACCCGTAGGACCCGCTTGTTTCCTTTATATCATTACAAAAATGCTGTAATTCAGTACGGTTGATTACTCCAAAACAAGAGGTCATTCATCGGTCATCTATCACTTTATCTCTTTTTTTCCTTTTTTTTAATTTTTTCAACACTTACTTTCTTTCGAACTCGTTCGTACGAAAGTAATAAATAAAATGAAAAAAAAGGAAAAAACATTCAAATATAGTAAAAAATTCCTTACGTAATTATACAGAGTATTTCTAAAATGGTGGGCTGGCTATAATTTTTCGGATTCCACTTGAAAACTAAACGTACTTAAAATTAGCAAAAAATCAGGAATTAAATACCATCGCAAATTACAAAATGGCGGCCATGTTTATTTTTCAATCCGTTATATCTACGTAAATATAGCTTTTATGAAAAGATATATTATTGCTAAAATATGAAGCCTTTTGTTATAAACAAAATGACATTTTATATATTTATTTTTTTAAGTCGGTTAACAAATAGCGGAGTTATGGCACAAAATTGATATTGTAATTTGTGTCTGTTTTCATGTCCTTTACTTTACGTTCAATTCGATTAAATATTAATTGTTAATATATTGTTACTTCTAGTATTGAGCATTAATGGATTTGAATACTAGATCGTGGATACCGGTGTTCTTTGGTGGTTGGGTTTCAATTAACCACACATCTCAGGAATGGTCGAACTGAGAATGTACAAGACTAACACTTCATTTACACTCATACATATCATCCTCATTCATCCTCTGAAGAATTATCTAAACGGTAGTTACCGGAGGCTAAACAGGAAAAAAGAGAGTATTGAGCATTAAAAGATTTAAATGGCAGAAAGGCTCCTGGAATAGACGGAATACCTGTAGAATTACTGCGCAGTGCAGGTGAGGAAGCGATTGATAGATTATACAAACTGGTGTGTAATACTTATGAAAAAGGGGAATTTCCGTCAGACTTCAAAAAAAGTGTTATAGTTATGATACCAAAGAAAGCAGGGGCAGATAAATGTGAAGAATATAGAACAATTAGCTTAACTAGTCATGGATCAAAAATCTTAACTAGAATTTTATACAGAAGAATTGAGAGGAGAGTGGAAGAAGTGTTAGGAGAAAACCAATTTGGTTTCAGGAAAAGTATAGGGACAAGGGAAGCAATTTTAGGCGTCAGATTAATAGTAGAAGGAAGATTAAAGAAAAACAAACCAACATACTTGGCGTTTATAGACCTAGAAAAGGCTTTCGATAACGTAGACTGGAATAAAATGTTCAGCATTTTAAAAAAATTAGGGTTCAAATACAGAGATAGAAGAACAATTGCTAACATGTACAGGAACCAAACAGCAACAGTAACAATTGAAGAACATAAGAAAGAAGCCCTAATAAGAAAGGGAGTCCGACAAGGATGTTCCCTATCTCCGTTACTTTTTAATCTTTACATGGAACTAGCAGTTAATGATGTTAAAGAACAATTTAGATTCGGAGTAACAGTACAAGGTGGAAAGATAAAGATGCTACGATTTGCTGATGATATAGTAATTCTAGCCGAGAGTAAAAAGGATTTAGAAGAAACAATGAACGGCATAGATGAAGTCCTACGCAAGAACTATCGCATGAAAATAAACAAGAACAAAACAAAAGTAATGAAATGTGGTAGAAATAACAAAGATGGACCGCTGAATGTAAAAATAGGAGGAGAAAAGATTATGGAGGTAGAAGAATTTTGTTATTTGGGAAGTAAAATTACTAAAGATGGACGAAGCAGGAGCGATATAAAATGCCGAATAGCACAAGCTAAACGAGCCTTCAGTAAGAAATATAATTTGTTTACATCAAAAATTAATTTAAATGTCAGGAAAAGATTTTTGAAAGTGTATGTTTGGAGTGTCGCTTTATATGGAAGTGAAACTTGGACAATCGGAGTATCTGAGAAGAAAAGATTTGAAGCTTTTGAAATGCGGTGCTATAGAAGAATGTTAAAAATCAGACGGGTGGATAAAGCGACAAATGAAGAGTATTGCGGCAAATAGATGAAGAAAGAAGCATTTGGAAAAATATAGTTAAAAGAAGAGACAGACTTATAGGCCACATACTAAGGCATCCTGGAATAGTCGCTTTAATATTGGAAGAACAGGTAGAAGGGAAAAATTGTGTAGGCAGGCCACGTTTGGAGTATGTAAAACAAATTGTTGGGGATGTAGGATGTAGAGGGTATACTGAAATGAAACGACTAGCACTAGATAGGGAATCTTGGAGAGCTGCATCAAACCAGTCAAATGACTGAAGACAAAAAAAAATCTAGTATTGTAAATTAGTATCAAATTAAGTAATAATTTTCTCACAATAAAATTTAACATAGAATAATAATAAAACAATCGATATTAATTTTTCACTTTTGAATAATTTTACACAATGACTATTACTGTTTATTACGTTAACAATGTAAAAATGAAGCTTTTTTCAATAGGAATGGTGTTCAAAACCATCGCAACCGGCGTATCTGGAGCGACGAGATTTCTCATGGTACCTTCCAAAGTAGTCATCAACAAAGATTTTTCCTGAACATACGGGCAGGTATTTTTAACGACTATCTTTTGGGTTTTGTCATTCTACCAAATCATTTAAATGGAGAAAATTATCTTGCTCATTTGCCGAAAATCTTCCACATTTTTTTGGAACCTCTTCAATTAAGAGGAGAATGTACGGTTTCACCACGATGGTTCTCCAGCACATTTCAGTAAGTTGTTATCAGATTTCCTGCATTAAACTTTCCATGAAAAAAATGGTTAAGCCGCGGACGGGTAGCGCCCTGCCTGCCCGATCACCTGACTTAAACGCCCTTGACTTCTACCTGTGATGCCATTTGAAACATATTGTTTATTCAATTTCAGTACTCAACATTGAGGATTTTCAACAAAGGATCCAAAATGGATTTCAAGAAATTAGGAATTCTCACGGAATTTCTGAACGGTTAACACAATCTGTCAGAAAAAGACTAGAGACTTGTGTAATTTCTAATGGTGGGCACTTTGAGCATCTCTTATAACTTTTAACAACTGTTAACAGTTTATTTAAATATATATATATCAAATGTTATACAACAATTATCGTGTTTCATTTTTTTTAATTATGAGGTCTATTATTGTGCGAAAATTATTACTTAATTTAACACTAATTTACAATATTGGAATTAACAATAAACAAAAAGAATTAATATTTAATCGATTTGACTGTAAAGTGGAAGACGAAAACAGACACAAAATTACAACATCAATTTTCTGCCGTAACTCGACTATTTGTGAACCGATTTAAAAAAATTAAATGTCATTGTGTTCAAAATAAAAGGCTTAATATTTTAGCAAATAATCCTTTTTAATAAAACTCATATTTATGGAAATGTAATGAATTGAGAAAATAAACATGGCCGCCATTTTGTAATTTGCGATGGTATTTAAGTCCTGATTTTTTGCTAATTTTAAAACTTTATTACAAAGACGCTTACAAAATATTAATGTGATTCCTCTATCCGAACTTGATATAAATTTTTATATGAAAATAAGAAAATGGCAGAGAGAGGGAGAACGAAGGAGAAATTGCCATTTTTCCTAAAGATATTTTTTGTGTAGTTTTACAAATAGAATCCGAAAAAGCATAGCCAGCTCACCATTTTAGAAACACTCCGAATATTTTATAAATAATCATAGAACGATCAATACATCGATAATGAAATGAATAGTAATAAATAAACAGGCTTGTCAATATAATTTTGAAGTAATAATTAACAATTTAAATTGCATAATATAGATAATTATTTTGAGTACGAAAGCCATTCCTAAATTAGGATTAATATTTTTTTTTAAGTAATAATTACGGGATTAGATAGTATTTTTATCTAAAGTAAGTTATAATTTCGATAAGTGTAAACGTTTCACTAATTTCACTTCTGCCCGAATAATAATTAAGAATCTTACATGTGAATTCGATTTGAAAGTATACCGATTATCTTGAAAGTTATAACCGTTTAGTATATATATTTTTGCAATTGTTGGTACACCTACAGAAATCAAGGTCAATCAATTTCTTAATATTGTTTGTTGTAGTATATTATTTTCCATTCCTCACTACAATAATATTTTATACGAGGTAATTGTCGAGCAAGGAAGTTATCAAATGGGACCCAAATTTTTGTATAACAAATTTTGATTTTTTTTATCAATTAAAAACATTATATATATATATATATAATAATATAGTATAATATATTTTTTTTTACTATAAATACAAGTTAATTTGATGATAAAAACGTCATGTTGTCAATGAGAACTTGACGCCAAAATCTTTTACTAAGAATTTTGATTTTTCTCTTGATCAAAGGAATCAAACGGGACCCAAAATCTTTTTTATTTAACATTTTGATTTTTCCACAATTATACTCTAAATGTTTTATAATTAAATTAGTAATATTTAAAAACCCTATACCATATTTGAAATAAAAATTTATGAAGGAGGAAGCCGGGAATCTTATTCAACCCTTTAATTACTTTTTTAAAAATAATTTATCAAAACCCAACGGATAGGGGTTGATCTAGCGGTGAACTCGTCATCGCAAATCAGCTGAATTCGAAATCGAGAGTTCTAACGTTCAAATCCTAGTAAAATCAGCTGCTTTTATACGGATTTGAATACTAGATCGTGGATACCGGTATTCTTTGGTGGTTAAGTTTCAATTAATCGCACATCTTATCTCAGAAACGGTCTTCCTGAAACTGTAAAAGATTACACTTTATTTACATTCATAAATATCATCCTCTGAAGTAGTACCTTACGGTGGTTCGGGAGGCTAAACAGAAAAGAAAAAGAAAAAAAGAAAGAAAATTTATTAAAGTATTTATAGAAGAAAAATTGAAACTGAAATACAAGCGAAAGCGATGAAAAAATGGGAGTATATATTTTATGCATAAAAAAACAAAAAACTATATAAAATATTATTTTTTCCCATCAGCTGGATAGAAAGATACAACTTCAAATAAAATATTTTCGTTGACAACTATAATAGTAAATAATAGCTGGTCTTGATAAGACAATTTACAATGATAATACAAATCTACTTTTACTTTCCCGTCTAGATAGCGCTAGAAGCGTCTAGATAGCGTAGAAGGGAAGTATTGTAATCGATCCGATTTGGACATCCGCGATTATCACCGCATCTTCACGTTTTGACATCTAAAGAACCCAAAACACTAGATGGAAATATTCCAGAGATTAATTTTTTTATGTAAGTGTGCGTGTTCGGAATCACCCTCCAAATTACCTTATATCTCCAGAACTACTGGACCGATTTTTACCAAACTTTGTCATATTACTTCTACATATGAGAGCATTGATGCCATTAAACTTTCAACTTAAAAAATCAAGGGTACGTGCCTGTAGAGCAAGGTCACTCTCAGTATCTCGATATTTCGCCTAATTAAGGTTATATACACTTCATAGGCGCATTTGTTAACAACTAAAAAAATAATGATAGCTACAAAAACGTTGTATGCAAAGTCGCACTTAACCCAAACGATTTTCTAAACTAGTGGCTAAGTAGGTATACTGCGTCAATAGTACTCCCTGTCACCACAAGAAGCGCTAGTGTAACACTGACGTACAGCTGTTGTAGTCGTCTGTTATGTTATGAAGTCACAGGTGAGCGGTAGACCCATCGGGTTGGTCTAGCGGTGAACGCGTCTTCGTAAATCAGATGATTTCGAAGTCGAGAATTGTAACGTTGAAATCCTAGTAAAGGCAGTTACTTTTATATATATTTGAATACTAGATCGCGGATACCGGTGTTCTTTGGTAGTTGGGTTTCAATGAACCACACATCTCAGAAATGGTCGATCTGAGACTGTACAAGACTACACTTCAATTACACTCATACATATCATCCTCTGAAGTTATACCTGACGGTGATTCCCGGAGGCTAAACAGAGTAAAAACGAACGGTAGAATTAAATAAATGAATACTATTTAAATTTTAAATAATTAACTCGTCTTGCTGAATTTCAAACTCGATCGCCCGTTTAAACTGGTAACTGTGGCGCGAATGAAATACGGTATGCGCACGGGTTTTAGTTTGAATCATTGAATTAAATAAACCAAAAAATATAATATTTAAAGAAAATGATAAATATTTTAATTTAAGTTGATCAAAGCACGAAAGTCGCGTGACGGGAAAGTCCTATTATTATGTTGTCAGCTTTTCTTTTTCTTTACATCGTTGGCATATATGCAGCCAACTATTTAAGATATTCAGTGACGGTGTTTAGTTTTAGTATGTGTTTAGTTTTTCTCGTACTTACTTATCATTCTAAAACCTCATTTATATTAGTTGAAATTATTACATTTTTTTAATGTTAAATATAATTTCTTTTATTGCTTAGAAAATAATTGAAAGGTTTAATATTATTTATATAAATTTTAACTATAAAGATATGTAAAGTATGTAAAGTAGAATGGTGTTTTATAATTCTTTTTTTATTTATTTTTTTTGTTTTGACAGGAAATAATGTTATCGATCAAATAAAATGTATATTTATTCAGTTATATTATGTTTTAATCTTTTTATTTCTTATTTTTAATGATTATTATCATCTTTGTATCCCAACATTATCATTTTCTAGTAAGAAAAAATATTATTTTTTATATATCTGATAACAATTAATACTACACTTTTAATGTGTCTGTATATACTAATCCTTAAACGCATCAACTCCTTCACTAAAATTAGATGATAAGGGTCGATAGCCTTTAAGTACGGGTAATAATTTGTGATTTATCAATGATCTGTCTACACTTTATATGATGTGAAGTCACGACAAATGTTATAAAATTACAAAAACCGTTTTACATTTTTATTGCAAAAATCTTTTCATATATTTTTTTTGAGGATTTTGAGGTCACAGTGAACCACTTCAGTCGACTCTGGTTTGTCTTTTCTTTTCATTTTTCATATCTCGATTGCTTCCTAATATTTCTTCATTCTGTCAGATCTTGCTTTTTTGCGTTCTTCTGAACAAACTCTCGTTGTTGTTTTCTTTTCTTTAATTTTAAATCTGGAGTTTGCTTCTTTTAGTATTTTTATATTGTCAGTTTTATTTCGTAAATCTTCTATTGTAATTTCTAGTTCTTGCATATCTTGTTTAATTTCGGTTATCCAGGTCGGTGTTTTGGACATTTTCCAGTATTTCTTGACCGGTTTTCTGACGACCCTGTTCGTTTCTGTTCTTATTATACGCCTAAAGGAGATTTTTTTCTTTCTAAAGTAATCTGGAGCTGGTTCTACGTCTTTACCTCTTGGTTTGGTATGAGTCTCTATTCTCCCTCATCATCAGTAAGTCGTCTTTTATTTACGCATGTTCTTAGAATTCTTCTTTGTATTTTTTTGCGTCTCTGCCGAGTAGGAAATGCTGGATCACAGTTTGAAGAGTGTTTCGCTTCCATATGATATTATAGGTCTGCTTATTTATAGTTTTGTTTGAGTTTGCATCTTTTGTTATATGTTGTTTTGGTGGTATTTTGTGCATAAATGAGTTTTTGTATTCTTTCTTTCCAATTTAGTTTTTCTTTGAGGTCATGTGTGATATTTTCTCTTTTGATATATTATAACAAAGCTGACAGCACAGTTGTAGGACATTCCCGTCACACGACTATTTTCTGATGCACGGCTTACACACACACACACACACACACACACACACCTCTTAATTTAAAAAATGTATCATTTTATTTAAATATATTTTTTCATTTATTTAATTCAATGATTCTAATTAAAGCGCGCGCGCATACCGTATTTAATTCGCGCGGGTTTGGCGGTACTGGCGGCGACGGTGAGCACTGACTAAACTAATGTAATTTCACAACTTACATACAAAAAATTTTGCTTGTACGGTCGGCAGACTGGTGTAGCCGCGAGGTTTAACGTGCCAGGTACCGAGTCGACCGGGCGATCGAGTTCGAGACCCAACCAAATATTATTCAGTTATTTAATTCTACCGCTCATCTGTGACGTCACAACATAGCAGTAGGTTATCGGAATCAATAGTTGCGAGAATCGTAATGATTCTTTTCATAGAGGAACGCGTTTTTCTCGTTGAATACATCTTTCATGAAGGTGACAAGTGTACTGATTTTTAATTAAACACGATTTTTTTAAAAAAATACTCCTGTTCCTGAAATTGTCCTCTTTTCTGAGATACTTTTGTTCCTCACTGCAGTGCAGTTCGAACTCTTATCGCTAAATTTCAAACAATAGGCTCTGTTGAAGACGCTGATCGAAGTGGAAGAACAGCTAAACTAAATGAATAAAAGCTCCTTGATATTTCGGCTGCTATGGCTGACAGTCCGCCAAAGTCAACGTGTAAGTTAGCAAAGCAGCGAGATATCTGACTTACTACCGGGCATAAAGCTGTAAGAAAAGAACTGAAACTTTTCCCTGCAAAGTAATATGCGTTCAAGAACCAAAACCTACATGCCAAAAGATTAAATTATTGTCAACGGTTTAAACGTTTTACCGACCAAAATTCCGCAGATATCCTCGAAATTACGGTTTTTTTACAGATGAATTGCAGTTTCATCTGGGAGAGTATATTAATTTACAAAATACACGACTGTGGTTAACAACTAACCCACTTGAATTACACGAACAATCTTTACACGATGCGAAAATTGTATTCTTGGTCGGGTGTGAGTAGAACGCGCATTGATGTTCCAAATTTTTTTTAAAAATACGATTAATAGTGATAGTTATTATGCTGTTTAACAAACTTCAATAGTTAGTTAACAGAAGGGGAAATCAATCACGACTGGTTCCAACAAGATGCCGACACAGCGCTCACAGCTAAGAGGTTGAGTTCTTAAAAAAGATTTTTTATAAATGACTTTTGGTGAACGAATAATTTTGAAGAGTTTGTGGATGATAAGATCGACCGATCCGACTCCCCAGATTGCTTTTTATGAGGGGAAGCAAAACAAGCACTATTTCGAAACAAATCCCGCACGATTAATGAACTAAAAACCGAAATAACGGTTTATTTCGTATGTCTCGTACGGCATACGTACGAGACATTCCAGTACATCAGCAGGTTAAAGCATTTAAAAACAAATTGAAACGTACGCAGTGTTGTATTGATGTTGGAGTGGTCATTTTCTATAGCTTTTATAAAATTTCCGGTTATTGTAATATCCGTTCTATAAAGTAATGAAATAAAAATACAAAGTAATATTTAAGAAAGTTTCTTCGTTACAATTCTGTAATTCCACTGCAAAGCAACTATCCGAACGTTCTGTATATTAGTATATCCGTTCCACTCACAATTCTTCGGGAAATTGAAGGGGTAACATTTACCGCGATTTCAGATAATCGATTAAAACTTTTGTTTTTATCATCTGAAATACATTTTAAAAGAAATTTACTTTCTTCCGTATACTACTTCAAAGCCGACTAAAGTAGAATCAGGCTGCCTTAAGTAAAACCTAGTCAAGGATTTTTTAGTGTCATCATATACAAACGAGGGTAAATCATCATCATCCCGCATGTGGATAAACCCTCGTTTACCCACAACCCCCATGTTGGTAAATGTGGGCATAATTTACCCGCATGAGGGTAAAGAGTAAATTAACGGGAACTCTTACGTTACGTTTAGATTACAACAGCATTTGGTAAAATGATTTCCATTTATGAGATAATGATTACATTAAAGTATATTTCTTTGTTACCTGTTTATCGACTCATCAACACGATAATGGTTGAGGAAAATCTTTAAAATATAAGTTAATAGCAAATAAGTTTTAAGCATTATAACTTGAAATTATACTAAAATAAAATCTACTATAAACTTTACTTCAAATTAATCTAAAACCAAAAAAAACCTTAAAATATATACACCTCTTTTAATTCTCCCTTTTACCAAAAACATCAAACACACGGATTACAAATGATGTTCACGAACTTTTGTTTGATTTAATAGTTTAATTTAGAATACAATATATTAAGGGCAAAGACGGAAAATTAATGTAATTTATTACCTTTTTACTTTCCTGTACTTTGTACAAAATCCATTTTGACTAGTTTCGGCGTGACGTCTGTACGTCACGCGATACTCGCATAACTCAAAAACGATTAGCCGTAGAATGTCAACATTTTGGATTTAGGACTGTTGTAACATCTAGTTGTGCATCTCCTCTTTTGATTGCAATCGACTGGACCGAAAGCGTCCAAAAAAAGCCCAAAATCCAAAAAAAAATTTGATTTTGGACTTTTAATAAATTGAATAAGCCCTCATTGTCAGCTTTTCAACGATATATCATAAATGATACTTATTTTCAATGGTTCCAGAGTAATAGCCCAATAATATTTTAATTTATGAAATATTTGGATCTTAAAAGGGAAAAGCACTTCGGTTCGAATCCGACTTCATATCCTTTTTTTTAATTTAAATATATTAATTTATTAATAATTATTAATCTCTGATTGTACAAAAAATTTTACAATAAATAATAAATCAATAATAACAAACAAAACATATGAAAAAAAATATATATATATAATAAAAAATATAAATATATGTAATTTAATAGGCGTACAAGGATGTCTTGTTGTGTCCACATCAGAATTTTATTTTTACTATAATGCGTTATAATTGTCGGCGAACAAATCAATTCAAATGTAAATCATTGCGTAAATTACTATATACATAACCAGAAAGTCAGGCATAGCAGACAGATTCTGTGATTTGAAACCTTTACATTTCTTTGTATGAAGTTATACTTATACGTAGATGACATATGTTCAAAAATCCGACAATGAAAATAGAATTTTACAATGAATCATGTACATCCATCGTAAATCAATGTTGTGAAATATCCATTGCTACTGTAAAAGGTAATTTTTAGTACATAATGTAATATTATCATTGTAAAGTAATTTAATTTTACTTAAATAATTTAATACATAATTTTGGCTTTGTTATAAAATTATTTTGAGAGAAATATATTAGCCTATCTTTTAAATCATAATTTATTTATAATGCAAGGTTTTCAGAATTTCTGTTGTTGCGTTTGATTCGAATAAAAATTGATTTTTAAAGATTTTAAGTTTTTATTGACTTAATTGCATGAATTTAGTCAGAATTATCAATAAATTTTGGTTTCAAACTCGGTTGCAGAGTAAATTTGCTCTAAAATTAAAAAAAGTCCTTTTGTACTCCAGTTTTTTTTTTAATTTACAACAATTTTCTATGGAATACTAAAAAAACATTTCTGGGAGCTATGCGTTTTTTTTTTAATTTTTCATATTAAATAGCACATACTTTTTTAAAAATAATTACTGTCGATGGAGTTTTAGTATAATATTATTTGATTTTTAATAAAGAGATCTGGGTCGAAATCTTTAGCTAGCTGTAACTCAAAAACAAAGCGGTTTTAGACCTACGTTTCTATGAACATTTTTCATTATGCTTACTAGGAAATCCATTTATAAAGCACGGCAGAAACTATCTGAAACAACAGACCTTATATATATTTCTTAAAGTATATATCAAAAACAACAATAAAATGACACCAACATACTCTTATTAAAATGGTTATTAGAATTTGTTATCGTTATAATTATTACAATAGATAATGTAATAATAATAATAAAATTATAATAATAGTAGATTTAAACAGCAGTTAACTTTCTTCTTGTACGATAGTCTATATCCTGACGGTCAGTCTAATAGAAAGGCACAAATTAACAACGGTTGTGTTAAGTTGTACTATAGTAGATGTGTATGTGTATGTATATAAAAATATAAGGTCGCGAAAGTGAAATGTGGGTCACTAACGGTCGATCGGTAAAACCGATACTATCTACTAAGCACAACCCTTTTCCGCAATCCATTACTGAACAGATCTCCTCTCCTAGTATTCGAATATCAATTATAAAACAGATATATCGGTAGATATTTCATTTACGTCATATATATATATATATATATATATATATATATATATATATATACACACACACACAAACACACATAAAATGTTAATTAATTGCCGGCCTCCGTGGCGCGAGTGGCAGCGTATCGGCCTTTCATCCGGAGGTCCTGGGTTTGAATCCCCGTCAGGCACGGCATTTTTCATATGCTACATTTCCATATCCCACGCACAAGCTTCAAACTTATGTGGCGATATCATCAAGCAAAAAAAAAGGGAAAAATTATTCATCGCATCTTTTGTAAAGCCTTTAAATAAAACCTCTAAATTATATTCGAATATATAATCACATTAATCTTATAATTATTTTTTTCACACAAAAAAAACACAATTTCAGTCCACTTGGAGCGTAAATACAGAATGTACAAAACTTGCTACATATCTCTTAACTGTGACTTACCATCAGTGTTCAATATGGCCATCTATCATCACACGATATCCATCCAGTCAAAAGGAGAATTAGTTCCATACGTTAACCAACATATTTAGAGTAATAATAGTGACACTTGCTTCAAACTTGTTCCTCAAATCGGGTACATCAGTAGGAAGCAGAAGTACATTTACAACATCCTTTATAAAATCCAAATGGAAAAAATTAAATTTGATCAGATCGTGTGACCTTGAAGGCCAAAGCAAACAAGCGGGTCCGTGCCGACCGATCCAGCAGTCGTGGAAAACATTATTCAACCGATTCCGTATAGAACAATACCGACGAGAAGGCTCGACAATTTGTTGCCAAATAAAATCCTTTGGTCCATCTTGCAGTTGTAGAAACAGCCATGTACGCAACATATTCAAATAAACAACTTCTGATACGCTTGCTTCAGCAAAAAAGATATGTAAACTTACCATCAGGATATTTCGCAGAAAACATTTAATTTTAGGAGTCTCTATCGCATTGTAAGAGTCCATGAGGATTTTCACCCCCTCCCCCCCGCACAACGAAGATACGGTACTATTAAGATGAAATGCTGACTCATCAATAAACACAATATCATCAAGAAATTCATCGTTTTCAAACTGCAACATTTTGATTGCGAAGTTGGGACCGCACAGTATAGTCGATAGGCTTCATATCCTGTAACAGTATGTTGTATACTGTACGGATGCAAATGTAAAAGTTTCCTTAAAACATACCGCACTGTCATCATCGTTATCGATAGTTAATAGCCGGTCTCCCTAACAGATTTTTAAGGATTACGCAAGAAAGACTCCCTGACACGTTCAACATTTTTTCAGACAACCTTGATCGCCCCCTTAATCTTCCCTATACTCTGACATCCTCTCCCTTTTTCTACTTCAGAGGATGAAATGAATGAATGAAGTACTGCAGTCTTATACAGCCTCAGGTCAACCGTTCTTGAAACGTGTGGTTAATTGAAAACCCATCCACCAAAGAATACCGGGGGTATTCACGATCTAGTATTCAAATCCGTATAAAAGCAGCAGCCTTTACTAGAATTTGACCTTAGAGCTCTCAAGTTCGAAATTAGCTGTTTTACGATGACGAGTTCACCACTAGACCAATCCGGTGTGTTTACACACTGACATCCGTCGGTTTTAAAAATCGATCAAACTTTCTACTAAGGAACCGACATTCAAGTATAACTACAGATTCACGTTTATCAAATTGCAAAACGACAGAAACCTTTCTGTTCAATAATCGTCATCTTTGCTAGTAGCGCTGTCAAGCAGAAAGAAAGGGAATCAATCTACGGCCGTGCACCCAACTAAAACTGTCCTTTTGCTCTTTGATTCTAACCTTAACTCCAACACTGTACACCTTATCCAAGAGATATTTTAATAAATTTAAACCCCCGATATTCTTTTTTTAATAACTAGTATAATCGGGTTAAAATGATCAACATTTTTCAGCCTAAATCGTTACTGTAAAAATTGCTATTATTTTGATAAAAGATTATATTTTTGAAAGATAATTTAGAAAAATCTGAAATATTTTTTGTAAACAGGTCTGAATAAAATGTTAATAATTTTACATAAATATCTTACGTTACTTATTTTTAACGCTTGTACCATTAAAAATAAAAAGCATGTAATAATACAAAAATATTATTGAAAATAAACCGCTGTTTTTTTTTTTAATTTTAAAGTCTACGATCAGATGGCAATTATTATTATTATTATTATTATGCTTTTACGGGCAACATGGGACCACTTAAGTCAATTTTAGTTGGATCTTTTCTGAGAAAAGCGTGCTATTTTACTCTTTCGAGCTGCCTAGTATTTCTTCATCCGTTCAGATCTTGCTTTCTTTTCTTCATCCGTAAACACCCTCTTCGTTGTATTTTGTCGTTTGTCTGTCTTTTGTTTAAATCTAATGCTTTTATCTTTTAGCTTTGTAATTTTTCCAGTTTTATTCTGTAGGTCGGTCAGGGAAATTCCCAATTCTTTCATATCTTCTCTAATTTCTTTGATCCATCCTACTTCTAGCTTTTGGAACCAGAGCTTTTCAATGATATTTCTTGACGGTCTTGTTTCCGGTGTCCTTATGAGATGACCGAAGAAAGAGATTCTTTTTTTCCGCATAGTATCAGTAACAGGCTCTATTTCTCGATACACCACCTCATTTGGCACATTCCACCATCGGCCTTCTTTTTGGTGTTTTTTATTGATACACGTTCTGACAATTCTCCTCTCTATTTTCAGAATTTTTTCGATTCGGTTTTTCTGAGTGATTTTGAAAAGGGTCTCGCTTCCGTAGGTGACGTCTGGCTGTACTACAGTTTTATAATGTTTAAGTTTTGTTTTAGCAGAAAGGCATTTTTTGTTATATGTTGACCGAGTTAATTTTTGGGATTTAATCATTTTATTTGTCCTGTTTTGCCATGTCACTTTTTCATTTAAATTATAAGTTATTATTTCCCCTAGATATTTAAATTGTTTTACTATTTTAATTTTCTGATTGTTTACCGTAATGCGCTCTATTACCAGAGGATCTATGGCCATTAGTTCAGTTTTTTCGAAAGAGATATGAAGCCCTATCTTTTGTGCTAGGTTTTGAAGGCTCATGATTTGTGTTTTGGCTTCTTGAATATTATTTGCTAAAAGAGCGAGGTCATCTGCAAATCCTAGGCGATTTAGTGTGATGGAGTTTTTCTTAGTACCCATTTTTATATTTTTGGGATTTATTTCATACCATTTTCTCATGACAAATTCAGGGGCGCAGTTAAAAAGGAGTGGTGAGAGGCCGTCTCCTTGCCTCAATCCAGTTTTTATGTAGAAGGGTTGAGAGAGTTCACCTCTGAATTTCACTCTGGACTGGGTATTGGTTAAAGTTAATTTTATCATGTTTACGAGTTTAGGGTGAAGGCCCAGGTTTCTGAGAATATTCAGCATGGATGGTCGGTGTATACAATCATAGGCCCTTTTAAAGTCGACGAAGGTGATTATTAGTTGTTTTTTCCGTCTTTTATATAAGTCCATCATAAGTTTTAAGGATATCATTTACTCCGGGCAACCTCTCCATGGCCTAAATCCCCCTTGGTATTCCCCAGATGGCAATTATTATAATATAATTAAAAGCATTTTATATTTATTGAATCTTTGATTTTTAACGACGTAACTATAATATATTATAATTAATATATAATTTACCTATAATATATTATAAATAAAAATGAATATAGGTGACACAATTATTAACTATCGTAATTTAACTTAAATACCATATACATAATACAGTACAAATGCATAAAATAGATTTTAATGGCCGACGACCTTGTCCACAACACCTACGTGTTATTCACGACATTACGCGCCAACTAACCGACACAACACACATTGCAAACACGGTAAGAAATAGAATGCTAACTGAAAATCTTATTCATACTTATTTTAATTTTAATTCGGTGTGAAAATGTATTTTTAAACAAATTTGTGTAGCCAGCACTACTATTAAATCGCCTTATTTATATTACAAACAAATAGCGAATATAAAAAGTTTATAAAAACGATTAACAGCAGCAATTAACTATTCCCTTCTTTTTTTTTAAATTTTCTCGTTCATTATTTCAAATTTATTGAATTGTTAAACCATTTTTTTTTTCTTCTAACCGTAATATACCAAGAAAGGTAATATGCAAAGCAGTCTGCTGTTAACCTAAATAATTATTTTCTAACCCTTTACAGCTAAAACATGGTTGAATCGAAAATTGTATTCTACCAAAAAGTAATATGATACGCGCACGCGCGTGTGTGTATATATATCGTATACATAATATCCAATTTTATCAAATATCCTGTCTATTGTTATCCTTATATACATATACATAAAGCAGATAACGAAATGTGTATTTAACTATATCGATGTTGCTTAAAACACAAGAATCTCTGAGCCGATCTGAATTATTCTTTTACCAATGTTTTAATTAAACTTTAAAAATAGGTTTTTTCAGAAAATTTAACCACTATTTGGTTAACATTAAAGCTTAAATAGAGATTGTATCGTATTTTACAGTATAATTTTTCATACAGTTATATTTTTAGCCGCTGGCTTAAATTCTATTCTGTAAGAGAGATAACTAGCTGCATGCTTCTATAAAAAACTGAATTTTATTTTTGCTTTTTATTAATAATATACTTTCTTTTATTTTTCCTATTTAGCCTCTGGGAATTACCGTTCAGATATTACTTCAGAGGATGAATGAGGATGGTATGTATCAGTAGATATGAAGTGTAGTCTTGTACAGTCTTAGTTCGACCGTTCCTGAGATGTATGATTAATTGAAACCCAACCGTCAAAGAACACCGGTATCCAACATCTAGTATTCAAATCCGTATAAAAGTATTTGCCTTTACTAGGACTTGAACGCCGGAACTCTCGACTTCCAAATCAGCTGATTTGGGAAGACGCGTACACCACTAGACCAAACCGGTGAGTAATTAATAAAATACTGCTAATTTATACTTTATCAACTATGTAATAAGCTACAAATTTCAATTCTCATAGGGCAAAATAACCGAAGCAGTCGATGCCCGTCAACTAAAAAAAAACTACGGGAGTAAATAAATACTATGAGTCGTATTTTGTTTTCCATTCGTTTTTTTTAAACAAATAAAAAATTTTTAAAGTAAAACAATTTTTACTTCACTGTCTTAGTTTTTCGTTTGGTGCAATTAGGTATGGATTAAATCTGTACTACTAAATATAGCATGATTCAACCTAAGCTAAAGAGTAAACGTACGTAATTTAAGTAGACGTAATAATTTACAAGATTGATATCATAAACAATATTTGCTGTTTCTTTGCTTAAAATATTTAATAACTATCTTTTAACTCCTTTTTAAGGATAATAATAAAATTTTGAAATATTTTTTTTGCCCAGTGAAATTGAAAAAAATATAAATAAATTCGCTTCCCTTTTTGATAAAGGTGAACTTAATTTCTTCATTTATATTGTCCGTTAACTTTGTAACAAAATTACAAGTTTCTTTGCTTAAAATATTTAATAACTATCTTTTAACTACTTTTTAAGGTAATAATAAAATTTTGAAACAATTTTTTTTTGCCCAGTGAAATTGAAAAAAATATAAATAAATTCGCTTCCTTTTTTGATAAAGGTGAACTTAATTTCTTCATTTATATTGTCCGTTAACTTTGTAACAAAATTACAAGCAATGAAAATGAAAGCTGTATATGATTGTAAACAATTATTTTTAAAACTGTACACATAAACGAATTTTTTTTAAATGTCAACTTCCGGGAGAATTTCTTATTAACGAGTTTTGGATGAATTTCTATAAAAGAAAAAAAATAATTTCTATGAAATAAAAATTTCATAATAACAAAGATGGACCACTGAATGTGAAAATAGGAGGAGAAAAGATTATGGAGGTAGAAGAATTTTGTTATTTGGGAACTAAAATTACTAAAGATGGACGAAGCAGGAGCGATATAAAATGCCGAATAGCACAAGCTAAACGAGCCTTCAGTAAGAAATATAATTTGTTTACATCAAAAATGAATTTAAATGTCAGGAAAAGATTTTTGAAAGTGTATGTTTGGAGTGTCGCTTTATATGGAAGTGAAACTTGGACGATCGGAGTATCTGAGAAGAAAAGATTAGAAGCTTTTGAAATGTGGTGCTGTAGGAGAATGTTAAAAATCAGATGGGTGGATAAAATGACAAAGGAAGAGGTATTGCGGCAAATAGATGAAGAAAGTAGCATTTGGAAAAATATAGTTAAAAGAAGAGACAGACTTATAGGCCACATACTAAGGCATCCTGGAATATTCGCTTTAATATTGGAAGGACAGGTAGAAGGGAAAAATTGTGTAGGCAGGCCACGTTTGGAGTATGTAAAACAAATTGTTGGGGATGTAGGATGTAGAGGGTATACTGAAATGAAACGACTAGCACTAGATAGGGAATCTTGGAGAGCTGCATCAAACCAGTCAAATGACTGAAGACAAAAAAAAAAAAAATTTCATAGAACAAGAATGAAAACAAATAAAATTTGACACAATCAAACCTTTTCCAATTTTCCCTTTCGAAAATTTACTAATACGGAGATCGCCTTTTAAGTTCCTACAAACGACCACTAGATGGTGCTATTGAGATACGACATTACTATTGTAAAATTTGACTTTTTTTATTGTTACAACAATGGCAGCTCAGAAATTGGCCGAGTAATTTGTTTACAAGGAGCGTTAAAAAAAAAGTTTTGTGAAAAAGTAGAAATTTTACGTGAAGGTTTTCGTTGGAGGACTTTTTACAATTTTAGTAAGGACCTAACTGAACAACAATATCTCGAATCGCTTCGTTCAACTTTTGGTAATGAATCACCATCAGAAAAGACTATTTACAATCGGCTTTCAGAATTTCATCGTAGTCGTGCCTCCGTCAGCGATGAATTTCGTGAAGATCGACTGATATCGTTGTTCCAAAAAAAAACACGGATGCTATGCGCAACATGATTAAAGAGGATTGGCATGCGACTTACCGTGAGATAGAAGATCCTTAGGCATTTTGAAGACTAGAGTACATTCGATTTTGCACGAACATTTAGCTGTGAAAAAAATCATTTCCCGATGGATTCCGTATAATTTAGCCGAAGCTCAAAAACAGACTCGTGCCAAACGGTGTAAGGAAATGCTCAAAAAATTCGACCGAGGAAATGAAATCCCGTATACAACATCGTAACAGGAGACTTAACTCGGAAATATTCGTAAAAGCCGGAAATTAAGCAACAATGAACCGTTTGAGTGTTTCAAATTGAACCGAATCCAACGAAAGTGGTTTGTTCGCGAAGCACTTCCAAGAAAAAGATCGCGTGTTTTTGCTGTTATACTGGACATGTAGCAACCGTCGCTTTAGAAGATCGAAGAACAGTTAATTCTGTATGATATACAACAATATTTTTGCAGAAGTCATCAATGAAATCAGGAAAAATAATCGAAAACGTCACATCATATTCTTCATCATGACAATGCTAGCTCTCACACAGCATGTCAAACAATTGATTATTTGACAGAGAAAAACATCGAGTTAATGTCAAATCTCCCGTATTCACCTGTTTTATCGTCGAAATACTTCGTTTTGTTCCCGAATGTCAAACAAAAAATGCGTGGATAGCGAGCTACATCACCTCAAGAAGCTGTTGAATCCTTCCAAAACCATTTTGTTTGAGGTACCAACTTCAGAGTGGAAAAAAATGTTTCGAGAATTAGTTCCGACACATGCAAAAGTGTATAAATCTTAAATGAGAAGATTTTGAGAAACAATAAAATGATTTGTATCAAAAAATTGTTTTTGAAAAAACCGAAAAAGGAGGCCCTCGTATTTGTTAATCGCAGAATTAATTAATTAATTAATTAATTCTGGTTTTTCTGGTTTTTAATTCTGGTTTTTTTAATTAATTCGGGTTTTTAATTAATTAATTAATTAATTTGCGTTTTCAAATTAATACCAATTTTTTCACAGAAATATTAACTGCAGAACGTTATTCAAAAACTATTACAAATTCAGTAACGTAATTTTTAATAATTTAGTGAGGAGCTACTACATACCTTCCTCTCAATCGAACTAAAGAATTTCTCGTGATTTTTTTCGACGACCGTGTAATTTCCCGCAGATCTCTCACCACCAGATTTTCATTTACAGGATCATTCGAAAAGTATTGTTTTCAAGAACAACGTGGACACTTTGGATGAATTAAAAGAAAATATCAAAGACAGCATCTCTTAACATGAATGTCGAAACTTTAAAGACATTTGCATTGAACGTTAACAAACGAGGAGTTGACGATTGCATCAAGGATCGAAAAGAAAATTTTGAACGTTTATTAAAACATATACGTAGGAAAAACATTTAAAAATATAGTCTGCTTAGTTTCCTGTAACACATAATTAAATTATTTTTCTCATTTAGTTTTTACATGCGGGTCACGTGACTTTATGGACAGTATATCGTCGCTCATAACGACGCATACAAAATGAGCCAAATTGAGCCGTGGCGCACGTATATCCATAAAACCGCACTTGGCTTCCGGCTTGTAATTTCATGATTATTTCCATATCGTATTCCCACTTATATGATAAATTAATCGTCTCTAAAAATAAAAATAAAAGTAATAAATATTAACAAAGCGGATGAGTAGTTACATACATTATCAAGCAGAAAATCCTACACGGTATTGAAATAAAATTTAAATATTTTAACTGCGTTATTTTACTTTTTGTATAACAACCATTAAATTGAAGAATTTATTACCATAAAAAAAAAACAAATTATTTACGGTTAGATATGATGTAGCAGATTTAAATGATGCAATTAATTCTTGTTCTACCTTATTTAGATATTATTATAAAGTCTTTCATTAAAATAAATTATTACAAATTAAATTATATTCTTACAGGTGACACATCTAGAACACCTGTTTGTATTCACAAAATATGAAAGGCGTGCACAATAAAAATATTCTTCAACAAAAGTTTGTATAATAGTCAGTGAATATGTGAGACTACGCGTGCGGGTACAGCTTTGTAATAAACGTAATAAATTGCTAATGTGGGTGTTCTCTTAATGTGCAAAATACTAAAGTATTTTTCGATTAGATAATAATTCCTCTTAGTTTATAAAATATTAACGAATCGATTATATAAAATATAACAACGCAAACACAAGTATGCTAAACGTATAAGTATATAATTAATAGGGAAAGATAAACAAACAGAGATATTTTATATATAAAATGCGAAATACAGTAGTTGGCACACGATTTTTAAACTAACATTCTTTTTTTAAACAAGTTACAAGTGCATATGAGGTTATGAATGCGCATGAAGTATGTAGGAATACGTATGCGTGTGTGTAATGAACAGAGAGATACTGAATGTTGAATCACGTTTTTATAACCTACCCGCTGTTCGAGCTAAGAATTATAATTCGTAGAAGCAAAATAATAACGGTTACTTTATAATTTTAGAAACACAGTAGTAATAATTTTTACTAAAAATAAATTTTTAATTTTTTGTATTCTGATATAAAAAAAATAATGTTAAACGGTTACTTAAAAAACATAAAAACAAAATTGAATAAAGAAAACCGTCTACTAAAACTATAAATACACGCGCATTTCAATAATTAAACAGTTATCATTAACTGATATAGAATTAGCAAAAGTAAAGTTATATTTTTAAAATATATCTAAAAGAAAGATTAAATGTCAGTTAAATGAATAAAATAAAAATAGAATACGAACAATTAAAAAAAAAGTATTTCTCTTTTAAAAAATAAATAAATAAATGAAATATCACTTTCTTAAAAAAAAAATGTGATGTGGACACCACATGACTTCCTTGTACGCCTATTAAGTTACATGTACACATTTTCTACTGCACTTCAATTAAATTTATTTCATTTCAAAGTGAGATACGATCCTCCAATTTTTTAATAAAGTGGACAGTAACACAACTGCTAAAATATTCGTTTTTTTTTAATATCAAATATTTATACAATTATTAATTCAAAAATTTTACCTGAAATATTAGGATAGAGTAAAAGTCCCTGTATTACTCTATAAATAAATGTATATCTTATATCTATCTAATACTACGGTTTTTTTTGTTTTTGTTTAATTATTATGATGTAACAATCAACAAAATGAAAACAAAAACGAATAATCAGATGTTTCACCAAATCTGATGTGAACACCACATGACTTACTTTTACGCCTATTAAATTAAATATAAACATTTTTTATAAATTGAAAAGTACATAAATATTTATTTAATTAATAACTTCTGGTATTTTTTCATATTTTTTATTGTTATTATTGAATTATTATTTATTGCAATTTTTTTTTTTTTTTTTACAATAAGAGGTTAATAATTATTAATAAATTAATATATTTAAATTTTAAAAAAAGGAACCGACGTCCGATTCGAATCGATGTTCCTTCCCCTTATAAGATCCAAATATTTCATTAATTAAAATTTCATTTGGCAAGAACTCTGGAACCAATGAAAATAAGTACTCCTTATGATTATTACAGTTGAAAATCTCTCAATGAGGACTCATTACTGCAGTTAAGAAAGTTCAAAATCCAAATTTTTTTATTTTGGGCTTTTTGAACATTTTTTGGTTCAGTCGATTGCATTCAAAAGGACAGGTGCACAACTAGATGTTACAACAGTACTAAATCCAAAATTTAAACATCTTACGGCTAATCGTTTATGAGTTATGCGACGTACATACGTACATCCGTCACGCCTAAACTAGTCAAAGCGGATTCAGGAATGGTCAAAATGGATATTTCCGTTGAATTCTAAAAACCGAATTTTTTCGCGATCGCAATACTTCCTTTACTTCGTACAAGGAAGTAAAAAGGATGGTGCGTGGGTTTCGTTTGTTTATTTGTTACTTTATTTTACGATGTAAGGAAGTATTGTGATCGCGAAAATTTTTGGTTTACAGGTTTCAACGGAAATATCCATTTTGAACATACCTGAATCAATTTTGATTAGTTTCGGCGTGATGTCTGTACGTATCTCGCATAACTCAATAACGATTAGCCGTAGGATGTTGAAATTTTTAATTTCGGACTGTTGTAACATCAGCAACCCAAGTGTAACAACGACGAGTTAACCACTACTAGATCACCCGGTGGGCTAGCCGGCCTCCGTGGCGCGATGGTTGCGTCTCGGCCTTTCATCCGGAGGTCCCGGGTTCGAATCACGGTCAGGCATGGCATTTTCACACGCTAAAAAAAATTTATCCTTCATAAGTATAACAAAAATGTACTATTGAACGAAATCGCGCTCTTTATGAGTTATGCACCGTAGTTTATAACCGCTTTTAATCTTATATGTTGTATTTAAATTTAAAATAATGCAATTATTTATTTATTTATGCACGTTTATAAATACAGTTAAACGCCTAATTATAAGCGGCATACTTTTTTTAAAAAATAAATTTCATAGTTATGCGAAAAAGTAAAACTTGACTGGGATTCAAACCCAAAACATTGGATCTGAACATCTCAAATCCCAATGAAACATCTCCAACTCTCAAGTTGGAATGTTGAACACAACTTGAAATGTGGGTAATGTTTTCCATCCATGACAGAGCATTCTCCGTCATAGATTTCGACAAATTGGTGGCGCTAAATAAATGACCCACCGAGACGAAATCTTGTTTTAAATCGACCTTATGTCATTTTATCTCTTTGTAGTTTGTGATGCAATTACGGTCAAAGCGTTTTCCGATTTTTTTTTTTTTTTTAATTTTACTGAAAAGTCTTTTGTTATTAAGTGAAACCATGTACACGTAATGATATTTTAAATAAATTTTTCGTTCAAAATGACAGTTACTTTTTTCTTAGACTGGAATTTTTTTTTAAAGAGATGCGTTGGAGGGAAACTTTCCTTCGTTACACCATTTACACGTGGTCGGTCTTTTCTTCATTACTGATGCTACCCACCGCTTCCGGTACGTCTGTAATCGGCTATGGGTAAGATACTTCATTGTAAAACATTTTATTCCATCTTTAAACGTATCATTTGCCGAAGAGAAAATTTTCCACTACTTTAAATCATTGTTCTCAGTAATGGTTAATAGTCAATCTTAAATCGGTTTTCGATAAAATTATTTTTTATGGGCTTCCCCTTGACACGTTAACAAAAAAAGTAGAAAATGTAAGCGCTTCGACAATAGTGAAAATACTTCCGTAGCAGTCTTAAATTATCTATTTTCGTTGTCTGAGGTACCATTTTTTATGATTTGTTAAGCAGTATGACTATTTTTTGATACTTAGATAGAGGTTCTATAACAATTACGAACGAAAACTCTGTTTTACGCTTTATTTTTATTTCATATATGCAGATGAGCTGAAATTTATGTAACCCGAAAAAAATATTCATGGAAATCAATAAATGAAAAAATATATTATATTTTAAGAAAGAAAGAAATGTTAAATAATTTCAAAACGTACAATATTTTTATTAAATGATCGAAATGACTTCCATTTGCAGCTGTACAAGCATCATCGACATGTTTTTTTATGTTAACAGAGATGATATAGAATATTTTAACTTTAGCGATCCGTTTGAATCGAAATTTGTGCAATATTTTTTATCACTTTTTCCTTTAAACTACCCCAAATAAAGAATCCGTGGAAGATAATCTGGCGATCTAGGTAGCCATAGACCACAGGGGATTACTTTATCTCTAAACAAACTGCGTAGAAGCAACATTATTTTATTTGCTGCGGGGCTGTTGCATCGTCTTGCTGTAACCAGCAATCGCGTTCATCTTCTTCCTGCAGCTCTATGAAGTTAATTATATGAACAGGATGGCTCGATTTGGCTTGACTGGCTCGGGTCAGCGTCCTTAGTATAAAAATATGAGTTTAGGCGAGCTTAAAAAAAAAATAGGTGGTCAGGGAGCTTGAAGGTATTGATTAAAGTCTGGATTTGCAGGCTAACTGGAAGGTTAAAGATTAGTGGGGCATTGTTGAAAGATTTTTAAGATTTTTGGGGCCGAAAGTACGCAGAGGGTGTTAAGTGTAGAATAGTAGCCTGGGTGGCTAAAAACCCGTTTGAATGCTTTTCCATCATTCGGAAATTGTGCCCGATTGTTTGGTATGCTCGTAAATTGATTAGTAATTTTGGTTGCTTTGAATGGAAGGTCAAAATTGCAAGGTTGCGAAAAATGTTTGAGCGTATGAGATGAATGTTTTGTTGTAGCTCAATTTTTACATTTTTATTGGTAATCAGTTTTTTTTTAATTTAAATTTGATCGAGGTGAATTTGAAAAATATATTTTGTAAATTGAAACGGTATTAACACCGATGGAAATGTCTTTCAAGGCATTTACAATTCCTGCTCGACGTGAATACGCACTGCGTGAAATGCACGATAATCTTTTTATACACAGACCCTGACACTGACAGAAAAAGATTACTTGGTTGTTGTATATTCGTTATTACTATAAGGTCAAGCATTACCAATCCATTCATTTGTGCAAACATAAAAGCAAATATATTTAATTTAATTTCTACATTGCTCGACCTAACAAAATGTTTTGTTGCACAAAATTGCGAAAGAGGTGTTACAAAATTCTAAAACTACCGGACCGGTTAATTCAGTATCACCCGCATTAAATACAATCGATTTATAGTCCTAAGTGAGGTTATTGTGACAGGCATCAACTTCAGTCCGGTTTAACATGACATTTTTGTGAATTAATACTAATATTTGGGACAGAGCCGATAGACAATCTAGGCGAAGCGAATTAAGCAGCTAGTTTATATTAAAAATTAAATATTAAAATTGAGGCATCAAAAATAGTAGGTGTTAATATACATACATGAATATTAGGTCATATACTGCCGATGAAAACTGATATTTAACTGGCAGCTGTTAACAGATGAGCGCACAAACAAGATTAGTGGAATGCAGAATACATAACCTAAAAAAATTGAACACGTAAAACATGACGTGTTTTGTGTGCTTATATATCTACTCGTATATACATCCATATTTCGTTTTACTTATGCTATACAACGTAATAGTTAGTGGACGTGGAAGCGATTTGTCGAGGTCAAACGGCCAAATTGCTGTCATCGGGATGCCAGAAGGAAAAACAAAAAACCGTTATATAATTCATTACTTATTACAATTGTGTAGGATGTTGCAATAAAATATATATATATATATATATATGCATTATATTTATTGCCAATGAACTAAAAATTTTATTTTATTAATAAGATTAATAAAAAACTAAATTTTACATTTTTATATGTTGATTAATCCATTAATAATTGTTTTTTTTTAATTTTATATTTTATTAATTACTCTTAAATTACAAATTATTTGAATTTACCTAAATTTTTTTAGACATCAATTCTCACCTATTAATCTAGAATGAAAGACATTACAAAATTTTAAAATATTTAATATTTTGGGCCCCCCTTATAAAATTAAAAAGTAAAATAGATAAATTTAAAACATGTATTGCTTAAACATGTAAATAGCTTAAAATTTATATCACATAATATATTTACAGAGATTTCACCGATTAAATCTTAAAAAAACCTTTCACTGAAAAGGTATCACTGTGCTTGTTTAAAATTTTATATTCTTTTTTTTTACAGAATTGTTAGAATATTTCAGTCTCGCGCGCGCGCGCGCGTGTATATATATATATATATATTATTTTGAATTTAAAAAAATAGTTAACATTTCAATCAAATTAAGATAAGATCACTGCAATTTAAAAATATATTTATATATATTCTGATTTCATGCGTCATCCTTGGATAAGAAACCAATCAAAATAATGAGTTTTATTTTAAATTTTTGTATGAAAAAAATCAGATATGGACATCACATGACTTCTTTGTACTCCTATTAAATTACATATATTTTTTATTATATTTTTTCATAATTTTTTTTTTTGTTACTGAATTATTATTTATAGTAAAAAATTTTATTAATAAATCATATATTTAAATTAAAAAAAAAAGTTAAAAAAAAGAAAATGAAGTCGCATTCGAACCGATGTGCCTTCCCCTTGTAAGATCAAAATATTTCATTAATTAAAGTTTTATTGAGCTATAACTCTGGAACCAATGAAAATAAATACAACTTATGATATAACATTGAAAATATCTCAATCAGGGCTTATTACTACAGTTAAGAATGTCCAAAATTCAAATTTTTTGGATTTTGGGTTTTTTGGGCTTTTTTTATCAGTCGATTGCAATCAAAAGGGGAGGTAGACAATTAGATGTTACAACAGTCCTAAATCCAAAATTCCAACATTCTACGGGTAATCATTTTTTAGTTATACGAGACACATACGTACGTACGTACAGACGTCACGCCGAAACTAGTCAAGATGGAATCAGGAATGGTCAAAATGGATAATTCCGTTGAAATCTGAAAATCGAAATATTTCGCGATCACAATACTTCCTTGTTTCGTACAAGGAAGTAAAAACCATCTATTTAACAAGCCTGGCTTAGAACATCTGTTATTGTTAAGAATAAAAATTTTGTTTTTTGTGATTTTCATATCAGGTCTTCTAAAACATATAAGGCATTTTTTTTCTTTTTTTTTTTGAAAACGGACTCAATTTTAAATAGGGTAGCATATTACTTTCGCATAAATCGGTATAAACGTACAATGATGTAAGATTTTTATTCTAGTTAATAAATATATAAAAATTATAGCAGATACATCAGATTGAGTATATTCCGGATATCTATCTTTTACAATAAATATTCTGTACAAAAGCAATAAGTGAATATCGACCAAGAACATTACATCTTGTAATTCGTCCGTTCATTGGTCCGACACAATTCCAGTAATCCGACCTTTCCCTGTTGTATTAGACAAACGATATCGGACTCTCGTGACAAATTTATTATGTTTATTATTTATACTCTTTTTCTAGAGAGGAATATCTCCAATTATCGATAAATTATGAAAATCACTGTAACATAATATCCGTGTTTATCGGAAAGCCATCAGAACGGCAGTAACTGTTTTGTTCGGAATTGAAGCTCGACGATAAAAAAATTGGAAGAAAACCTTGACATAGATAACAACATTAAAAAGAAATTATATAATATAAAATACACTCGACTCTCGATAACGCGAACCTTGATAACTTGAAATCCTTCATAACAGGATTTTTTTCGTTCCACAAAGTGAAAGAAGTTTCACCGAAACTTCTGCAGGCAGGTAATACGAATGTCTAAACAAGATATGCAGAACAGTAAATAAAAATTAAAAAATCGAGATATCTCATCTAAAACCTTTCTGATACAATATATAATAGATATAATATAAAGTATCGGTAGGGACAGTGAATATTAAAATTCTATATTCATGCATCGCATTACACGGTCTTGATGTCGGTTCCATTTTGTTTTTTGCTTTTTTTAATAATTGTGTACGGAGTTGAATACTAGACAGTGAATACCGGTGTTCTTTGGTGACTGGGGCTCAATTAACCACACGTCTAAGGAACGGTCGGCCTGAGTCTGTACAAGACTACACCTCATTTGCATCCTCATACCGGTGGGACGTGGGGAGTTCTTATTGTTGAACTAGTTAAACAGATTGTAACGTACACATTAGGAAATTAGGATTTAAAAACATATTTTTTTTTTTTCAACTGGGATAAAAATATTATATTAAAAAATTATCAATTATCTTTTATTATAACTATATTTCAAGTCCATTTTTGTCACCTTTAACATTCCAATAAAAAATAAATAAATAAAAGCAACGGCTAAACATATACATAGTAGAAAGTATTAAAGTAAGAATTTAA
The DNA here is from genome assembly GCF_047948215.1 of Lycorma delicatula. NCBI lineage: Eukaryota > Metazoa > Arthropoda > Insecta > Hemiptera > Fulgoridae > Lycorma > Lycorma delicatula. The sequence goes on along the minus strand of NC_134463.1, from coordinate 10,158,165 downwards.
CAAAAATAATAGTTTATTCAATAGCTTGAAAATAAAAATGTCAAATATTTTAATAGCAAAATAAATAATTTATAAAAATTTAATAATAATTAAATATTCAAAAAAACTAAAAACAAAAAATCGAAAGTTAAGAAATGATTATCACGAGATGACCGATTCATAGCAAACTAAAATTCAAAATAATTTATTTACTATTTATAATTTTTTTTAATGTTAAAGACATTAAAATAATATAACAGAGAAAAATAATAAGCCATACTTTCACTGTGCGTTAATAAATAAAATAATAAATTATGATATAATATCATTGATAAAAGGTTAAAAATTAAAATTCAAAAAAATATATATAAAAAGAAATTTCCTCTAATAATAAAATTTCGCATCCCGTTTTAAAAATATTACATTAGATGAATAAAGAAAAAAAAAACTTTCTCGTAACAGTATATGAATACAAACAAGATCGTAAATAGTTTACTAATGAACGTAAAAACATTGTAAACGTAAATTTGTCAACAAGAATTACTTATCAAAGTATATAAAAAAAAGTAATAAAGCCTAATTTTAAAGCCGGTATCTTAACAAAGATTTTTTCTCACAGCTCGTTTGAAATCTTTTTTTTCTTTTTTTAATTAACCAGTTTTTTCTTACGTAAATCAATTTTGAACTACATATAACTTAAAATGAAAATGTTTTTTCATGAATTATATAGAAATATATATATATATTTTTTTTTGTTTGATGATCTCAGAAAATAAGGTTGAAGATTGCGAGTAACTGATGGAAACAGAATTTTATAGTGTATGAAAAATACCGTGATAGACTGATAATCGAACCGAGGGACCTCCGAATGAAAAGCCGAGACGCTACCACTTCGCTACGAAGATCGGCATCTTTTTCCGTTATTAGTAAAATTTTAGTCCTGTTCTAAGAATGTGTTTAAAATTATAACAAATATTATTTTTCCCGTTTCCAAGGATTAATGAAATATTTGAAACCTGATAAGAAAAGAAAAAATCGTACGAAATATTACAGTGGTAAACATGATTTTTGTCTCACGAATACCGATAGGTGTACTTAATGAAGTTTTTTATCCTGCTTTCAAATATGTATTCGCAATTTCTCCATCACTCACAAATTTTTTTTTGTTATTTTAATTTTTTTAAATATTTTAAAACGTTTTTTCGTCTAATTGTCCACTGTCAAGTAAAATATCGTAGAGCATTGTAAATATGATGGAACCAAATCGGCTAACTTAAAGGGTAGTCTTGCTACTGTTGTGCAGGTTCAGACGTGTATAGACATGTACAAATGTGATCTACTGTAGCACACATTCATCAGAAAGAACGATGCCAGTTATGAGATAGTAGCGAACAAGTAAACAAGTCACTGTGAATACTTTTGCGTTTGAATTATTGTGTATTACATAATTACAACTTTATTTCTTTTAATTAGTCGTTAGTTACAAAATGCCCAGAGTCTGTTTAAATCATCCTAACAATTTTTGTTATTTATGTGGTGAAGTGACGCTCAATTTCTAAAGGCAAAACCCTACTCCATTAGTAAAAAAGTGTTATGAACTTTAATTTGGGTCGGTGACCAAAGAAGAGCCTGGGCCACATATATCTGTTGTTTATCGTGTTCTAGGCATCTCATTGCATGGAAAATTGGAACACGCCATTTGCTATCCCTATGATTTGGAGGAAATCCAAAGACACTCTTCTCGACTGTTATTTCTGCTTAACAAACATTAAAGGGATTACGTCAAAATCAAAACATACTGTGGTGTACCCTAACTTGCAATCTGTAATGAGACCGGTTCTGCGCTGCGAAGAATTGCCCGTACCAAAGCCTCCAGAATATTTGGCATTAGATGAACAGAGCTCAAAGTCTGATGGAAGTTAGGAAGAAAAAGATTCTGGTGATATAACTTTTGAACAAACAGTTCATCTGAGCCTAATTTACCGACTCAAAAAAATCTTAACGATCTCATACGAGATTTAAAGTTATCCAAAAAACAGTCTGAAATGCTTACTTCCCAGCTCAAAGGATGTAATCAGCTAAAACAATACGAAGATATATAATTATCATAATCGTCATTCTGAATTTAAAGACTATTTTTCTGAAGAATATGGCTTGTTTTGTAATGAAAAACTTTTTCTTCTCTTATGGAGACACTTCGTAATGAAAAAACCCCAACAGAATGGCACTTTTTCATCGACTGCTGTAAAGTTAGTTAAAAGCTGTGCTTCTGCATAATAACAATAAATTCCTATCAACACCTGTGCCTCACTACTAGTATGAAAGAAACATATAAAAGCTTTAAATTTATATTGGAAACGCTTCAATATGCAGTGTATGAATGGAATATTTGTGGTGATTTGAAGGTAATTGCACTTAATCTTTGTCTGCATCTTGGTTACACAAAGTACTATTGTTTTTTGTGTGAATGGTATAGTAGGGACAGAAAAACCACTTCATTAGAAAAGAATGGCCCAAACGCAAATCACTCGTTCCTGAACAGAAAATTATGAAACATGACCCGTTATGTAATCCTAAAAATACGTATGTACTTCCGTTACATATCAAACTAGGATTAATGAAGAATTTCGTAAAGACAATGGATAATAATCCTGGTTTCATATACTTAAAACAGAAGTTTCCTAAAATTAGCGATATAAAAATTAAAGAAGGGATATTTGTGAGTTCAAAAATACGACCGCTAATGCACGATGAAAGGTTTGAGGAAATATTGAACCCGCTGGAGAAAGCAGCTTGACAAGAATTCAAAAATGTTACTTAGAGTTTTTTGGGAAATCGAAAGGCAGAAACTTACCGTGATATTGTCATCAACGATCTTACAAAAATTTGGGTTGTAATATGTACTTAAAAGTACACTTCCTGCGCTCGCACCTAGATTTCTTCCCCGAAAACCTTGGCGCAGTGAGCGATGAGCATGGGGAACACTTTCATCAGAAGATTTCAGCTACGGAAAAGAAGTATCAATGCAAAAGGAATCCTAATATGCTGGCCGATTATTGTTAGACCATCAAGAGGAATGCCCACAGGCGAAAAATCGTCATTTCTTTCTTTCTATGTGATTCAAATGTTTGAATATTGTGTAGTTCAGAATGCAGAAAGTATTAAAATGTTTGAAATTATAAATGCCTGTCTCTCGGAAACCTTGCGTGATGGGGAAAAACCGATATCATATTTGAATTCAGTAGGAAAAATTACAATCAGAATTACATATTTTTCTTCTTGAAACAAAAGAAACATTTATTTTGTTCCCCAGTGTTAATAGAGTTCATTTTCGAATTTAATTTTACTATTTATCAACTATTATTTTTTAAAAAATCATACATTTAAGTACTATTTAAATTTAAAAAATTTAATACTTTTTATATGATATTATTTTTTAAAATTGTACATTAATAAAATACTCAATGGAGAATATTTTCTTCATGACACATATATATACATTTTTTTAAGATTTGGAACAAAAGTAAACATTTAAAAAGTTGTTTCAAAAGAAAAATAATTAGAATCCAAAACCAGACGGTTTTTTTTTTTGTTAACAATTATCATTAATAAATACTGAAAAAATAAAATATATATATTTTTTTACTTTCCCGTCTAGATAGCGCTATAGCTCTAGAAGGGAAAGTATTGCAATCGGTCCGATCAGGGCATATGCGGTTTTCACCGGATCGTTCTGACACATAAAAAACCCCAAAAAAAATGTACGGAAATTTTCCAGATGATAAGGTTCGTATGTACGTGTGTGTGTTGGGTGCCGGTCTCTAAATCACCTTATATCTCCAGAAATACTAAACCAATTTTGACCAAACTCGGTCAAATTACTTCTATATATGTGGTATTGATACCATTAAATTTTCAATTTAAAATGCCAAGGCGGTGAGGCTGTACAGCAAGGTTACCCTCAGTATCTCAAGATTTCGCCTAATTAGGTCATATTTATCTTAGGTAAGTTTGCTAACAATCAAAAAATAACAATATTTAAAGAATTTTGTAAAATCGCACCCTTATCCCAAAAATTGTTGTTGCAAACAACATCGGATGGGTCTCAAACTAACTCGCCCGGTCGACTCGGTACCTGGCGAGTTAAACCTCGCGGCTTCACCGGCCTGCCAACCGTACAAGCAAAATCTGTTTTACGTAAGTTGTGAAATTACGTTAGTTTAATTAGTGCCGACCGTCATAGTTTGTATCACCACACGCGTACGAATTAAATACGTATGCGCGCGTGCGCTTTAGTTAGCATCACTGAATTAAATAAACGAACAAATATTATATTTAAATAAAATGATAAATATTTTTAATTACGTTGTGTATGTAAGTCGTGCATCAGAAACAAACCACAGTAGTTTTCGACTTTCCTTGAAAGTCCTGCAACTGTGTCGTCAATTTTTTTATTTTTTTTATTCTATTAATTACGAAGCGACATAAAATAAACCAACATTTATTGATTTTAGGAAATATTTTACATCATAGTTGTACTGACTTCTTAATGAAAATTTGTTATATAAAATATTAAATTAATATTTGGGTGTTTCATGATGAAAACCATTAGACAACTTTTCAACCGCTGAACATAGAAAAATTAAAATAGTACAATGCTCCTCCGTTCAAGTTCCCCGGTAGTGGCAACTTAAAAATGTTAAATTTAAAGAGTAAGATTATCGCAAAACAGAAATAGCATTAAAAAAAAGTTTACCTTAAAAATTTTCATGCCGTGACAACACTAATGAAAATGGCAGCCATATTAATAGTTTTCTCAGTTAGTTTCAGAAGTGGCCTACAGTACATTATGCTCGGTAATATTACCGAGAAAGAAATATTAAGAGAAGAGATTCTTCTCTTTTTCCTTATTTTATATAAAATAAATCTGAAGGAAAAATATTCACGTCTGTGTGTGTGCGCGCCCGCGCATACACACACTTAAATTTCAAAGAAAACCCATAAAATTAACATATATAAAATATAAATATTATTGCAATATTATTATAGCATTTATTTCTTGTAATAAACATAAATATATATGTTATACGTAATTGGTGACAACATAAACTAACAAGAACAATAATAGTAATTGTACACATAGTAACATAACTCGTTATCCATGAAGGTCTCTTTCATTTTCCTCTCCCTCCTACGACTCCTTCTCCATATAGTACTCGGGTCATATATTTTATTTTTAAGCAAAAAAAATTATTTAGTGATAAACCTAGATAGAGTATAATTATGTGTAATTTTTTTTTCTTACGATTCGGCCTTTTTATCTTTATTTTTTAAATATAAAATTTATATTTTTTAACTTTTCTTTAACTTTTTTTAACTTCAATTAAAAAAAGGGAAAAGGGAATAAAAAAATGAAAGAGGCTGAATTTACAAAAAAAGAAATGCTTTCCTAAAAAAAGAAACTAATGCAGATTGTTTCAGTCACTGAATTTTTTTTTGTTCCTTACCGAATTGAAGAAATGAACAATACATATATTTTATACAAGATAGAAAGGTCTAAATTACATTATTGCTTAACAGAATTCATTCTATTTTTCTAATGACAAAGATACGTGTAAAAAATAAAGTAAAAGGAAAAGAAGTATCATTTAAAAAATCCTTTTTCTTAAAGTAATTTCATTCACTCTACGCTTTTTATTTTACGAGACATAAAGGATAAATTATAACATATAACTAAAAATATTCTAGTACAAGAGGACATAAGAGACAGCTCTTATTACTGATGAATTATACGTAATTTTTATTTTACCGTCTAGATATAGCAGAGCTATAGTTCTAGAAGGGAAAGTACTGTAATCGGTCCAGTTTGGACGCATGCGGTTTTCACCGGATCTTGACGTTTTGAAACCAAAGGAACCAAATAAAACGGATGCAAATTTTTCAGATGTCAATTTCCGTATGTACGTGTGCGTGTGTGTGTGTTCGGCACTGGCCTCTATATCACCTTATATCTCCAAAACTAGAAGACCGATTTCGATCAAACATGGTCAGGTTACTTCTGTATATAAGACATTGATGTCATTAAATTTTCAATTTAAAACGTCAAAAGGGTAAGGCTGTAAAGCAAGATCACCGTCAGTATCTCAAGTTATCGCCTTAAGATGATATTTTTCTTAGGCGCATTTGTTAACTATTAAAAAATAACAATATCTGTAAAAAGTGTCTTTTCAAAATCGCACGCCCACCTCAAAAAATGCTTTAAACTACTGCTATGTTGTGACGTCACAGATGAGCGATAGAATTGAATAAATCAATAATACTTAAAGCGTAAAAAAGTAATTAGGACTGACTGGATCTCAAACTCGAACGCCCGATCGACTCGGTAGCTGGTGCGTTAAGCCTGACAGTTACTACAGTCAATCGGACAAGCGAAGTTTGTTCTATGTAACTTGTGAAATTAGATTAGTTTAGTTAGTGCCGAGCGTCGTCGCTAGTACCGCCACAACCACGCAAATCAAATACGGTACGCGCGTGCGTTTTAGTTAGAATCATTGAATTAAATAAACGAAAAATATTACCTTTAAATAAAATGATAAATATTATAAATTAAGTTGTGTATGTAAGCCGTGCGTCAGAAATAACCCACAGTTGTAGGACTTAAAACTGGTTTCACCAGATTAAACAAATAGGGTGTCTCTGAAAGGCTAAAGCACGGGCCGACCGCGTGTGGCGGAGGAGAACGTGAGACGAATCGAAGAATGTTTTGTACGAAGCCCAAGAAAGTCAACCCAAAGAGCGAGCAGAAAACTTTTTATCTTTTTTTTAACCTAGAACTTGAAATACCTCAACCAAATGTTTGGCGTGTTTTGAATCGTCGTTTACTTTTCAAGTCGTACCGCTTACAACGTTTATAGACATCGCGAAGTTGAAAAACCGAAGCGTGTTGAATTTTGTGACCAAATGTATGAAAACATGGAGGATGACACTTCTCTTCCACGTTTAATTTTTAGCGGTAAAGTTATGTTCCATCACAGCGGAAAGGTGAATAGACGTAATGTTAGCATACGAAATCTACAAAATTCCCATGACGCACTGTAACATGAGAGATACTCTCCCAAGGTTAATATCTTTTGCACCCTATCGCAAAGATTTACGGGCAATTCTTTTTTGAAAATTTCTCGATTACTGGGATAACGTACCAGGACATACAGGAAAACCGATTTTTTCCTCAACTTGATGAAGATTCACAAGACATTATTTTTCAACCGGACCGAGCTTTACTCAATTGGAATTCAGATGGCACACATTATCTGAATGAATTTCTATCTCAACGATAAATAGGACGCATCGGGATTGAAGACCTGGCTCTTCAGTTCTGGATTCCAAGATCAACTGATCTCATCCCGTTTGACTTTTTCTTCTGGAAATTTGTGAAAGATACAGTTTACGTACCGACTCTACCACCACATCTAGCCAACCTGTGAAACTTATCACATTTGCGGTGAACTCAGTAATACTCAGATATGCTCCCTCAGCACACCCGGTTGGTTTAGTGGTGAACTCGTCATCGCAAATTCAGCTGATTTTGAAGTCGAGAGTTCTAAGGTTCAAACCGTAGTAAAAGCAGTTACTTTTATTCGGATTTGAGTACTAGATCGTGGATACCGGTGTTCTTTGCCGGTTGGGTTTCGATTAACCACACGTCTCAGGAACGGTCGACTTGAAACTGTACAAGACACTTCATTTACATTCGTACATATCATTCTCTTTTATCATCCTCTGAAGTAAATCACTTATGGTGGTTCCAGAGGCTAAAGAGAAAAAGAAAAGAGAAAAAAAGATTAGCCTACTCGCGTCTGAGACGAGTTCAGCTACCGCTTAGATGTGTGTCGTGCAGCGGAGCGGGTCGTATTGAACGTTTATGAATTGTATTTGATAAACTTTATTGTGAGTATAAATCAGTTATAATTTATTTCACATTTGTCATTAGTTACTAATTTGGAATACAGAGTTATGAAATTTGTGTCTATCATTTTGAATTACTGTGTATAACAAAGATCGCTTTAATTTCAGAAATTTAAATTTCATATAACAACAGTTATAAGGGAAAATCTTTAAAACCGTTTAGCCCAGACAATTCCCTTCCGATCCCCTTGTCATTATCCTCCTTGTCTCGGCTTTTAAGAATTTAAGTTTTCCTTTTGCACCTTAGTATATTTTATGAATCCTGTGGATATATGAACAACAATAAAAAAATGATGAAAAACAGAAATACGAGTGTAATGGAATTCAATAATAAGTCTAAATTTAGATAAAATAAACTCGTTTTCCCGTTATCCCATTATAACGATAATAATAATTATTATAAACACTGCTAACATAAATAAAATATAATTAAAATATACGTTTTAAATAAAGTTTATCCAAGGTTATGAATTATGAAGTGATAAATTATTATAAAAGTTATATTATAATTTCGTTCATTTAAAACAACTTAAAATTATTATTAAAACAGGTCAGCGGTTATAAAATCATGAATATTTTTTAGAAGAACTCAAAATTCTAGATGATTTTATGTAAAATATATACAATAATCTACTACCATCATATGTAAATCTATGCAAAAAGAAAAAATAAATAAATATTTAGCGGTTTACCTGAAGTTATTATCATTCCTGAGGCTGCAGAAGCTGGAGTATAATAATAATTATCATTTTTTAAGTGTGTTGACCTACCCGACGGTTTTAGAAAATAATGATGATGATGATGATGTCTAGGTGGGAAGAAGTTAAAAAATTGAAGTTACGTGTTTCTAACCGCCCACTGAACAAACAATAATTATAATATATATACATAAAATTACAACTACAACATAACTGAAATTCCATACCGAAAGATAAAATACCGTTATTTGAAAGATAATCTGCCAAAGAAAAGTCATCAAAAATTTTATTTAAATTAAAAACAAATTTTATAATGTCAAATATGTAATAACGCAATAAAACACAGATTTAAAAAAAATTCATACAAGAAAAAGATAACTCTCACAAATTAAATACCCAGGTATATACGAACTAACTGCGCTTAATAAAAATTTAATAAATTAGGCAAAACAAAGATCCATAAATGTAATAATATATCAAACAATAAAAAATAATTTATGGAAAATATTTGGCAACGATGTTGTTTAATTGTCTTCGCATTTGATTGAGCTTAAATTTTAATCATTCTTCCATTAATGAGTTGAATCATTATTGCACTTAGAATAAATACTTATTTTTTTATTTATTCTTATAAAAAAAAAATATATATAAAATATTCCATCATAGTTCGCTTTTAAAAGCTAATAAAAATTAACGGAAATTTAATAAAAGAAAAAAAATTCCATTCGACACGCCGGAAGGGGAAGGTAGATTTCACGGTGCTAAGTAGGGAAAAAAAGATTTCCATCTTAAAAAGTTAAAGTTAAGAAAAACTTCAAACTTACTCGATACGACAACGGTTGCATACGAAAAAGTTTCACATGTTTAGCGTAAGACAAGCCCCATCTTCTTACAATTCCAGCAACATTTTCGTTATCCCTTGCTGTAAGGGTTAGTCATAGTCAAGGGTACGGACAACTTTAAACCGATTCGATACTGTGCCTATTAAGGAAGGTATGATTTTTTTGTCTTTGAAACCCCATTTTTACCGCCCCCTGGGCCAATGGTTGATGATATCAAAAACCTTACTTAAATAAGTTTTAGGCTCTTATCCAAAGAATAATAAGAACTTTAAACGAATTCGATATTTTACTTAATAGGAAAGTTATAGCGATATTTTGTTTTTTCGAAAAAGCCCCCTTATTTCCACCCGAATGGTCCGATTTTGTCCATTAACAACCCCGACCAAGATTTTTGGTCGTTATATTTTACGTAACAATTTGAAAGTGATTGGCGGAAAATTACGGTGTTAACAACGCGAAGATATGTCGAAATTTTCCGTAAGTCAAATAACGGTACCCATTACAATAGGAAGTTTTCTTATGAAATTCTACCTAAAAGCTGAAAACACAGTTGTAGGACTTTCCTGTCACGCGGGTTTTTTCTGATGCACGGCTTACATATACATATGCACACAATTTAAAATATTTATCATTCTATTTAGATATAATATTTTTACGTTTATTAAATTAAATGATACAACCTAAGCGCGCAAAAATACGGTATTTCATTCCCGCGGGTGTAGCGGTACTAGTGGCTACTTTAAATACTTTTTTTACACTTTAAATATTATTTATTTATTAAATTCTCCCGAAAACTTGTGAAGTCACTACATACCAAACGACTACAGCAGGGGTGTGTCAATGCTACACTAGCGCTCCTTGTGGTGAAAAGGGTTAACTAATGATACACTACACCCGCTTAGCCGCTAGTTTATTTACAACATTTTTGGGCGTGGGAGAGCGATTTTACAAAAACTTATTTTGGAAATATTAATTTTTAATTGTTAACAAATGCGCCTAAGAAAGATTAGACCTTAATTAGGCGAAATTTCGAGATACTGAGGGTGACCTTGCTCTACAGCCTCACCCCTTGGACCTTTTAAGTTGAAAATTTTACGGCATCAATATATATAAGTAATCTGACCAACTTTGGTCAAAATCGGTCGAATAGTCCTAGAGATATAAGATGATTTCGGGTGCGATATCGAACACACACACATACATACGAGCATCCGGAAAATTTCCATCTGGATTATTGGGTTTTCCCAATAGGTGTCAAAAACGTCAAGATCCGGTGAAAACTCCATATATCCAAATTGGACCAATTACAACACTTTCCCTTCTAAAGTTATAGCTCTGCTTTAACGATTGACAGAAAAGTAATTTTTTTTAAATTTATTATAAAACGTGGTTAAAATCACATTTAGTACACTATTTTTTGCCGGTCAAATATGTTTTTATTCTTTTTACTTCCTTGTACAAAGTAAAGGAAGTATTGCGTTGTGAAAAATTTTGGTTTTCAGATTTCAACAGAAATATCCATTTTGACCATCCTTGAATAAATTTTGACTAGTTTCAGCGTGACGTCTGTACGTACGTGCGTATATACTTATGTATCTTGCATAACTCATGCATAACTCAAAAACGATTAGCCGTAGGATGTTAAAATTTTTGATTTAGGATTGTCGTAACATTAAGTTGTGCACCTTCCCTTTTGATTGCAATTTTAGACCAAAAGTGTCCAAAAAAGCCCAAAATCACCAAAATTTGAATTTTGGACTTTTTAACTGCAGTAATATGCCCTTACATCGGTTCGAATCAGACTTCTTTTCTTGTAACTTTTTTGTAAATTTAAATATATCGATTTATTAATAATTATTAAGCTCTCATTGTAAAAAAAATACGTTAAATAATAAATCAATAACAATATATATATATATATATATATATATATATATATATATATATATATATATATATATATGAAAAAATATCATAAGTTAGTAATGAAACAAAATTTTATGTACTTTTCATTTTAAAAAATGTGTATATGTAATTTAATAGGCATACAAAGAAATCATGTAGTGTCCACATCAGAATTTTTAAGTTTTATTTTATTGATGGCATTAAAACCAAAAAATATCTGAAGAGATATTCCTTTTTGTCGTCATTAAGTACTGAACGTTTCGGCTATGACTCTTGATTGCAAGCAGAACCAGTCCCTATATATTTCTTTATGAAACAATGAATTGATGATTTATTTTGTATATTCTCACCTGGGAACTGCAATTGAAAAGTTTCTTGGCACGGAACATAAGATTTTGTTGTCAAATTAATTTCTACAATAAAAATCCTTTCTTCCGTATTCAAAACCATCTGTTTTTAATTTTAAAAAACCCAGATAATACTGTTCAATTTGTTTTTAAAATGTTTCTTAATACTTTCGTCCTGTATTATAACAGCTGTTACAGCAGCCGAAAAAGTAAAATTATTTAATTTAAATTAAATATCAAATAAAATAAAAAGACTGATAACAATAAGTTTTTTTTAGAATATAATAAAAAGTAAAAATAAAAAAAATAAATACTTAATTCAAATTTAAAAGGTCATTTGAAAGTTTTAGTTGTAAAATCATTCATAATAAAAATTAGTTAAACTTAATTTTCAAGATATAACTGAACCACCCTCTCGCTTGAGAAAGGTTGCCACACCTGTTACTTCCACTCGAGTTACATATATATATATATCAAATGACCTTGGACCAATACCGTTTATATTTGTTTGGCTAGTATTTAAGTTAGTAGACAAGTAAATTAACATTAGAAAAATACTATATAAGCTTATATTAAATGAATAAAACATTTAAATCACCTAACGCTTGAACATTAATAATAAAACATTAATAAATAAGTATTATTATACGAGTAGCTTATATCGAACGTTAATAAAAATTTAACAAATAAACATGTCACTAAAGCGATCATAAAAATTGTACTGTACATAATTTATATATTACGTATGCGTAAATAAAACAAAGCTTAAATCGTAAATTCAAGTCGTTAAAAATAATATTCTACGTTTATATTCAATCGATTTCTGTATATGCATTGTTTAACAACATGTAACGGTGTACGATTATTTTATCAATATCCAGTTAAGATATGATCATACATAAAAACCGTTTCAAGAATTCAGGGTATTGTCCCTCACATGGAAATATAAAAAGCTTTATATCAATATAAATTCACAACCGCTTAGTTTAACAAATGACAGCCATTTTGTATTTTATTTTTAACGTAAAAATTTATTTTTCAAGAACGGTTAATCTAGCGAGGTTAAATTTCATACACTGCTAGGGTACCTAGAGGTTTACTTTATAAAAATAATGAACCTGATTCACAACCCTATTCAAGATAACAACCGTACAGATTTTTGTAAATATCTTTGCAACCGCTGGTTTATTTAAATATTATGTTATTACAAAAAAATATTACGCGTTTCACGATAAAGAAAAAAACACTTTAATTATTCAAATCTGTTTATAAATAACAAAGTTACGGCAAACATTTTTGAAGCGAGTCACTCTAGATTAAAAAAACTTGTTTTCATTTCCTCCCGAATAAAATTAATTAACTCGACACGATCTCAACCGGAATAATTTTAATAACGTTTTCATATAATATATTATAATAATTTAATAATATTGAGAATATTACGATAAAATAAAATATTATTACTATAATATGTTATTTATGAACAAATTTTAGTAAATACGGTGTCATTTTCTTAACGTAAAACGCTTAACATTATTTTTAATAAAATAATATTTAAATAAACCAGCGGTTAACAAAATATCAGCTGATTTGCGAAGACGTGTTCACCGCTTGATCGATCGTCGGGTTCGGTTAATCCAATCTGGAAATACCAATCAAAATGAAAACCGACGGAAAAAACAAAACAAAATAGGCTTATAGACCCGCACTCCAGAATGAAATTGAACGCGTATACAAAAAGAGTGAAATACTAATTCGATGGAATCATTAAATTTAAGTAATGCTTCATGATGCGACTCTTGAATACAAAAAAAAAAGAAAAATATTTTTACCCTTCCTTCAACGCCACCCCTGTGCGTGGGGATTTGAATAAACAACATCAAAATATACCTAAGGAGCGTTAAATTACATGAAAATATTTACGTAAACTTTAAGTAAAATTTTGCTACAAGGGATCCATAAGAACTATATTTTCTTGCGCTGTTGAACGTTGAGATCGAAATTAAGTGATATTAAAGAAATCATCGCTTCAAATGTCATTCAAATCGGTCTATTTATAACGGAGATATTATGCAAAAAACGGGTCAACGTACTTACATATATCCTTCTAGAATTTATCAATGCAATAATGGTTTTTTTTTCATAGAGGATTGGCCATAGAATACGAAGATCTACAAAAATCCTTACATGATTTCTTATATAAGTATCCTTATCAGTGGCGACTCGCGTATAGGCACTGTGGAACTCCAGCACTCCCTATTTTTACTTGATATTATCGATAACATTTAATATAATGAGTCTTTTCTTTAATTCTTTCTTTATACTTGTACAATATATAATCCTTAAGCTTAATGTCAGTAGCCATCCCTCGGTTTATAAAAAGATACAAAAATCTTTGTATGGAATAGTGCGCTTCACAGTTCCAGCGGCGTGGTATTGCGGTAGCTGCACGCGAGGCTGCGAGGCTGCGAGGAAGCACTGTCGCTCCCGCAGTGCCAACCCTAGCGTGCTGGTGGAAGGTAGTTTTTTTTTGGTACGGAAGGTTTCTTGTTCGTTCCCTTTTCTAGTTCAGTCGGTGGAAAGAATACGAAAGCGGTTTAGTTGTTTTTTCAGTAGCGATCAGAAGAAGGTGTAAAGCAAGAACTCTTTGATCTGTCCAAAAACACGCAGGAAGGGCGAAAGGTAATTAGAAAAAACTAATTATGTATTTGTTTATGGACATAGAAATTTAAATTAAGCACCGTTGGACTATAGTTTTAAGCGTACATTTTATTAGGTTATTATCTTATAATACTAAAAAAAAATTATTTATATTGAAATTTTATTATTTATTCGGTTAAACCGAATACGGGTTTTAAGCGCATTGTGCTTAAAAACCGTGTATCATATTCTTGAGTGTGATAAGATGTACAATTATATTATTATCCTGTTTTCAGCTATTCTATTTGATTCATTTTATTTTAGTTTCTTTTATTCTATAGAAAATTTTAACAATGTCCTTGAAAAGGCTCAGACAAAGATTTTCTGAGGCAGCACCCCCCCCCCCCATAACTAATCTTAGGTACGAGCCGCCACTGATCCTTACACTATGTAAACTGTACAACTATATAATATAAATTTATGGCCGGGAAAGTAATAAAAAAAGTTATAAAAAGTGTGGTTACACCGAGAAAAGAAGAACATTTTACATAAAAATGGTCTTTTCCTTTATGACTATTATTTAAGTACAACAATTTTTCTTTTTATAAATTACATCTGAAATTATTTTACAAAAAATACGAATGAATAGATAAACCACAAAATTTATATTTTTACGTGTAGTTTTTTAGTTTAATAATGCATAACTTCATTAAAAATTTATTTATAGAATGAAAGAGAGAAACCATTTTAAAGAGGGAGAGTTTGGCTTTCAAACGCGTATATCAAATTTACTTTTAGGGTTTTTACTTTTCCGGTTATTACAGAATGTAATAGAGGGAAAGTATTGCGATTGAGTTATATTGTATACTCGTACATTTTCTGACTCAGCTGGCCGTGAAACATCGAGATCCGATAAAAAAGCAGCTACAAAAAAATATTAAAAAATTAAAAAGAATTTACGAGTATTATATATTTATTTATATATATATATGTGTGTGTGTGTGTGTGTGTGTGTGTGTGTGTGTGTGTGTGTGTGTGTGTGTGTGTTCGGACGGAAAAAGATGATGTAAAGACTTGCAAATTTGTTAGGATGACTTGTTGATTAACACAAGAACAAGATATTTTATTTCATTTTCACAAAAGATTTGTTTAAAAATCACAACAGCCGTTTTGTTACACAGTAGTTAGTTACGAACTAAACTAAACTATCCAAAAAGTACATAAATAAAAAAGATGTACAAAAACCAAAAGAGATAAAATACAGAAAGATAACGAGCGACAATAGGGAGTAACACATGTATTTATAGTATGTAGGTAGTAAATACAATCGGTCAACCCAGAAAAAGGAGCGGAACTTACAAAAAGATAAGAAGCCTAAATTTATTTATTTATACTTTTGATTGTCGGTTATATCATTCATATTTTTTTTAAACCCTCTTTAGAGACAGAGGAATTCAGAACTAAGTGATATAATAGTTAATAAAAGTACTGAAGGGAAAATTTTCTTTTCTAACTTTCTTCTATATCGGGTGATATTTAAGTACGGGAACGGGTTTATAATGTATATCTTGCCGGTCTCCGTTGCGCGAGTGGTAGCGTCTCGCCACTCATGCGGAGGTCCTGGGTTCGAATCCCGGTCAGGCATGGCATTTTTCACATACGGTACAAATCATTCACCTCATCCTCTGAAGTAATACATAATGGTGGTCACGGAGATTAAACAAGAAAAAACTATAAATATCTGACAGGTTTTTGGAGGCAGAAAGAAATGAGGTTGTACATAGTTAAATAAAATCTGTATTATTAATTTTTGACCACCATTTTGGATCCGTCAATTTGAATCAAACTTAATTTTTTTTAAACAGGAAGTTGGACATATGACACATGATTTCGATTTAAAATTTTACATGAAAAACAATAGTGAAACCCATTTTTCGGTTAATGCCGTCGTTATCGAGTTATTTGAATTCAAAGTTGCAATGATGAAAAAATCGTATTAACAATAAAACGAGGTAACACGCGCTGCATGAAAGATTTTATTGCATTTTACGTACTTAGTGCGTACCATAGTGCTATAATATTAATAATAATAAAAAACAATAACTAATAATTAACAACACAACAAATTAAACGGCTATATCAACCGATATTTTATCTTCCAGCGTTAATATCATCTGATATTTGATTTTAATCAGCTGTTAATTTACAAAAATGTAGTTTGTATTACGTTAGCTTACCGGGCTGGTCTAGTGGTGAACTCGTCATCGCAAATCAACTTATTTCGAGTGCTAAGGTTCACATCCTAGTAAAGGCAGTTAGTTTTATACGGATTTGAATACCAGATCTTGGATACCGGTGTTTTTTGGTGGTTAGGTTTCAATTAACGACATATCTCAGGAACGGTCAAACTGAGATTGTACAAGATTACACTTCATTTACATTCATACATATAACCCTCTGAAGTAATACTTTATGGTGGTTCCAGAGACTAAACAGAAAAAAAGAGAGTTTGTTATTTATTTTATTTGTTACAATACAACTCCTCATTTCACCTTTTTATTTCAACATACTTGTAATGGTAAAATTCGATAGGGCCTATAAAAATTAAGTTGTAGGCCTCCACCGATAACGATGGGGACATTCATAATAACAGGACGTTAAGTCGACATAATTTTAAATATTTGACGACCACAGTATTATATTACGTTACATAAACAAATTTACAGGACGAAGAAGTTTTAGTTTTATTAGGATTATAACATACATTTTTAAGTTCCTGATGATGGAATTTCATTCTGAAAGCGCTTGAACGTATATATAAAAGAATTGTTGGTAAGTGGGTTTTTTAATTATTAATTAATGTTAAGTATACTTAACGAATGCTGAAGTCTTATTTTTGTAAATAATTCATAATTGGTGAGAATGATTACAAATTTCAGTTAATAAACTTTTATATCCGTTGCAATTAAAAAATAGAGAAAAAATTTAATGTAAAAAAAAGGCAGGAAAAGTTTTGTTTTCAAGTTTAGTTTCCGATAAGTTTTGTCCTAATTTCTTCCGCAAGGATAAAATGAAGCCGTACTAAAATTCGTAGAACTTAAATTAAGATGTAAATTTGTTGTTTTCATACGGTGTTTGACGTGAAAATTCGAATAAAATAGTTCCTAGAACTATTTCTAATATTTTTTTTTCTAAAATTTCTAATGTAATTAAACATGAAAACAATTCAGGAAATTTGACTTAACGTAGCATAGTTACATAGATTTCTTCAGAATTAGATTCTCTACAAATATTTTTACAAGATATTATTTATCTGTTATTTAACGAGGTAATTTCACGTTAATCCTAAAAAATTGTGTTTTACAACATCAATATTTTGTGTTTTAATAATTTTCTTTAACGTTACTAGGGCGTTACAGTTCTGCGGCCTGTTTTATTTAATTTTCAAAGTTAAAGACCATATAAGCTATCAAATTTACTTAATTAATTTTCAATAATTTCAGAATGTTTCGTTTTATCCTCGATGCAGAAATAAGGTAGAAGTTTTTGAAACCTATACCTAAAAAACGAAGCATTTCCCCGCTGTTTATAAAAATTATTTTCTTTGTATTTACTTGTAGAACATGTCCAACATATATTATATAAATATACACCTATAAAGAAAAAAAAAAGTTCCAATACAACCATATTTTTTATAATTTTTCAAATAATTTCACCACACATTTACACTGACCATCCTTCGAAACCAGTTTTCAAAAAAACTGCCATGTTTCGTTGGAAATCTGGGCACACTTATCGTCCCAAGCACTTAAGAGGTCATCATTACTTGTAAAACGCCTCCCTTTCAGTCTGTTCTTCAACTGGAGGTTCAACATGAAGTCAAATGAAGCGAGGTCAGGAATGTAGGAAAGGCACTCTTAACAGTTTTATTCCAGTACTGGCCGAATACTCGGAGAAAACTTTGGAGCGGTACGCTGGACCGTTATCATGGTGAAAAACCATGTGTCCATTTTGAGTTTGGGTGCAGTTTCTTGAGAGCTTTGACAATTTTATGTAGACATTTCTCGGTGAACCAGTTTCCTATAACTACTGCGTTTTTTCAACACAACTCGCTCTAAAACTCCTCTCACTACAAAAAAAATACGCCCATCATTCTCTTCTTCACCGATCTAGATTTTCGAACAGCCACGGGGCCTTCTCACCTTCGAACACCCACACTTTGTTCTGAGCCTTGGTCGGAACGTCATAACAGTACAGCCAAGTGTCGTCGCCTGTCACACTAATGTTCATATAGAGAAGTTTCCCGTTTTCAAAGTTTTTCAATATTTCATGGCTCTTTGAAACACGACGTGCCGTCTAATCATCGGTCAAGTTATGCGGAATCAAAAGGGTACAAAACTTTCTAACTTGAAGGTGATCTCGCAGAATACCGCGAACTGCTGGTGAATTAATGCGAAAAGAAACCTCTATTTGGTATTAGATAACACGTCTCTACCTCTCAAACATTTTTCGTACTGCAGCAATGTTTCTTTCAGTCGCAGACAAAGAAGATCGATTTGACCTTGGAACACACTGAATACAAAAATTTCCTCTTTCACTTTTGGTATCAGTTAAGATACCAGCTTTTGGTACCGGCTAGGACAATCCTCTCTAAGCACAGGAGTCATTTCTTGTAAACATTGATCAACATTTTACCCACGTGCAAAATTGTAACGCAAAATTGCCCATATTCAGTTTTCGACCGCGACATTACTACCTATTTTCACTGAAAAGCGAAGTAAATGACGCGGCTGAAAAGCAAATGACACTGAAACAGTGACTAAGGTGGATACAGCGCAGGTTGAGACACGTCTAAACGCGTGCTAACTTGTAATTGTCTCTGATGATCCGTTCCGTCTTATTGTAAAACTTTCCTAGATCCCTTTTTAGATAAATAAATTTATTTTTTTGAGTTTAACTTTCTTTCTTTCTTTCTTTTTCCTGTTTAGCCTCCGGTAACTACCGTTTAGATAATTCTTCAGAGGATGAATGAGGATGATATGTATGAGTGTAAATGAAGTGTGTAGTCTTGTACATTCTCAGTTCGACCATTCCTGAGATGTGTGGTTAATTGAAACCCAACCACCAAAGAACACCGGTATCCACGATCTAGTTTTTGAGTTTAACTGATTTTATGAAATTTACTTAAGATTTTTCAATGTTATTTATTATGATATTATTTTCTTACAAGATAAAAAAAAAACCGCGTACGAGAGAAAATTTTTAAAAGCACATCCTTCATATCTCTCCTTCCCCCACTTTCTGATCGTTTTTTTTTTTTAAATTAGTACCTCGAATATTTTGTGTTAGAGGTCTACCATATCACTAAATAATGCGATATATAAATCCTGAGGTCAAAATGAATATATACGGTACATAAATCTTGAAACAGAAATCTTTATATTGTTTGATCCAATTTCTCAAAAATACTCATAAATTAAAAATTCTGAAGAAAGGTACCTTTTGATTCATTAACAATAATTAATCAATCAGTAATATACCTATGTAAGGATTAGCAAAGAAAACTTCCAATACGTTCTCACTTTAACTTTAAAAAAAAAGTGATAATAATAGATAATCACATTGACAACACACAAGTACAACGTAAACGGTATTTAAGTAATCTAAGGACCTGCAAATATACGTAACAATTCAAGAAATAGAAAAAAGTAACTCTTAATAACATTAAATTACCAATAATTTACAGTATAATAGCTAATAATTCACAATAATTATCATTAAAAAAAAAATTGAGACGATGAAAAAATGTCAAACAGTAATTATTAAAAATAATAAAGATATTTATAAATATAAATTTCATATATTTTATCATAAACATAATATAAAAATGTGAATAAATAAAAAGGGCTTGGTACATATTTCTTATATGGTACAGGTACCACCAACACGTCTCATAAATGAATCATAATATAATGTAATTCGTTTATAAACTAAGGCGGACCCCGTTGACAAACTCTTACAATAGCAAAAGCTGCTTTTCTCCAGTATTATTAAATAGTTTTTGTTGATTTTTTATTAATAGTTCATTATATATCATTATTAGAATAAAAAAATGTATAATTCATCAAAACACAAAAATTATTTGAAAAAAACTCTCCGATTACTTATTCACATTTTTAACGTAACCTCCTAATTAATTTGTAAATTCCTAATTGAACCCCGACGACCGAAAAATATCGGTATCCGCGATATAGTATTCAAATCCGTATAAAAATAACTGCTTTTACTAAGATTAGTCGAACTCTCGACTTCGAATTCAGCTGATCGGCGACGAAGAGATCATCACTAGACCGACCCGGTGGATTATTTATGGTCACTTGGTGGTGTACAATGTGCTTTTTTTGAAAGCTTTTTGATTAAAAAAAATGAATCTGGAAGATGTGCGTAGTAAATTTCGCTCCCAGTCTAATTTAGAACGCCTCAATGATGTACCGTCAGAACACGGAAACATAATTAAGAGGAAATAGGTTCAGCGACGAAAAAGAAATCTCCAGGCCTTGTGTGGACTGTTTGTAAGCATATAATATCGAAACTTCTCGAGCTGTTGTCATAAAAAGCCTACACTGTTCAGTTCGCCCCTGCAGTGTCTTTACAATCGCATAGTTCAAGTGTTCGAAGAATACTTTACCATCCGTAAGCCACGTAAACTATTTTAACGAGTAAGTTTGGTTTCTACTAAAACTAAACGATCATACAATGCGCCATCAATTCTGTGAAGGAATGATTGTCAAGACAAACGAGGACAATGACTTTGTTAGCAAAAAGTGAATGTCGGACGAAACCCATTTCCATCATAACGGATCAGTTAATAAACAAAATTTTCATTTTTGGCCACAGATAATCCTACACGGCTACTCCAGCGCTCGCTACACAGCAACTAGGTTACCTTACGGTATGCTGTGTGATGGTATGGCATAACAGGCCCTGCTTTTTTTGAAAACGAGGATGGATTTATGAATACAATCATATCAGATCGATACAATACTGGAAAATGTTTAGATAACTCTTGGTTTCAACAAGATCAACCGACATTACATACAACACGAATATCGATGGTTGTTGTACGCCGATCGTTTGGCAACTGTATAATTTAGAGATATAGTGACATTTCACGGCCTCCTTGGTCTCCCGATTACTTGGTACGCGATTGATTCTTCTGGGAGGGGGTCACCTTAAAAGCAAAGAGTATAGTAGTCGAACTGCTGTGACAGAAGAACTAAAAGCCAAAATCAGAATATCATTTACTGTTCGGATCTTGGCTGTAGTAATATGTATGCAGAGATTGAGTTCACCTGCAAGATGAAATCTTCAAAAATTAATTTGATAAGAATATTTATTCTTATAGTTTTTTTTTCTATTTAAACGTTAAACGTTATAAATAAATTTATTTAATACAATTTTTTCTTAAGAATATTTAATTTAAAAAATTTCCCGTTTCGTTGAATTTCTATGTATTCTATATATTTAATATCTCCATTTACTTATATTTTAAATTATTAACGTGTCAATTTAACATCTTTTTTTATATCTTTTAATTTATAGTCGAATCAATAATTAAAGTCATTAGCGACGGGAATGTAACTGTGAATATACCGGTAAATGTGTAGTCCTGAACAGCGCAGGCCGACCACTCCTGAGATGTGTGGTTAATTGAATCTCCAGCCACAAAAGAACACCGATATCCAAGATCTAGTACTCAAATCCGAATAAAAGCGACTTAAATTTATTAGGATTTTATCCTAAGTACCCTCGATTTCGAAATCAGTTGATTTTGCGATGAAGAGTTTTACCTCTAGACAAACCCGGTGGGTTATTTTTATTTTTAATCGATTAATTGTTTTTTGTTTTTTTTTTTAAATTATAAAACAAAAAATGAATTAAATATTTAAATTATGAGGATAAAAATATTTAATGTGGACACCACTTGACTTCTTTGTACGCCTATTAAATTACATATACACATTTCTTTAAAATGAGAAGTAGAACAAATTTTATTTAATTAATAACTTCTGATTTTATTTTTGTCTTCAGTCATTTGACTGGTTTGATGCAGCTCTCCAAGATTCCCTATCTAGTGCTATTCGTTTCATTTCAGTATACCCTCTATTTCCTACATCCCTAACAATTTGTTTTACATATTCCAAACGCGGCCTGGCTACACAATTTTTTCCTTCTACCTGTCCTTCCAATATTAAAGCGACTATTCCAGGATGCCTTAGTATGTGGCCTATAAGTCTGTCTCTTCTTTTAACTATATTTTTCCAAATGCTTCTTTCTTCATCTATTTGCCGCAATACCTCTTCATTTGTCACTTTATCCGCCCGTCTGATTTTTAACATTCTCCTATAGCACCGCATTTCAAAAGCTTCTAATCTTTTCTTCTCAGATACTCCGATCGTCCAAGTTTCACTTCCATATAAAGCGACACTCCAAACATATACTTTCAAAAAACTTTTCCTGACATTTAAATTAATTTTTGATGTAAACAAATTATATTTCTTACTGAAGGCTCGTTTCGCTTGTGCTATTCGGCATTTTATATCGCTCCTGCTTCGTCCATCTTTAGTAATTTTACTTCCCAAATAACAAGATTTTTCTACCTCCATAATCTTTTCTCCTCCTATTTTCACATTCAGCGGTCCATCTTTGCTATTTCTACTACATTTCATTACTTTTGTTTTGTTCTTGTTTATTTTCATGCGATAGTTCTTGCGTAGGACTTCATCTATGCCGTTCATTGTTTCTTCTAAATCTTTTTTACTCTCGGCTAGAATTACTGTATCATCAGCAAATCGTAACTTCTAATATGTTTTCATATTTTTTTTTTTATTTTTATTATTGAATTATCATTTATCATAGAAGTTTTTTTTACAATCAGAGGTTAGTTAATAAATTATCAATAAATCAAT
Source organism: Lycorma delicatula (assembly GCF_047948215.1). NCBI lineage: Eukaryota > Metazoa > Arthropoda > Insecta > Hemiptera > Fulgoridae > Lycorma > Lycorma delicatula. The sequence goes on along the minus strand of NC_134463.1, from coordinate 10,134,820 downwards.
ATATTTAAATTAAAAAAAAAAAGTTAAAAAAAGGCGATGAAGTCTGATTCGAACCGATGTGCCTTCCCTTTACAGATCCAAATATTTAATTAATTAAAATTTCATTTGGCTGTAACTCTGGAATCAATAAAAATAACTACCATTTATATATCGTTGAAAAGTTCTCAATGAGGGTTTATTACTGCAGTTAAGAAAAAGTTCAAAATCCAATTTTTTTTTTTTAAATTTGGCTTTTTTGACACTATTGGTTCAGTCGATTGCAATCAGAAGGGGACGTATACAACTAGATGTTACAACAGTAGTACATACAAAATTTCAACATCCTACAGCTAATCGTTTTTGAGATATGCGAGATACACACGTACGGACGTCACGCCGAAACTCGTCAAAATTGATTCATGGATGGTCAAAATGGATATTTCCGTTGAAATCTGAAAACCGAAATTTTTCGCGATCACAATACTTACTTTACTTCGAACAAGGCAGTAAAAAAATTATTATTTTTTGCTTCTTCATAAAATTAAGTTCCTTCTTACGTTAGGCAAAATTGAATTATAATTTCTTTTAAAAATACAATATAATTGGACAAAATAAAATATCTAATTGTAATTGCGATTCAATAATTTCTTTAACATCAATACAAATTAAACAATAATGATTTATTAATTTTTACCGTAATCATCGGAAATTTTGATGACGTAATTACCTCTACCAAAATCAGACGTTCCAAATATAAAAACTTAAAACTGATAAATTATAGTTTAATATAAAGATTAAAACTAAATTAATAAAAAAACCATATACCAAGAAACAATCGTTAGTGCTTGCTAATAATAAACAATAACGGCAACAATGGGACCGGATAAGAAAATAGGATATTAAACAGAATGTTACATTTCACTGAACAAGTCCTTGGATCTATGAAAAATTGAAATACTTTATATTCAACGTAATCGGAATTATGTTACGTAAATATTTTTACAAAAAAAAAAAAAAATATGTATATATATCAGATAATTTATTTGTTATCTAGTCCACAAAACAGTACCGGTCACAGTATAATTATTGTATTTCAAAAATGATGTAACAAAATTAATAATTCAACATTAAATTTCAAATTTTAATAATAAAGGAGAAATTTATTTTTCAAATCAACTATTAGGTAGATATCATAAGAAATTTAGCTATTGCAATGAATACCATGATTCGACTATCGGAAAGTTTCGATATATATTCGCGTTTCAGACCCCAAAACCAGTATCGGTTTAAAATTTTATATATTCATTTATACATATATATATTACTTTCTTGTGGACACGATAACTGCCGTAATTTTGCACCAATCTCTTTCAAATTGATACATAAAATATTTTTTTTTTTTTGTCTTCAGTCATTTGACTGGTTTGATGCAGCTCTCCAAGATTCCCTATCTAGTGCTAGTCGTTTCATTTCAGTATACCCTCTACATCCTACATCCCCAACAATTTGTTTTACATACTCCAAACGTGGCCTGCCTACACAATTTTTCCCTTCTACCTGTCCTTCCAATATTAAAGCGACTATTCCAGGATGCCTTAGTATGTGGCCTATAAGTCTGTCTCTTCTTTTAACTATATTTTTCCAAATGCTTCTTTCTTCATCTATTTGCCGCAATACCTCTTCATTTGTCGCTTTATCCACCCGTCTGATTTTTAACATTCTTCTATAGCACCGCATTTCAAAAGTTTCTAATCTTTTCTTCTCAGATACTCCGATCGTCCAAGTTTCACTTCCATATAAAGCGACACTCCAAACATACACTTTCAAAAATCTTTTCCTGACATTTAAATTAATTTTTGATGTAAACAAATTATATTTCTTACTGAAGGCTCGTTTAGCTTCTGCTATTCGGCATTTTATATCGCTCCTGCTTCGTCCATCTTTAGTAATTTTACTTCCCAAATAACAAAATTCTTCTACCTCCATAATCTTTTCTCCTCCTATTTTCACATTCAGCGGTCCATCTTTGTTATTTCTACTACATTTCATTACTTTTGTTTTGTTCTTGTTTATTTTCACGCAATAGTTCTTGCGTAGGACTTCATCTATGCCGTTCATTGTTTCTTCTAAATCCTTTTTACTCTCGGCTAGAATTACTATATCATCAGCAAATCGTAGAATCTTTATCTTTTCACCTTGTACTGTTACTCCGAATCTAAATTGTTCTTTAACATCATTAACTGCTAGTTCCATGTAAATATAAAACACATAAAATATAACGACTCGAAATCTCGGTCGAGGTTGTTAACGGGCAAAATCGGACCGTGGAGGTGGGCTTTTTCCTAAAAAAACAAAATATCGCGATAACTTTCTTATTAAGTAAAATATCGAATTCGTTTAAAGTTCTTACTGTTCTTTGGATAAGGACCTAAAACTTATCTAAGTAAAATTTTTTTTCATTGGCCCGGGGGTGAAAAAATGGGGTTTCGAAGAGAAAAAAAAATCATACCTCCCTTAATAGGCACAGTATTGAATCGGTTTAAAGTGTTCGTTAGTTCTGTAAACATTAACTAAAACTTTTGTCTGAAAATATTTTGTATATGATTAACCCTTACAGCAAAGGATAACCAAAATACTGCTGGAATTGTAAGAAGATGGGGCTTATCGTATGCTAAATATGTGAAGCTTTTTTACACATCCAACCATTGTCGTATTGAGTAAATTTGAAGTTTTTCTTAACTTTAAGGTAGAAATCTTTTTATCCCCTACTTAGCACCGGTGAAATCTACCTCCGCCTTCCGGCGTGTCGAAAGGGTTTTTTTTTTAAATTAAGACCGGGTCAGGTCTTTTGAGTCTCATTTGCCCTTCTGTATCGCTACGCCATACCTTGGAAAGTCGTGACGCATCGATGGGTCTTTTACACTTGTATAGACCTATTCTCCCTCGGAGTCCGCAGTGGATCCTTGGAATTGACACACCTAAGCATGCCGGCCCTCACCACTGGGGCTATCCACCCTACCCTAATCTATTCACTCAGAAGCCCGGTTTCCTCTCGTCTTCGTTTTTTACTGTTAAGATATTCCTGATAGTTCCTTCAATTCTTTTCCGATTGTCCTCACTATGTAGCATGTTACTCGTAATCTCCTCAGGTCTCATCGTTGATAAATTTGTGTCCCGTCTATTTTGTATCCATCTGATGCATTCCTTGAAGGTATGGTCTGCATCGTCCTCAATGCCGCAGTACATACAGGCCGGCGTTTGTCTTCTCCCAACACTGTGAAGGTAATAAAAATTACCGTGGCCCGTAAAGTACTGCGACAAAAAGAAGTCCACCTCCCCGTGTTTCCTATTGATCCAACTCTCAAGGTCAGGGATTAGCTGTTTTGTCCTGCTAGCAGGTCCTACCTCTCTACACCTTTCTTTCCCCTGCTTAGCACCGGTGGAATCTACCCCCGCCTTCCAGCGTGCCGAAAGGAGAATTTTTTTAATACAAAGCAAAAAATTAAAATACTCACCGTTATAACAAAACTACTAGGATCGTTTGGAAAGTTCCCCGCCTAACACAGAATTGGTGCGAGTACGAACGACTATGATATTTGTCAAATATTGTTCACACCTGTACGTTTAGCTGCATTGTTTGTGGCGATCAAGTAAAAAGAAAAATTCGAAGTGTTATAAAGTACTTTGTTTTAAAAGGTTTAATAAGACGGACAAACAAAAAGTTGATTAAATTCCAACTTAAAGAATTTTTCCCTTCGTTTTGGACGATAAGTAAACCGGATGCTAAATTTCAACCGTTCAAGATGAACGCTACGATCGGTCGACGAAATCATCACAAAAATCAACAATAGCGCATTAAATGATCTCAGACTGAAGTTACGCGAACTTGCGATATCCCAAACATCTTTACAGATCATTTCCGCTACAGTTTACACAAAGTTTTGGGTATGAAAAACCTTTCCGCTTCGATTTATACCGCTTTTGTTAATAACCAACCAAAAATGCATTCAACTAAAACTTTCCGATGGTGTTAAGAGTTATTTAAATCCAATTCCGGCAATTTTCTTCAACGTTTTATAATAGCAGATGAAACGTGGATTAGCCATCGCACACCAAAGTCCAAACTTGCCGGTCTGCGTGGCGGAGTGGTAGCATCTAGGCCATTCATCCGGAGGTACCGGGTTCGAATCCCGGTTAGGCATGGCATTTTTCATACGCTATAAATTTCCATCTGGGATAATGAACATAGCAGTTGAGCCCGTAATCTAAATAAATAAAAACAGTCCAAACGATGGATGGGAACAACTGAAATGCTCCAAAAATTATAGTTACGGATTCTTGTGATGTGGAATTCATAGACTACTTGGAAAAAAAATGTCTGGCTTTCATTTTGGTAATGAAAGAAATCGGTAAAGAGAACCTGTATTTGGTAAAATACAGTTTGTTTCAAAATGAATACGGGAGTTTTAAATTTATTTAATATTTATTAAGTTTTACTTACATTAATAAATTAAAAATGAAATGAAAGAGCAACTCAAAAAGGTTTTCCTATAAATGTTCAATGTGAGCATCATTCCACACGGCACACATCCAGTCGATAGAAGAGATCATCCCATACTTTAATCAGCAAGTTTGGAGTAATCGATGCGACAGATACTTCAATCTTATGTCCAAGTCAGGTAGGTCAGTTGGTAAAGGTGGCAAATAAACTTGATCCTTTATAAACCCCGAAGAAAAAAATTACACGGGGTCAGAAGGGGCAAATGTGGAGGCCAAGGCAAACAACCCGTGTCATCTGGTCTTCGACGACCGATCCGACGATCGGAGAGAATTTTATTCGACCAATCACGTACATCGTTATGCCAGTGAGGAAGCGCACCATCTTGTTGCCAAATAAAGTTCTGCGGTTCGTATTGCACTTGAGGAAAGAGCCATATTAGAAGCAAATCAAGATAATTCATTCCACACACACTTGCTTCCGCGAAAAAGAACGCGTAAAAGTAACTTGCCGTCGAGATACGGAACAAAAAACATTCAGTTTTGGAGTCTCGTTTACACTGAAATATTTCATAAGGAATTTCTGACACCCAGATACGCACGTTATGAGTGTTTGCTTATAGATGGGGAAATTACAGATTCATACTTTGCGAATTACAAAAAAGAACGCTTTCTGGTGGAGGTCACCATCTTTGCTACTAGCACTTTCAAGCGGAAGTTACAGGAAACAGTTTATGAGCTTGTATACAGGTAAAAGGGTTTTAGCTGCTCTTTCGTTTCTTGTAAAATTAATCAATTTACGTGAAATTTAAGAAATATTATATAGCTTTAAAACCCCGAATTGATTTTGATATAGATAGTACTACACTAATGTATTTTCATACGCGTAAAAAGCAATTTTGATACGAATAACAATATTAATTTACTGGATGTCGCTATAAACAATAATTATACTAATTATCAAAGAATATCGCCAAAACAAAGCGCTTGCAGAATATCTACCTTAACTTCGATATTACATACCAAAGAAAAGTATAAGATCTCTCAAGAAAAGATTTCAATAACAACTTACGAGGTATTCAATTAAAATTTCATTTAATACAAAACGTCTTTATACTCTGTAAATAATAAACAGCAAAGTATGAAACACAACTAGCAATATATCTCAAAAACTAAATCCAACTATACAAAAAAATAGTAGTATAAAAATGCTGTTAATCAGTGGCTAAATGGACTGGCGGCTAAAGAATACGATGAAGGTATACCGAAACTCTGATGTATCGCTACGATAATTGTCTTAATTCATGTGGCGAATATGTAGAAAGAAGTATAAGTATGTAGTTTAAGAGAAATAAAAAAAAATTTATAAAATTTTCAGAATAAATATTTTTACAATGAAACGGTTTTTACTTTAAAGTTAACCTCTCGTATATACAGTAGTTCCAATTCCGTAGTAGTTTCGATCGAATAGGCAGATTCGGTTAATTGATTATATTAAAACAGAAATTCTAAGACGTTAAAGCCATTTTAGCTAGTGAAAATAATGTGTATACAATAGAACCACGAATTCTTTTAATAGTAATTAATTAATTTAATAATTGCTATTCAATGAAAACCGTTAACTTTTTAAATTGTATTCTTACATTTTGAAGAAAAAGAATGTTTTAAATGTAGATTGCCTTCCCATAGCCTGTAGGAAAAAGTAAAACAAAACCCTTTTATAAACAATAAACGCAAGTAAGAAGAATGTTTGTTTCTATGTGTTCGTAAACTGTGTGTAAGATCGGACGATGTATAAATAAACTTTTAAAAGCAGTAGTTCAGTAAAAATATTATCCTTTTTTTGATGAAAGATATTATAAGAAATATAATTAATTTTTTGTTTTAAGGGTTGATGCAGTAGGGTTGTTATTGTTTATAAAACAGAAATAATTTAACAAAAAACTTTAATATAATGATATAAAACATTAACCAACACACTTAAAAACGCATGTATACATTTTAAAAAATATGTACTTTATAAGAACAGACTGTCTACCTTTTATATTCAGTTTCAAAAAAAAAATTACAAGAAACAAAAACAAAAAAAATAAACGTAACCAAGTATAAAACATATCAGTAGTAAAAAAATTTAACAGTTAAAAGGTACAATGCTGAATACATAATTTGACGGTATACTGGACAGAAGGAAACCGGAAGTTCATTCACCGTTTGACATACGATTAATTAAAATAAAAAAGCCGACAACAAAGTTGTAGGACTTAAAATTGCGGATTGTTTTTGATGCACAGCTTACACCAAACACAGTTTAACTTAAAATATTTATCATTTTATTTGAATATATTATATTTTCATAAATTTAATTAAACGATTCTAAATAAAGCGCGCGCGAATACCGTATTTAATTCGCGCGGGTGTGGCGGTACTAGAGGCGACAGTCAGAACTAATTAAACTAATATAATTTCACAGTTTACGTACATAGAACAAATTTCGCTTGTACGGTCGGCAGCTGGTGTATCCGCGAGGCTTAATACACCAGGTACCGAGTCGACCGAACGATCGGGCTTGAGATCCAGCCACACCGAGTTACTTTTTTATACTTTAAATATTATTCATTTATTTAATTCTAACGTTCACCATTGACCTCACAAATAGCAGTAGTTTTTAGAGCTTTTTTTGTGTGGAAGAGGTGCGATTTTGCAAAACTTTTTTTACAAATACTGTTATTCTTTAATTGTTAACAAATGTACCTAGGAAAAATATGAACTTAATTAGACGAAATCTCGAGATATTGAGGAAGACCTTGCTATATAGTCTCACCCCCTTGACCTTTAATTTAAAAATTTAATGCTTTAATGCCTCATATGTAGAAGTAAACTTATCAAGTTTGGTCAAAATCGGTCCAGTAGTTCCAGAGATATAAGGTGATTTAAGAGTCAACACTAATGTTAATGTTTGTATGTACGTACAAACTTTAACATTGAAAATTGTCATACGTTTTTGATTGGGTTTCTTAGGTGTCAAAAGGAGTTCCTTAGGAGAACCTGAGAACAAAAGATTAGAAGTTTTTGAAATGCGGTGGAAATCAGATGGGAGGATAAAGTGACAAATGAAGAGGTGTTGCGGCAAATAGATGAAGAAAGAAGCACTTGATAAAATATAGTTACAAGAGAGAGATATAGGCCACATATTAAGGCATCCTGGAATAGTCGCTTTAATATTAGAGGTTCAGGTAGAAGGGAAAAATTGTACAGGCAGGCAACGTTTGGAATATGTAAAACAAATTGTTAGGGATGTAGGATGTAGGGAGTATACCGCAATGAAAGGACTTGCACTAGATAGGGAATCTTGAAGAGCTGCATCAAACCAGTCAAATGACTAAATTGTGTCAGTCAAACAGTCAAACGACAACAAAAAAAGGTGTCAAAGATTCAAACAAAACGTCAAAGATTCGGTGAAAAACGCATATCTCCAAATTGGACCGATTACAATACTTTCCCTTCTTGAGCTATAGCGCTTTCTAGACGAAACACTATTTTCCTTAAAACTAAATTTACAATATAAATATGATTGATTTTTTAAATTAAATTAATATATATGTCGCTTAATCTGCCTATGTCCGTTCTATTGTTGACAGCGTTTGTATTTTTCTTGATGTATATCATTTCTATGTATATAATGTCCTTTTATATGCATTTTGTTCTTTGTCTAACATTTTGGTGCTGTTGATATCGAACGAGTGTTCATGTTCTATTGTATGTTTTTTTGAGCGCTGTCACTTCCTTTTTACTATATTAGAGTTTCTTCTTATTCTTAAAGAATTCTAAGTGAAACGTTGTGCATTTAATTTATAAGTTTGCATAGTTGATTGGTTAACCCAAGAGATTAATAAAAGTAATATTTTTAAGTAAAATATGTCTTCTTATTTTATATATATATATAACTATAAAATATTACTTTTATTAATCTCTTGGGTTAACCAATCAACTATGCAAACTTTATATATATATATATATATAAAGCGGCTAGTATATATATATATATATAAAATATATATATATATATATATATACATACATATATACTACACTAGCCGGCCCGTCAAGCCAGAACTGGATCCTCAGGACCCAGGTTCGGAACCAAATCAGAGCCACGGAGCCTACCCCAGGGCCGCAAAGCTCGTTTCTCTCGTCTTTCCCGTGTTACAGGGAAACAGCGCCTTAGACAACTGAAGAGCTCGCTTCGGTCGCCATTCCCGTCTACCCTGAGGGCTCCGCCCTCTGGACCCCACACTGTTCGTTATTCTCATGATTACGAGAATAATAGTGATAAATAACAATTAAAGTATTCTGGCTTTATACAAACCTGAAAAAAAAACTAAATTACAAAAGATAGAATAATAATAACTACGGTAAATAAAGTACACGGCGACGAAAAATTCATATCTTTACCGTGTTACCAGAAATATAATAATGAAGTAAAAGGATTAATCTTTTTTTTCTTTAACGAATATCTTTAATTTACAACTCTACCCTCCTTGGAGATAAAGAAATAATGATTATCTTTAATATTTTAACCTTCAAGCGAGTTAAGATCTTGGTCTGTGTCGTAAATCTTTCCTGGTATAATACGAATGTATCCTGAAAATTTAAAAAAAATTGATCTGTTGGTTCTTCGAGATAAAATATGTTTAAAAACCTTCTCGGTTATGCCTAGAAACACGGGTAAAAATTTAGTGGCGATGGATCGATTGATTTTTTTTAATTTATCCTAAACAAACAAAAACCCTCTTGGTCATTTTATAATATATATATATATATATATACATATATCGAATTGAAAAAATAAAACGGCTGTGATACATTACATAACATTTCATATATTTGTTTTCAACCATTTTTTTCAAAAGTACATTGAATTTAAAAAAAAAATTTAGTCTGTTTAAAGAGAAAAAATGTGCATAAAATAGTAAGAAAAAATTAAATAAAAATAAAGTATTTACTTACCAACAATTGTGAACATTGAGTATCCAATCCAAGTGCTTTCGGATTATTCCTCCATCATCAGGGATTACTGATTAATTACGAATTTTATAGTTGTGTATATAAATTTTTGTAAGTGAAAATTTAAATGAAAAAAAAAATTAAAATTATTGTTCGTAACAGTTGAATAGTAAAAGGAACTATCGGAAATTAAGAAATGCTATAAACAGGAAGTGCAAACTGGTGAAAGAAGACTGGATTAAAGAAAAGTGTTCAGAAGTGGAAAGAGAAATGAACATTGGTAAAATAGATGGAGCATACAGGAAAGTTAAGGAAAATTTTGGGGTACATAAATTAAAATCTAATAATGTGTTAAACAAAGATGGTACACCAATATATAATACGAAAGGTAAAGTCGATAGATGGGTGGAATATATTGAAGAGTTATACGGAGGAAATGAATTAGAAAATGGTGTTCTAGAGGAAGAAGAGGAAGTTGAAGAGGATGAAATGGGAGAAACAATACTGAGATCTGAATTTAAGAGAGCATTAAAAGATTTAAATGGCAGAAAGGCTCCTGGAATAGACGGAATACCTGTAGAATTACTGCGCAGTGCAGGTGAGGAAGCGATCGATAGATTATACAAACTGGTGTGTAATATTTATGAAAATGGGGAATTTCCATCAGACTTCAAAAAAAGTGTTATAGTTATGATACCAAAGAAAGCAGGGCCAGATAAATGTGAAGAATACAGAACAATTAGTTTAACTAAGCATGACTAGTTAGTCATGCATCAAAAATCTTAACTAGAATTTTATACAGAAGAATTGAGAGGAGAGTGGAAGAAGTGTTAGGAGAAGACCAATTTGGTTTCAGGAAAAGTATAGGGACAAGGGAAGCAATTTTAGGCCTCAGATTAATAGTAGAAGGAAGATTAAAGAAAAACAAACCAACATACTTGGCGTTTATAGACCTAGAAAAGGCATTCGATAACGTAGACTGGAATAAAATGTTCAGCATTTTAAAAAAATTAGGGTTCAAATACAGAGATAGAAGAACAATTGCTAACATGTACAGGAACCAAACAGCAACAATAACAATTGAAGAACATAAGAAAGAAGCCCTAATAAGAAAGGGAGTCCGACAAGGATGTTCCCTATCTCCGTTACTTTTTAATCTTTACATGGAACTAGCAGTTAATGATGTTAAAGAACAATTTAGATTCGGAGTAACAGTACAAGGTGAAAAGATAAAGATGCTACGATTTGCTGATGATATAGTAATTCTAGCCGAGAGTAAAAAGGATTTAGAAGAAACAATGAACGGCATAGATGAAGCCCTACGCAAGAACTATCGCATGAAAATAAACAAGAACAAAACAAAAGTAATGAAATGTGGTAGAAATAACAAAGATGGACCGCTGAATGTAAAAATAGGAGGAGAAAAGATTATGGAGGTAGAAGAATTTTGTTATTTGGGAAGTAAAATTACTAAAGATGGACGAAGCAGGAGCGATATAAAATGCCGAATAGCAGAAGCTAAACGAGCCTTCAGTAAGAAATATAATTTGTTTACATCAAAAATTAATTTAAATGTCAGGAAAAGATTTTTGAAAGTGCATGTTTGGAGTTTCGCTTTATATGGAAGTGAAACTTGGACGATCGGAGTATCTGAGAAGAAAAGATTAGAAGCTTTTGTAATGTGGTGCTATAGGAGAATGTTAAAAATCAGACGGGTGGATAAAGTGACAAATGAAGAGCGACAAATAGATGAAGAAAGAAGCATTTGGAAAAATATAGTTAAAAGAAGAGACAGACTTATAGGCCACATACTAAGGCATCCTGGAATAGTCGCTTTAATATTGGAAGGACAGGTAGAAGGGAAAAATTGTGTAGGCAGGCCACGTTTGGAGTATGTAAAACAAATTGTTGGGGATGTAGGATGTAGAGGGTATACTGAAATGAAACGACTAGCACTAGATAGGGAATCTTGGAGAGCTGCATCAAACCAGTCAAATGACTGAAGACAAAAAAAAAAAAAAAACAGTTGAATGTCGTCAATAGTTGAAATAAGTCAACGTTAAAAGAAAAACGTCTTGTCAGTAAGATTTTTACAGCTGTTATACTGACAAGACATTTTTCTTTTCTTTTTTTTTGTTTCATTTTAATTCCCGTTTATAAAAATTTATATGCACAACTATAAAATTCATATTTAATCAGTAATTCCTAATGATGGAGGAATAATCCAAAAGCGCTTGGTTAGTCAATATTCACAACTGTTGGTAAATGGATACTTTATTTTTGTATAAATTGTATAATATCAACGGTACCAGACGATAAGAAAATAGAATCAAAATTAATTACGTTTAATTTTCATACGAAAACATTTTATACACGACGGAAAAATTTAAGGAAATACCGAGAACAAGAATTAAAAAATATTTAAAAATAAAAAATTAAATTAAAGCAATAATATATTCTATTACATTCAGTAATGAATCTAACCCGCTTCTTATTTTATTCCACAGCAAATTAACTCAAATAAAGATAAAAAAAAAACAGATTTCATGGAGTAAATTTAAGCTGTCTTTTGAATAGCAACTTCGAAGTGTTAAAAAGCGTTATGTTATATATGCATATAAATATGTTATTCCTAAAAGTAATCGTTAGAGCGCAGTCCATATTTTGAAATAACAATTTTTTTTTTGAATCGATAATGTTAATTGATTTCCCCGCAAATACTTTACATTACTTTACAAACGGCCAGTAATATTTATTTATTCCTACATTTACTTACACAAACCGACAGTAAAAGTAAACAAATCTAATTGTAAATAATTCGCTTAATTTTATATTTTAAGTTTCTGGAACGTAAATTAACTACAAAATGTAATAAATAACAAGAACGTTAATAAATGGACCCGCGTCATTTTATTTGTATAAAGAAAAAACTGAAGATTTTTTATTCAAAGTTTATTTAATTAAGAGATCATCGCGTGACTAAAACAGATCACGTCTACAGTCACGAGAAGCTGTTTTATCGGTTGCAGTTGCAAGTTAATAATAATTTTTGTTTTTTTTTCGTAACTACGCATTCGCCACAATCTTTTAATCCGATGTACTAAACTTCAAATAGTAGAAACTCAGTCGTTAAAAAAAAAAGGAAAAATATCACGATTACACAAAACATTATCAAAGCATTCGCCATACAGAGTACAAAAAACAGCAACGCATTATATACTACACGTAAATACACTACGTTTAACAAAAACCGACATAATAATAAGCAAAACGTGCATCGAATATATTTTTTTCTCGATTGCAACTTAAGGAGGTATTTTAAAGTTTTTAAAACAGATACCAGTAACACCGTTACCGGAAACTCCTATAAATAATAACAGATAATTACCTACGAAAGGCAATTAAGATAATATTTTTAGTATTAGTATTTTGCTTTGAAGCGCCTTAATAAAAGGCTAAGCTTGTCGTCATCAGTAAAACTCGTATTTATTGTGCTTACTTTATTTTGATCTGAAGTCTATTATTATCCTTGGTGCTCTCTCAAAAAAATCATAACAAGTATTTAAGAAACAAAAATGGACAGTCAGATCATCATCTGGCGCCCATATAAATCCAATACGGCATTGTTGATCGGCTGTTGTTATTTTGTTACCGACTTTGAAATAATAATTTTTCAAATAATTTACTGTACTTCTGTCATTAATAAAAAAAAACTACTTTTTATTTATTTATTTATTACTTCCTTGTACGAAATTAAGGAAGCATTGTGATCGCGAAAAATTTCAGGTTTCAATGGAAATATTCATTTTGATCATCCCTGAATCCATTTTGACTAGTTTCGGCGTGACGTCGGTACGTACGTACGTATATATCTCGCGGTGACTCAAAAACGATTTGCCGTAAAATGTTGAAATTATGGATTTAGGACTGTTGTAACATCTAGTTGTCCACCTCCCGTTTTGATTGCAATCGACTGAACCAAAACTGTCCAAAAAAAACCCCAACATTCAAAAGAAATCTGGATTTTGTACTTTTCTTAAATGCAGTAATCAGCTCTCATTGAGAGATTTTTAATTTTTATACCAATAAAATACCATTTAAGGCTCAAGAATGTTTCTTTTTTTTAGTAATTGAAATTACTTTACTCTTGATTAAATAATGGTCTACATATTTACTTCATATACAGAAATATTATTGAAACAAAAAAAGCACACTTTTTATTACTTAATACATTCGAATTTGACAAAAAGACATTTATAAGTCTATTTAAAAAAAAATATCTCAAATGTTTTTCAAATCTACAAAAAATAATTTAAATACGTTTCTTATATTAGCTTTACAGTTGTATTAGTAAAGACTATTTTTATAAAAAGTCTGATTACGTTTCTTATAGTTTTCTTTGTAGAATATTACCTTTTATTCAGGAATTTGTACAATTTATACAGAGAGATCCAAAACGACTTCGCAACTTCAAAAGCATATAAAAATTTATTTAGATAACACGCACATTCGTTTGAGTTCTCATTTCACAGGAAAACACATCAATTCTAGACTCACTAGTTCATTAGTACCGAATTCGGCCATAAGCGTTGTTAAAAATGGATATATTTACTTCGTGAAACGTTTCATGAGAGTTTTCGCTATCCTATATTCGGCAGGTGTGAGTGTTCACTTACCTCCGATGTGAAATGTCGATTCATCACTAAAAATTACATTGTCTAAAAATGTATCGTTTCCAATTCTATGCATCATTTCCACACAAAACTGCAGCCAAATAACTTTATCGTCACCTGTAATGTGTTGAAATAAGGTTTATATCGCTTCAAGAGCAATCGTTCGTGTAATAAGCGTAAAACAGTCGTTTGTGAAATGCCAGTCTCTCGTAACGCATGTCGAGTTGATTTCTTCGGACTAGTACGACAAAGCTGTTACTGAGTTGTTCCACAGTAGCTTCAGAGACGCGTGGACGTCTTGGTGATTTTGTTTGTTCAACAAAACATTTTTAACGAAGGTTTGGTACCAAGAGTAACTTCTATGCTTACTACGAGGTTCCCTATCAATCCACCGGGTTGGTCTAGTGGTGAACGCGTCTTCCAAAATCAGCCGATTTGGAAGTCGAAAGTTCCAGCGTTCAAGTCCTAGTAGAGACAGTTATTTTTATACGGATTTGAATGCTAGGTCGTGGATACCGGTGTTCTTTGGCGTTTGAGTTTCAATTAACCACACATTTCAAGAACGGTCGAACTGAGACTGTACAAGACGACACTTCACTTACAATCATACATATCATTCTCATTCATCCTCTGAAGTAATAATACCTGAATGGTAATTACCGGAACCTAAGCAGGAAAAAGAAAAAGGAGCTCCCTACCGTATTCTGTGCTAAAATTACGTTCAACTCCAGTTGCTGAAGGCAAATAGTGAAACCAAAAAAAAAAACACAGCGAACATGTTCCGCACCAGTAAATGTATAAATTTTTAACAACATTGATGACACGCCATTGGCCGTATTCGGTACTAATGAACTACGCGACTCAAAACATGATGTGTTTTGTATGAAAAGGACCTCAACCGAATCTGTAGGTTATATAAATAAATTTTTATATGCTTTTTAAAGTTGTGGAGTCCTTTTTAAATCACTGTGTGTAGTAATAGAGTAATTTGATGAATCGCTTGATCTCCGTTTTTATATAATATTTTTTTCAGTCTAAAATTTATTTAGAAAAAGTTTTGGACTGAAAAGATATTAATTACGTCATTATCAATTTTCATTTTCTATCTTTGTGATCGCTGACATCTTTGTCCTTTGTCCAGAGCCACCGAAACGAATTACTTCAGAGGATGAATGAAGATGATGGATATGAATGTAGATGAAGTGTAGTCTTGTACACCAGGTCGACCGTTTCTGAGAAGTGCTATTAATTGAAACCCAACAAAATCCACACCAATATCCACGATCTAGTATTCAAATCCGTATAAAAATAACTGCCTTTACTAGGATTTGAACCTCGGTTACTTTTATACGGATTTGAATACTAGATCGTGGAAACCGGTGTTCTTTGGTGGTTGGATTTCAAATAACCATACATCTCAGGAACGGTCGACCTGAGACCGTACAAGACTTCACTTCATTTACATTCATACATATCATCCTCATTCCTCATTCATCCTTTGAAGTAATACCTTACAGTGATTCAGGAAGCTAAACAGAAAAAGAGACATCTTTGTCCTGGTTTTACTCAATTGACTCTTCAAGTTGATTTACCGATTACCAGCCGCTACACAACAAACGTTTGTATTAAATTTTTACACTGATTATAACTATTAGTAGGTGAAAACGAACGAGAGCTGGAAATTTTCTAATTTCTTTTTCCATATTTTTCTCATTAATCGGTAAAATTTCTTCTAAGTATTTTCTTTATAAGTTTTGAATCGCTATTTGTATTTTTTTTAAATCTTCAACATAATTCCATAATAATAATATTAATTAAATTTTTTAATAAGAAAAAAATTTGTTACGTATAAGAAATAATTTTTCATCAAAAATATAGGAAGGTATAATTTAATCGTAGGGTACTACCCGTGTCTATCAAAATATAACAGAAAAAATCCCGTGAGCACCAGTTGATGCCAGATTGGAAACAGCAGTACTGGTCATTTTTATTTAGTTTATTTTTATTTAAATTTGATAATTTTTTTAATAATTTAATCGATAGAATTACAACAGATAGTTCTGTAATAATCCAATTAATAGGAGAATTAGTCATCCAGGTCATGGCTGGAGAAGGAAGGCCTTTAAACAAAAAAAAAGTATTTTTTAACAGATATATAGCACCATTAACAGAACACGTTAGAATTTTATTTCCATTCTTCTTTTTTTCTTTTTGAAAGCCTTATATTCAATTTAAATAATATACAATGTATAAGTATATTACAATAAAATGTTGATTCCATTTAACAGTTCATTGTATATAAATAATAATAATAATAATACATGACCGTAAATTGCATTATAATTTATAACAGAATATATTTTACGCAGTAATAATATATTAATATAAATATAATTGAATGACATGAATGTAAAATTAGAGGAGACCTATATATTACAACATACTTATAAGTTAGCGGACAGTGAAGGTAGAGTAAATAAATGAGGTTTAGTTAACAGTACTCGGTATTACGGAGTAGCAGACAACGCAGAAATGCGAACTGAACTAAGCTAAACCGGTCACAATTCGAAGAATACGTACTTATAAAACGTATACACTAACACATATTTACAGGCACAGACATTGAGAATAAAAACAAAATGAAAAAACTGGTTATCGGTTTAATATACACACATAACCAGTACCAGTACCAGTACCAGTTAGAGTTAACTAACCGATGTGACTTGATCTGATCTTAAAAAATAAAAATAGAATTCTTGTATGCGTGTATGTATACAGTAATGATTTAGGAATACGATGCTAAAATGTCAGATCAAATGAAGCGGTAATCCGTAATGATATGGCTACGAAACGTTTTTTTTAATCGAAAATATAACCTATAACTCGAACTCATAACATAACCACTGCAGAATCGATAGGTTATGTTGGAATGAAATTTTATGAATTAAATAAGAAAAACATAAAACGTAATTTAAATGTTACATTTATTTACCTTATTGTTACAAAAGATGTTCAAAATCACCACCCTGGACGTCGATGCACTTTTACGCTCGACTGATCGTACTAGAGAGTCGTTTGACGCAAAACGTTGTAGTCAATTTCATTGATTTCTCGTTGAATGTTCAGCTTTAATTCATCAATATTGCGGGGATCCTTCTTTAAGTAGCCTCAAAGGAAAAAATACCAAGTAAACAACTCTGCGGAAAGTGGAGGCCACTCTCTGCTGACAGCTCGTTCATTTGTAAAAGTTGTATAAACGCGAATCAGTGAAAAGTTTTTGTGTGACAGGTTGCTCTGTCTTGTTCGAAGAAGCTGTATTCTTTTTCATTATCGGTAAATTGCGCATAAAATTCTTCGAAAATCGTGAGGTTGACTGATGTATTGACAGCGCCGTCAACAAATATCGGTCCCACTATACGATTACCGGAAACGTCACACCTCACACCAATTTTCTCATCGTGAAGTGAACGCTCGAATATCTCGTGACGATTCCTCGCTATCCAGTGTTACGCGAATTAACACGGCCGGATAAATGAAACTATTCTTCGTCTGACATGAAATACGACATCGTATCTATCACGACACGACATCGGGTCTATCTGTCTACCACCGATGTTTTCAAGAAGCCAGTTGTAATACGGTTTAAATTTTATTTCGTGAAGAATTTTACAAGATATGTATTTAAAACCAGAATATTTGGAATAACTTGGGGGGTGATTTTTTTGGACCGGCAGTAATTCTCCTTTCAGTATCGACAATGGCCTGTGTAGTCCTAACGGAAGGTTGCCTACTTCGTTTTTCATTTGAACCGAACCTGTCGTATGCAGTTTTTTAACTAAATCCTGAATGCTACTCTCGATTGGGATACAGTCATTCGGAAATTTTTCTACCGTACTTGGACGTGGTTCTTCAAACGATCCAGAACGAATATACGCCTCAACTATAGCTATCCTCTCCTAGATTCAATAAGCCGATTTACAAAAAAACACTACCGCACTCAGAATACTGTAGTAACATATACATCCACTAGTCGCGATAGTTGTATAAGTGTCTTTCTTAAATAGTGTCGGAAACGGAGTTCATTATGGGTTCGGGTTTATGCTGCTCATCCTGTACAAAAAGAGCAATTTTGATAGTAATTTATTTATTTTTAATTATTATTATCTCGATATTCAATAAAAATCATTTAACAGATTTCGATATAAAAAAAATTATGCAACGAATGTTAACAAAGTATGACAACCAGTAAATAACTTTTTAATAAATAGAGAAAATTTCAAAAAATAGAGAAAATTTCAAAAAATAGAGACCGCTACACCTTCAGCGCCCAAGGAAAGGAACTCAAAAAGTTTACATAAAAAGGGTAGATCATAACATAATTTTAAAACGATATATTGCAAAAGTTACGTTAAAAAAGAGCCGACACTAAAGTTGTAATACTTTCCTAGCGCCGATTATTTATTCTTACGTAGTGGAAAAATAATTGTAAATGAAAAAAGTTAAAGAAAATTAAAAAAAAAAAATAATCGATATTTCTTTACTTTTTCTGCTCCCTCGCCTTCAAAATAACCTTTCTAAAATTTTTTTTATTTCTCTACGTTTACTATGTAAAATGGAAGAAATAAAAAAAGTTTGCTGAAAAATGTACAACCAATAAAAAGTTACCAAAAATGTATTTTTTTGATGAATTATAATGAAGAAATTTTATTGTAATATTTTTATTAAAAGTTTATAAACCAAAATAAGTTTTAAGAAGTTTCAAAAATTGATATTTTTAAACTTTGATCGGCTACCGTATTCCCAATATTGCCCCCAAATTATTATTTTTTTTGGGTCGTTTGCACAACTACTACGCCTAGGAAAAGGTAAGAAGAAAATTTGGTTAAAAATATACAATAAATATTTTTTCCGAATTGTGGGAAAGGGGAGAATTTGGGTGTCAACTTTTTTTTTTTTTAAATGATAAGATAAGCATGTATGCTTGTACTTTGTACTGAGCTAAATATAAAGTCGGGTTACGTTTACAAAATTCTGAGAATACTGACCCCCAAAGAAACTATCTATTCCCTACCTGGAATACTGACCCCAAATTTTTACTAACAGGTTGCTCCACATACACAAATCTCTGTAC
Source organism: Lycorma delicatula (assembly GCF_047948215.1). NCBI lineage: Eukaryota > Metazoa > Arthropoda > Insecta > Hemiptera > Fulgoridae > Lycorma > Lycorma delicatula. The sequence continues at coordinate 10,115,536 of NC_134463.1, read as the reverse complement.
AAAATTTCAGCGGTTAGGTTAATCCAGTCAAAAGTTATTAACTTCAAACACAACAACACACGTACATATATACGAACATTAGCCCCTTTTTTGGGTGGGGGGGGGTGGTTCTGGGTCATAAAACGTCAAGAAATGCTAAAAACACCATCCCCCATTTTTTGACTGACTATCACACTTACCTTCTTTCATATATAGTCCAGCGGAGCTTAATTTAAATTTCTACGTACATCGAAACAAATACATAATTAGTTTTTACTAATTACCTTCTCTTTCGCTTTCCCAGCGTGTTTTTGGACAAATTTGGCAATCAAAGAGCCCTTGCTTTCCGCCATCTTCAGATCATTACTAAAAAAAAAAAAAAAAAAAAAAAAAAACTAAACCGCTTTCATATTTCTTCCACCGACTGAACTAGAAAAGGGAACAAACAAGGAACGTTTCGTACACACGCGGAGTAAAAAGAAACTACCTTCCACCAGCATATCGGCACGGCGGGAACGACAGTGCTGCCTCTCCCTCGCTGTCCCGCGTGCAGCTTCCTATGCACGCATGCGCAAAAGAGCCAAACACCACGCCGCTGGAACTGTGAAGCGCACGGTTTCATACAACGATTTTTTTATCTTTTTCATAAACTAGGGGACGGCTACTGACATTAAGCTTAAGGATTATATATTGTATAAATATAAAGAAAGAATTACGTAAAGAAAAGAGGTCTCATTATACTAAACGTTATCGATAATATCTGATGGAAATAGGGGTGCTGCAGTACCACAGTGCCGATACGCGAGCCGCCACTGCTAATTAGCATATTATAAATAAGCATATCTTCGTTTACGTTTATAGTATTCAAGAGTTGACGGTAAAAAAGTCATACGTTTTATTAGATCTGCTTCATTTAATGTTTAGATAACTTGAATTTTATTTGAAGGCGCATATAAATCGTAATCAAGAATCCTTCGTATGAAATTGAATTTACGACGAGCAGACCGTTTGGACTTTGAATTTATTTGATATAAAGATATAAAATTTCTAACTTTTATTTAAATCTATATATACATATTTTAGCGTAAGAACTTATTATTTTGATCGTTTAACTGGAGGTAGTCAGAAATTAGAAAAAAAAAATTGTAGTATTATACGTTGTTAATTACTTTTTATTTTGATATCTTTCTTGTTGTTTTTATTACGATTAAGAAAAAAGGTTAAAAAAAGATTCCTGGTAAACGTATGAAAGATATTTATTTACGGTGAAAATGAAGGAAGAAACGATTTCTAGTTGTTCTAGATTTACTGATGTTTTTTTAAGAGAAAGTCATGTTGCACTATACTTAACAAGCCAGATCAGATTATTTTGTATGCTGTACACGTACTGTGCGCTCGTGTTTTGCATTTACTTTGTAGACACATCACAGTTATTATACCTTTTGGTTATTTAATATATAGTTTTCTTCCTTTTTGTTATCAGTAATCACTTGATTGATATCCGATTAAATAATACAAAATTTTTATAATATTTCGGAAATGGATTATCACATTTTTTGAATTAAAATAAAAATTTAACTTGTTAGTTTTTGCGTTTAATTGTTTTTTTTTCTAGATAATAATCAGAAAAAGTGTCTGTTTTGTCACTTTTCTAAAAAAAAACTGGATAAAGTATAAAATAGAAGAAACATTTATTTATACCTATAAAGCAACTTGTTTTGACTGACTGACCGATTCATCAACGCCCAGTCAAAAAATACTTAAGAAAAATTGATGAAAATTTGTATATATGTTCTTTTTACTGAGCAAGTGTACTAAGAAGGATTTTTTGAAATTCCGAGTTCAGAGGGTTAAATGGATTTTGAATTATTTTTTTTTAAACCTGGTGTTTTTTTTAATTTTTCTGTAACAAATTACGATAACAAGTTGATGTTTGCAGCGTGTAATTTTCATATAAATATCTAAAAACAAATTTCTAGATTTTTTGAAATTCGACCTTAAAAGGAGTGAAGAAAAGTAAAAAAAACATTTTCCGGATTTCCGAGTATACTAAACGAAATATTTACTAGATACGGCCCTGCAAATACTGTTCAGATTAAATCTTGTGTTTGTCGGGTAACGCTAAGAATCGGGAAAAATACAATTTTTACCTGTACGAAGTACGAAAGTTTCGGATCCTGTACTGACCAAACTGTTGCTCTGAAAAAATTACAATACACTGATATTTTCTATAAATCGAACAGACATTAATTTCTATTTATCATTATTATTCTCACAAGCACGAGTTTAATGAACACAGGGGAGTCTAAGGGGCAGAGCCCTCTGACTAAACGGGAAGGGTGACGAAGAGAGCCACGACCGGCTAAATGTACCCTCACCGGGACGGGAAACACAAGCAACCGTATACCGTATACGGTTGGGGATGCTAGAAATGCAAAAAAATTAATTAATTAATTTAACGCGTAAAATTTCGCACAGAATATTTCAGTTTTAATGAAGAATTGTTACCTCATACAATCATACCCATTGTAGGAGATGGTGCGTGTCTTTTCAGACCTCTTTCTCATCTCATGTTGGCGACCGAAGTGCGGGAAATAATCGGGTCACATGTGGTGGAGAATCGGTAGGAATTCCTCAACTATGAGGGAAAATAATTAGGGTTACAACTATTCGAACTGCGATGAATATTTCGTTCAAATGTCCAGAGGTTCGACTTACGGTGAATCGTGTGAGCCGGTAGATTATTTCCATCTGTATTCGAGGTTTACCGCAATAGTAAAATTTATACTACTTTCCGTAACGACATTTACCTTGTACTAAGAATGCGCTTCTCTGGTGATTTATCCACCGATCATTTTGAGGCATATGAACCCTTACCGTTAACTGTGTACCAACATTTGATACAGTCATCTGTTAGCAAGGCAACACGTAGAAAACAACGAGCGAGATAAACAGATGCTACACGAAAAAGCAGCTTATTCAGTGTAGTACCATAAAAAAAAACAAATGTAGTTTAAAAGGAAGTCTTGAAATAAAAAGATCTCAAACAGCACTTTTCAGCGCTACATTCTAAATCGGCCATTATCAGGACCGTATATATTTAAGCGACGGGTAAGAATTCGTTGTTTATCGTATATTCCTTATAAATTCTTAATAAAAATTCTTATCTACCGTTTAATCAGGATTTAATGATTTATTTCAAATTTATTATTTATTTATTTATAAATAATGCTGGTCTTGACGTGACTGGCTCGCGGAAGTAAACTGCACCCAACACAAAAAGCATTACTCGCAGCGTACGGAATACAATCCCTCAACGTACAGTCGGGTTTGTATACGCATATAATTATTATTTTTCGAACGCGCTTTATATTATACCTTATGTTGTCTATTAGGACTACACTCATTATAATTCATAATTTCTTATATAATAATTTAAAGGTAATAACTGATATTTTGGTGTATGCGAGTGTATAGGCAAATCCAATTACTGCTACCGGCTTGCCAGACCTGACGAAGCTGCAGATGTAGTACAATGAAAATATAAATGTACCGATAAACATATAGTCTGAAACAGACTCACGTCGACCACTCCTGAGACGTATGATTAATTGAAACCCTACCGCTAAATAACACCGGTTACTTTATTTATAACATAATAATTAAATATTTACTGTATTTTTAGCGTATGTTTCTGTCAGTGACTACTGATTGTGTGATGGGGAGGGGGGGTTACAAACATCAAAAGACTTGATTGAAGAAACAGTGATCACCCTCGGGTGATGTAAAGTACATAACATTAATTATTTCAAGTTTCAATTAAATGTTAACCACCAAATCGTAATAAAAGCTGCTTTTTATATGAATAAATAAAAAATAATTATTACATTTTTAATTAATCGCCTGTTTCATTTGTTCACCCGTTATAAATATTTGGGCATATATTATTAGAATTTAACAGCAACGGTATATTTGAATTTTTATCAGTTACAAAATATATATAATTTATTGATACACTTATATACAGATACGTACGCACTATACAATCATTCACTACGCAATACATAAAAAACAAAGTAGAAAGTTGTCACGTTTCATTGTTTAGTTTATAAAATAACAACTTCGAATGTTATTTCATCAATTCATATCTAAAATAACGTAGTGTAGGTTATTAAAGAAAAAAAAAACAAAAAAACAAACTATTAAAAAATAATAAAACTAACAAAAGGTAACAATTTTAATAAATTAATAGGTAATTTATTATATTATAATTATTAATTTATAACAAATTAATTATTTTAAATAAAATAATAACATTAAATAAATAAAAATCAATAAAATAATTAATTAATATAAACAATATTAATAGATTGTAAACATTTCGAATTTAGAATGAACTTTTTTTTTTAATGAATGCTAACAGTAAATTTAAGTACAAGCTAACATTTATCACCGTATGTTCGTAAAAACAGTGGGTTTTGTTTAATAGGCATTATTTCACACACGCACACACAAACGCACGCGCACATATATATATATATATACATATAAAACATATATGGAGTGTATTTAACCTAAAGAACTTTCACTTCTATAAATTAGCAATGTCAATGCTAAAATCTCCGTAGGCGATATTTTATCATATAATTTTGAAATACTTCTTGAACTTTATCCATATAAAAATTAATATTAAATCTTCCCATTTATGTAAAAATAATTACAGTACAAATATATCTTATATATGTATATATATATTTTTTTGTCTTCAGTCATTTGACTGGTTTGATGCAGCTCTCCAAGATTCCCTATCTAGTGCTATTCGTTTCATTTCAGTATACCCTCTACATCCTACATCCCTAACAATTTGTTTTACATATTCCAAACGTGGCCTGCCTACACAATTTTTCCCTTCTACCTGTCCTTCCAATATTAAAGCGACTATTCCAAGATGCCTTAGTATGTGGCCTATAAGTCTGTCTCTTCTTTTAACTATATTTTTCCAAACGCTTCTTTCTTCATCTATTTGCCGCAATACCTCTTCATTTGTCACTTTATCCACCCGTCTGATTTTTAACATTCTCCTATAGCACCGCATTTCAAAAGCTTCTAATCTTTTCTTCTCAGATACTCCGATCGTCCAAGTTTCACTTCCATATAAAGCGACACTCCAAACATACACTTTCAAAAATCGTTTCCTGACATTTAAATTAATTTTTGATGTAAACAAATTATATTTCTTACTGAAGGCTCGTTTCGCTTGTGCTATTCGGCATTTTATATCGCTCCTGCTTCGTCCATCTTTAGTAATTTTACTTCCCAAATAACAAAATTCTTCTACCTCCATAATCTTTTCTCCTCCTATTTTCACATTCAGTGGTCCATCTTTGTTATTTCTAGTACATTTCATTACTTTTGTTTTGTTCTTGTTTATTTTCACGCGATAGTTCTTGCGTAGGACTTCATCTATGCCGTTCATTGTTTCTTCTAAATCCTTTTTATTCTCGGCTAGAATTACTATATCATCAGCAAATCGTAGCATCTTTATCTTTTCACCTTGTCCTGTTACTCCGAATCTAAATTGTTCTTTAACATCATTAACTGCTAGTTCCATGTAAAGATTAAAAAGCAACGGAGATAGGGAACATCCTTGTTCCATATCTCTGTTGCTTTAGTTGCTTGCCGTAATAAGAAAGGGGGACTCCCTTTCTTATTACGGCTTCTTTCTTATGTTCTTCAATTGTTACTGTTGCTGTTTGGTTCCTGTACATGTTAGCAATTGTTCTTCTATCTCTGTATTTGAACCCTAATTTTTTTAAAATGCTGAACATTTTATTCCAGTCTACGTTATCGAATGCCTTTTCTAGGTCTATAAACGCCAAGTATGTCGGTTTGTTTTTCTTTAATCTTCCTTCTACTATTAATCTGAGGCCTAAAATTGCTTCCCTTGACCCTATACTTTTCCTGAAACCAAATTGGTCTTCTCCTAACACTTCCTCCACTCTCAATTCTTCTGTATAGAATTCTAGTTAAGATTTTTGATGCATGACTAGTTAAACTAATTGTTCTGTATTCTTCACATTTATCTGCCCCTGCTTTCTTTGGTATCATTACTATAACACTTTTTTGAAGTCTGACGGAAATTCCCCTTTTTCATAAATATTACACACCAGTTTGTATAATCTATCAATCGCTTCCTCACCTGCACTGCGCAGTAATTCTACAGGTATTCCGTCTATTCCAGGAGCCTTTCTGCCATTTAAATCTTTTAATTAATATATATATATATATTTTTTATTTCAATGGTAAATAATCGAACAGATTACCGTTATCGTATCCGAAATAAAAAGAGTAACAGGCATACGATAAATAAATGTGGAAAAAATTAATTAAATTATAAAGAAAAGTTGTAAAAGACAAACAAGTAGTTATAAACAAAAAAAAGCTGACAGAGATGTAGGACTTTCCCGGGAAAGTGTGTGCACAGATTTTTTCTGATGCACGGCTTACATACACATAACTTAATTAAAAATATGTATCATTTTATTTAAATATAATATTTTTTTCCGTTTATTTAATTAAAAAAATCTAACTAAAGCGCGCGCTACCGTATTTCATTGCTCGGCTGTGGCGGTACTAGCGGGGACCGTCGACACTAACTAAACTAATGTAATTTCACAACTTGTACTACAAGATATTACAAGAAAGGAAATAGAAAGGACACGAAAAATAATATTCAAAAGATTTCTTGATGATGCGGTAATTCTAGCCGATGGCACAAACGCGCCTCAAAGATTGTTAACAGCTCTGTAGAAAGGAGTGAAAATAAACCGGAAGTAAATAAACAACGTAACAAAAAGATGTCGAGGCCTAGGTTGGCTCGCTCCCGAGAACGCAGTAGGTTATTCGCTTAGGGGTCTGAAAGCATTGTAGGCAGTATCCATATCGGCATCGCACATTCTGAAGGTTAAGAAAGAGGAATACAGGGAATGACGGACAGATAAGGAAGACTCATATGAAGTTAGATCGGAAGAGAAGAACCTACAACGTCTGAGGTTAAGAAAACGGACCGGTGAGTGAGGGGGTAACTGGCAGCCTCCTGCGGAGCCGTCGTTCGTGCGCGTTGCGCGGATGGGCGACGGTGATGAAGCACGGGGACCCTGGATCTTCCGCACTCGAAGGCACCTCCAGGGCTGCGTAATGCTTAACCGAGGATCCTGTACCGGAAGGGGAACGATGAGGTTGAGGTTTAATCGGTAGGGCGCAGGTTTACGTACACACTTTCACTAAATCTAGCGGAACCTGTTAGAGAGTCCGACATTCAGTGCGTAAATAGCATTCCTCCCCTCACCAGGAAGAAAAAAAAATAAAAAAAGATTAAAATATAAAAATAATAATAAATTGAAAATCTGATTAAAAGAGTTTCGATCAAATGAATTTAGCATTACCAAAATCAAAGGAATACAAAATTTGTTCTATATTAAAAAATATAAATCTTATGAAAAAAAATAATAACTTCAGCTTTAATTTACAAAATTAAAAGGTTTAAAAAGAGTTCATATCGCTATTAAAAAAAATCTTTAAATAACATTAAAAAACGCTAAGCAAGAAATTCTGTATAATAAATAGCAGTAACTGTTGTCATACGATGAGGTAGCGGTAAATGTCAAGAAAAAAAATTAAAAGAGAGGTGGAAATGTTGAGTAAGAATAATAAAACACGTTAAAAACTACCACAACCGGTAATAGAGAAAGAAGTTCCCACAACATTTAATTTTATAACCGATTCTTATCAAGAATTAAAAATACTACTTGACTCGCATAAAAAAAAATCCTTACTTAACAGAACTTAAAAAATATTAAATAAATAAATAACTTTTTAATAAATTTAAAAAAATTACGATCTACTTAGCATTATAGAACCTTGATCTAAGGATCCCCATTATAAGAAAAAAATCATCGCTTACTATTATATATCAAATAATAACGATATAATAATTTAAAGTAATGCCCGCATTTGATAAGATTATCATGAAAACAATAAAACCAATACCCTCTTTCGTAAACACCGTTACCATAACAACTATACGTTTTTTCTTTGAATGACTCATACCTAAAAGTTACCTTGCGTGACAATTTTTCTTTTTTATAAACAACATAATACTATAATAAATCAGTAGGCTGCAACGACTACCAATGTCTACTTCGATCATTTTAACAACCATTATGTAATATAACCTACTCATATTTATTAATACAGAAAATTATAATAGTCACATACTCGTACGTACATTTTAACCGTCGAAAAAATGTTATTTATTCCGGTCTAATAAATAATATATATATAAATTAAATTTTCTAAGGTAGAAAATCGTAAAAATAAGTAAATTACCATACGGTTTTGTACGATTTACTTCATATAAATAAAGACGAATGCTAAACAATTACTTTAATGTACTGGAAAACGAAAAAGCATTAAAACCCTAAAAAAAGAAAATAATAACATAAAAGATTTGAAATCTAACTACTCGACTATTTTTATTGTTCGGTAAATAACACTGAATTCGTAAATAGAAAATGATTAAAAGAAACAAAAAATAATAATAAATTAAAATAGCTAATACAAAATCTGAAACACTAAAAACTGAATATTTTTAAGCGTCAATAATATTTAAAAAAAAAACAACTTTGTACTGATCGTAAAACTTCGCCACACGTTTGAATAACTTTCCTGGTTTCGCCCTTATATTAAACACGCCGTAGAGTTTTTAGATATTAAAGATTTTATCATTATTACTTAAAACGGATCAAATCAATTATTAGATATAAAATTGAAAACGATTTCAGAAACCAGCTTCTACAGAGCGCTTCCAAATGTGCTTGCGATATTTCACCGGGTGATAAAAAGTGCAGAATATAACAATATTTACCTCGTGTAAAAAAGAATCTGATAACACGATTGTAGGGCTTTTCCGTAATGCGGCGTTAGCGCGTTCCGGGAAAGTCCTATAACTGTAGGGTGTTTCTGATGCACGGCTTACACACACGACTTAATTAAAAATATTTATCGGCTAATTTAAATATAATACTTTTTCGTTTATTTAATTCGATGATTCTAATTAAAGCACGCGCGCCCATACCGTATTTAATTCGCGCTGGTGTGGCGGTACTAGCGGCGACGGTGGGCATTAACTAAACTAACGTAATTTCACAACTTACATAGAACAAATTTCGCTTGTACGGTCGGAAGACTATAGTAGCCGCGAGGCTTAACGCACTGGATACCGAGTCAACCGGGCGATCGAGAACCCGTTCAGACTTAGCTACATTTTTACACTTCAAATATTATTCATTTATTTATTTCTACCGCTCAATTGTGACGTTAAAACGTAGCAAACGACTACAACAGCATTTTTTGGATTGGTGGTGCAATTTCGCAAAAACATTTTTTTTTTGAGTTCAAAAGTACGATTTTAATTAAGCGAAATACTGAGGGTGACCTTGCTCTACACTTCACCAATTAAGTTGAAAGTTTAATAACATCATTGCCCCATATATAGAAGTAATTTGGCAAAATTTTGTCAAAATCTATCTAGTAGTTCTGGAGATATAAGGTGATTTAGAGGTCAACGATAACCAAACTTTATACTTTATTACGCCTAATTATACCTTAACCTTGACCTAAACCTTACTATCCTCAATTAAATTTCACTTAAACCAAGCAAAATATTTACTAAAACCCACACCTTAAGTATAACCTAACTTAATTTAGTCTTAAGTGAATCTAATCTCATTCTTAACATAATTTCAGTGAAAACAAATTATTTAGTACAAAATAATGTATATTACGGTCGTTCAGTGTTGAATTACGAAATCTTTGGTGACTGTACATTATAATTTACGAGGGACGTAACTCAAATGAAAGAGGTTTCCTACAAATAATTTCAATTGTAACAAATAATTTGGATCCTAAATAAGATATATTACAAATTTCATCAAAATAAAACGTGATCTATATAAATAAAAGATCATCTTCGGTCTGTGTGTACTCTAATTTAAACTCAAGAACTACTTAACCGATTTCGCTGAAAATTTACAATTTATTATCATTTGTCCGGGGAATGTTTAAATGTTATCATTACCGTATTATTGCAATAATTTAATAATAACATGATATTTAATCGCATAACAACTGTCTAAGTAAGTCGATATAGACATAGATAACAATCGGCAATGACAATCGTTATAGACGATATCTCTTGATATACATAATGATATTAAATTTAGTAAAAGAAGTTTTAGGTTATTTATTTATTCAAATGTAAATAATAATATTTACATTAATGTCCTAGTAAAGGCAGTTACTTTTATACGGATTTAAATACTAGATACCGGTGTTCTTTGGCGGTTGGGTTTCAATCAACCCGACTTCTCAAGGGAACGGTCGACCTGAGACTGGACAAGACTACACTTCATTTACATTCATACATATTATCCTCTGAAGTAACTGAAGTAATACGTTAAGGTGGTTCCGGAGGCTAAACAGAAAATAAATAATAATATTAATATTTATATGCTCCAAGTAGGAAAACCAGTCGATTTGTTTTTATATATATATATATATCAGATGGAATCACCAAAAACATCGTACATCCCAGAGCAATGACTGATTTATTTAATTGAAATACAATTTATATTGAATTGAAGTTGTACATTTTATTATTTTCGTAATATAATTGTTAAATATAATATAAAATTTATTTAATTCATACTCAAATTTATCAATAGCGAAGCATTGACTGGTCCACTAGTTGTACATAATTATCAAAATCTCGTGTACATTAATTAATTTAAGTCTAATTTGGGGCTTAAAGGTTAAGCCAGTTTAGAAATATTAATCAAAATCTTTTTCTTTCTTTTTTTTTAATCAAAATCTAAATACAGTAATTATTTTGGTACAGCCGTATCCTCTTGAAGGATCGGGGACTAAAATATAAAAATTTACAACTTATATGGATCAATATTTTTTCGAGTTTCATGAGTTTTAGTAAGTAATCAGTCTTGGAAATATATAACCAAAATTTTATATAACAATTAAGCTAATTATATTCTCACTGATAAGATAGATCGAAATAAAATTTCATTACTCTAAACAACTCACAAAAGTTTGAAATTCAAATTCCTGCTATGCCTCCACAGAAAATTAAAGATTAAAAAAATTCTGTAAATATCCGACCTCTTGTCTGAATAAATTCAAATTTTAATAGCATAAATGTCCCGTATATAGAAATATTTGAGCCAAATTTAAAACTATTTAGAACGCCTACAATGACCTAAAGATTCCTATATGTAGTTGGATAAGACAAAACTTTATTTTGAGAAAAATAAAAGGTAGCGTGAATTCTTAAACCGATCAAAAGATATCACCGCTCTTAAAACAAATTTAACAGGGAATAGGGATAACCGTTTAATGTTCTTCTAATAAAAATCTTTCGTAAAATATTTGTAATAAATTTTAAAAGATTATTAGGTAATGGTTCTTTATTTTTACTAACGATGAACTTTCTACATAACGGTAAAAAAGTAGATCTTTCAACTATCTACTAGGATTATTCCAAAAATATGCACTGTACGCACGCGCGCAAAACGAAGACACGTTACGACTACTGGTAACCGGCCAAATGTCAGGAAGCAGACCGTATAAGCTATTCGGGGTATATTAAGTGTCTAACATATCTGTACAGTCCAAGACGAGGAAGAAGTGAACTCCGGTCATATAATAAAACTTTGAGCTAAGCGCGTACTTTTTATTAAAATCGAAATTTTAAGCTGCAATATCGCGCTAATAATTTATCAATAGTTACAGGATGTGCGGTGATGATACTGTAAATCGCACCACCGTACAGCGTTGGCGTAAAAGGTTTAGGGAGAGCAAAAGAAGTACAACAGATGAGCCGCGCTCTGACCCCTCGTCTACTGCTAAAACGACACAAGCATTCCTATTTTTACTACGGTAATTGATGTAGATGATCACATGACGGTGAGAAAAATCGAAAATGAAACCGGAATACCAAAAAACTACAGTACTCTGAAACGTTTAACAAAATTACAGCAAAGGTCTCGCGAGATGGGTACCGTTCCGACGACTAAATTACCACCAAAAAGCGACGCATCTTGAAATCACAAGAGAACTGCTTACACGTTAGGAAAGAGAAAGGCGAGCAGTTTTAGAATCGAATAATCGTTACTAATGAACTACGAATACGTGATTTTGAATCAGAACTGAAGTCATAAAACAGTCTTTAAACGATTCAACATTCTCCGTGACCAAAGAAATGTCGCATGCAATCAAAAGCAAAGCAAATGATAATTTTCGCCTAAGATAAAGATGATGTTATTGCTACAGATAGAGTACCAAATGTTATTAGTACGGTTGTTATTTACTACAGAAACTTCATTCGGAAGATTTTTCGACTGAAATTTCAAAAACTCGCGTTCAGAAAAATTGACAGTGGTGTGTTAATTTTGCATGACAATGCGCGCCTGCATACTGTGAATTTTGTCCTGATATTTTTATCGATCGTACTCGAAAAATGTTTCGCCATCCACTAGACAGCACTGATGAGTTCACCGGGATTAAATTTCTTTCCGAAGCTGAAATAACCGTTCCGCAGAATTAGTTTTAGCAGTTTAGGTAGGTTAGTCCCTTCCGTAATTTGAGAGTAGTTCTCGTGCGATTTCGAGAACCGTCGCTTTTTGACCGTTCAGTCCTAACGGCACACATTACGCTGCGACCATTTTATGTGCAAAATGTAAATGACCTTTTTATTCTATTAAAATGTAAATGTTGCTGTGTAATGTAGTTTTTTTTGCTATTCCTGTTTCATTTTCAGTTTCTTAAAAAAGGAAATTCGATATCTCAACAAAGGTCGTATCGTGACAGGAATCTAAAAGCTTCCAGACCGTTGGCGAGCGTGCATTACAAATGATGGATTATATTAACGAGCTGTAAACGTGATCTGGTGTATAGAAATAAAATTTTCTTTGAAACTTAATAAACTGGGCATTATTTTTGACACAACCCTTATATAAATAATCCCTATTCATTTTGGACACAAAAAAACAAAACTTTAAAAAGTACAATGACTATAGCCAGGAAATTTTGGCTTCTGCTCTAGGAAGAAAACTACAGTCGTTAAATAGCACATTTATTAATTGATTCTTTACGGCAATAATTGCGATTTAGTATACCTAGGGAAAACTAAAAGAAATATTGGAGTTAGAATAAAGGAATATTTGGCTCATTATAAATAGAAGAAGAGATAAATCGACGGTAGCCCGGCATTGACTACAGTGACGGCTCGCGTATAGACACTGTGGAACTGCAGCACCCCCTACTTCCATTTGATATTATCGATAACATTTAATAGAATGAGTCCTTTCTTCTTTATACTTGTACAATATATAATCCTTAAACTTAATGTCAGTAGCCATCCCCCGGGTTATAAAAAAAAGATACAAAAATCTTTGTGTGGAACTGTACACTTCACAGTTCCAGCAGCGTGGTGTTTGGCTGTTATGCGCATGCGCACATAGGAAGCTGCACGCGAGGCTGCGAGGGAGAGAGATACTGTCGCTCCCGTAGTACCGACCCTGGCGTGCTGGTGGAAGGTAGATTTTTTTTGTATGGAAGGTTTCTTGTTCGTTCTCTTTTCTAGTTTAGTCGATAAAAGGAATATGAAAGCGGTTTAGTTGTTTTTTCAGTAGCGATCAGAATACGGCGGAAAGCAAGTTCTCTTTGATTGCCAAATCTGTCCAAAAACACGCTGGAAGGGAGACAAAGAAGTTAATTAGTAAAAAATAATTATGTATTTGTTTGTGTGTACGTAGAAATTTCAATTAAGCACCTTGGACTACAGTGTTTTTAACCGGACATTCTATTAAGTTATTATCTAATAATACTAAAAAATATTATCTGTATTGACATTTTATTATTTATTCGGTTAAACCGAATACGTGTACCGTATTCTTGAATGTGATAACGTGTAGAATTAGATTATTATCCTGCTTCCAGCTATTCTATTTGATCAATTTTCTTTCGGTTCCTTTATTTTACAGGAAACTTTAACCGCGGTCTTGAAAAGGCCAGAAAACATTTTTCTGGAGCAGCCACACCCGCTAATTTTAGCTAAGAACCGCCACTGATTTACTAGAAACCAGTACAAAGTTAGCATTATTGGAAATGAAAGTTTTAAAAAAACATTTCATAATTTAACAAACTTAATAAACATATCCACTCACGGTAAACAAATTTAATAATAAGCTTTAAATAATATTAAAAATAATTACTTCTCTAAGATTACAACTAAAAATAAATATTTTAAATTATTTTGAACGAAATAAACATGCTTTAATAATATAATAGTACAATACGGTTTACAACAGATATGATCTTTCCGTACCTGATAGGAAAGGATGTAGAAAATTGGACAGGGAAACGGGAAATTTTGAAAGTAGTAGTGGCAGCCTTGAGAAACTTGTAGAAAAGTGGGAGCATGATGAAAGTAACAAGGTGTAGCATTGCGCACAGTATTCGGCGCGCATGCGAATACGCTCGTCCCAAAATCTCATTTTCTACCGGGTTATTTGAACATATAAGTAAGGGATTTTGGGACAAAAGTTGTTAGTCCTACAAAAATTTTACAAAATTTTAAATACATGATAATGATTTAACGAGCTAACAATAGAATATTTATGAATGATTATTCACTTTCAATATGAATTAGTATTATTTGGTACTGATAAAGTCGTAATATTTATTAAAAATAATAAAAAAATTTTTTTTAATAATCCTTAATAAAAATAAATATTTTATACGAGTCTATCGATTCATAAGAGTATTGAAATCGATTGTTAATTAAGATAAAATTCAAAATAATGAATGAAAACCTAAACAAACAAACAGGGGACACATCTTATGAAGTGCAACTGACACAAAGTCTTCGTGTAGCGTGTGTGGCTCTATGGTAACGACTCCTTTTGCTATTCGTGGTGTTCGGTATCGAATCATAACATATTTTTTTTACTAATATTATTTTCCATTTATTATGTGAAACTAATGCTGTTAAAATGGAAAATCAACTAAATGGGAGATAACATATTTCAAAATTTTATAAATAAAGATCTGATATTATTTATTTTGGTCGATCTTCGGAATTGATGATTTTTTAGTTTAATTAAAAATATTATCGCAAAAGAATTATTGAAAGAAATTCCTTTAAAAATCTAGTCCGTCGTATTTTGATGTTTCATTTTTAATATAGGTTTTAGTCGAAGTATTAATTTATTTAAGTTTGCCTAAAAATTTTTTCTAAGAGTTTTTACTTTATCTGTTATGTGTATTACAACATACGAAAATATACGAAGTGTTATCATAGAATTTCATTTAATTGACTAATTTTTTAAATAACCTACTTCAATTTCTATTTAATGTTCTTATTGGAAAAAATATTGATATTTAAATGCAAAAAAAAAAATTGGCAATAAGACATGTAGTTGTATTATTTTGGATACTTTCGAATTCTTTCGAACTCTAGTCGGTTTTGTCCTCTTTGTTAACATTTTTTATTTTTATTTATATTTGCAAAAGGGTCGGTTTTGGTTTTTATGTTAATGAAAACTATTTTATTTTCTATTTCATATAAAACGTTTCCATTATATTTTCATTTTGAATTAAAATAATTAAAGTTAATTATTCTGAACCGCTCTGTATCTAATAGTACTTTAATAATTAATTCAAGGTAAATTGTTTATTAAGAAACATTATTAGAAAAAATTACATCGTTAAGAAATAAACGAAATTAATCATTCAGATCATAATTCTCGACTCCACATACAGTCGATTAAATTTTATATAAAATAAACAAAAAAACCTACACTCCATATTTATTTGGAAGTGCGTGTACACGCACACGTGAGTACGGCCCTTCCTATTTATAAATATTAGAGTAAAAATCCACATTTCGACGCCAATTTTCATATACGTCAATAAATATTATTCTTTTATGTTTCAAAAGTTTGTCTAATTCTGCCTTTAATCACATTGATGTCTTGCTTCTGTTTGTGCGCCAACCGCATAAACGAATTTAAACATCATGGCGGGAAAAGGATTTTGGGACGAGCCGCTGCGCAACGTTGGGTGTGCGACACCTTGTTACTTTCATCATGAGTGGGAGCGGCATTCGTCTTTGCACAACTACCTACCATTTAGTAATCGTGAATAAGTAATCGGTAGACAACGTGCATTTGCCGCGATGACATTTAACAAGAACGGTGAGAGTGTGGCTGCTGCTCAACGGTAATTCTGACGTCATCACAATTTAGGACGTCATGATCGCGTTCCATCTTGCCACGCCATCAAAACACGGGTTGAGAATTTCGAGGAGACGGATCTAGCTGTGAAAACGAAACCACCAGGAGGCCAACGAACCGCAGAAAACATCGAAACAGTTCGAGCCTCAATCGGAAGGAGCCCGCTACACTCGGCAAGGAAACAACAGTGAACCTAAACTGAACTGAATACTCCACGGTGATCTGAAGTTTCACCGTTACAAAATTAAAGTCGCATAGAAACTGAAACCATCAGAATACGTGGTCCCATGAATTCCCGTGGAAGTGTTTCAAAGTGCCATGCAAAATCTCAGTATTCAAATGGCCATCATCTTACGGACATTGTTTTTAGAAATTGAAATTTTTTGTATCGAGAAACTTAATGGCATGTAATTTACTTTTTTTCAACAACAAAACTTGTAAATTTATTTTTCACTTTCTTGCACGAAGTTAAGGAAGTATTGTGATCGCGAAAAAATTCGGTTTACAGATTTCAACGGAAATATCCATATTGACCATCCCTGAATCCATTTTGACTAGTTTCGGCGTGACGTCTGTAAGTATCTCGCATAACTCAAAAACGATTAGCAGTAGGATGTTAAATTTTTTTATTTAGAACTATTGTAACATCTAGTTGTGCACCTCCCCTTTTAATTGCAATCAGCTAACCAAAAGTGTCCAAAAAAGCACAAAATCCAAAAACATCTTCATTTTGAACTCTTTTTCAACTGCAGTAATAAGCCCTCATTTGGAGTTTTTCAACTATATATCATAAGTGGTACTTATTTTCATCGGTGTCAGAGTTATACTCAAAAAAGATTTTAATTAATGAAATATTTGGATCTTATAAGAGGAAGGCACATCGGTTTAAATCAGACTTCATCTCCTTTTTATTTAAAATTTAAATATAATGATTTATTAATAATTATTAAACTGTGATTGTAAAAAAAATATACGATAAATAATAATTCAATAATAACAATAAAAAAATACGAAAAATATCAGAAGTTAGTAATGAAATAAAATTTTAATATGTAATAAAATTTTGTATATGTAATTTAATAGGCGTACATGGAAGTCATGTGGTATCCACATCAGATTTTTTATTGTTGTGAGAGTTCATAATTTCCCGTTTCCTGGTGCCACATTATCCATGCGATATGAAATTTAAAAACTAACCTTTGAATTCTTTCAAGATACGCAAACAGAGTTGAAAATAAATTATATTATGTAAGGTTATGATAATATTTTAGTCGTAAAGATTAAATATATCCTGTTTTCAAGGAATAAAAATTCTTTGGACGCTTAAACACATTAGATTTTAAGAAAACTTCGAGTTATTTATAATTTGTTTTGATTTGGTAAATCATTAAAATTATAAATTTCAAGAACTTTTTCACCCGGAAAAAAATGATTTAATTCAAAAAGATAATAATACTATCATACTTTCCGGCCTTCCGGAAAATGTGACGGTAAGCGTTATATATATCAACCGATAATTCATAAACGCATTCTAATGTTACATAGTGATTTTTTTAAAGATTAATGAAATACACCTTAACTATTTATTACCTAGCAGAAATAATTGCCTTCGTAAAATGATTGAGGCTTACATAAAAATTCTCAGAAACATTAATAATATAAACGAGTAAAAAATATTTTACATTCCTATATATCAAGGTTAACTCGATAATCATCACATAAAATACAAAAAATAAATAAGCCAACTTATTTTACAAACAAGGAAATTTCATTTACTTAAGTTTGTAAAATATTTTCTGAAGAATAACAATACCTTTCAAGCGGCTAAAGTAAAAGTATATATATTTTTTATCCTAACGGTTACCGGTAAAACGGTTAATTTCGATTTGGTCTCCTATTCGTCCAACAGTCCTTAATTTTCAATTTGTTTTGTTTTTCTCTCTTCTAACGATTTCTTATTTCTATACTCTATTTCCTTTCCGGATCTGTTCATCATCTTGTATTTCTAAATATGTTTAGATTCTCTAATTTGTATTATTTTTACCATCAAATCTTAGATTTTTTTCATCTACTTGAAGCAGCTGAGTTAGTTCTATCTTCATTACCTTTGTCAAAGAACCTCTTAGTCTGTTAGACTTAATTTTTGTAAAATTCGAAAAAGGTTTGTATTCGTTTTTGTATAAGGTCTGTGATTTTACATATTTTGAGGTATAGTTCATTGCTCTACCGCATTTTCCAACCTTCAATCATATTCCTTGGTTCAAATATCTTTCTTAGTATCCTTCTCATGGTAATTTCTGTTTTGTCTACTACCTCTTGTTTGAGTGGAAGAAGTGTTAGGAGAAGACCAATTTGTTTCAAGAAAAGTATAGGAACAAGGGAAGCAATTTTATCGCTCAGATTAATAGTAGAAGGAAGATTAAAAAAAATAAACCGACATACTTGGCATTTATAGACCTACAAATGGCATTCGATAACGTAGACTGGAATAAAATGTTGAGCATTTAAAAAAAATTAGGGTTCAAGTACAGAGATAAAAGAACAATTGCTAACATTTGCAGGAACCAAAAGCAACAGTAATAATTGAAGAACTTAAGAAAGAAGCCGTAATAAGAAAGTGAGTCCGACTTGGATGTTCCTTATCCTCGTTACTTTTTAATCTTTATATAGAACTAGCAGTTAATGATGTTAAAGAACAATTTAGATCCGGAGCAACAGTACAAAGTGAAAAGACACAGATGCTACGATTTGCTGATGATATAGTAATTCTAGCCGAGACTAAAAAAGATTTAGAAGAAACAATGAACGTAGGATGAAGTCCTACGTAAGAACTATCGCGTGAAAATAAACAAGAACAAAACAAAAGTAATGAAATGTAGTAGAAATAACGAAGATTGACCACTAAATATAAAAATAGGAAGAGAAAAGATTATGGAGGTAGAAGAATTCTGTTATTTGGGAAGTAGAATTACTAAACATGGACGAAACAGGAGCGATATAAAATACCGAATACCACAGGCGAAACGAGCCTTCAGTCAGAAATATAATTTGTTTACATCAAAATTAATTTAAACGTCAGGAAAAGATTTTTGAAGCGTAGCTTTATATGGAAGTTAAACTTGGATGATTGGAGTACCTGAGAAGAAAAGATTAGAAGCTTTTGAAATATGATACTATAGAATGTTAAAAATCAGATAGATGAATAAAGTGACAAATGAAGAAGTGTTGCGGCAAATTGGTGAAGAAAGAAGCATTTGGAAAAATATAGTTAAAAGAAGAGACAGACTTATAGGCCACATATTAAGACATCCTGGAATAGTAGGTTTAATATTGCAGAGACAGGTAGAAGGGAAAAATTGTGCAGGCAGGCAACGTTTGGTATATGTAAAACAAACTGTTAGAGATGTAGGATGTAAGGGTATACCAAATGAAACGAGTGGTACTAGATAGGGAATGTTGGAGAGCTGCGTTAAACAAGTCAATTGACAAAAAAACCCTCTTCTTTATATATATATATATATATATATATATATATAAGAAACGGAGCATATTTTACTAGACTTTCTTAAAAATATTGTTTATCAATATATTAATTTATTTCAAGTTCTAAGAAGCTGTAAGGAATGGAGCGAGTCTAGCAGCGATCGAATGCGTATGTTTAACATGATTGTCTTTGTAAAGCTAGCTGCTACAAACAGACTAACCGACTGAAATTCTATACTGTCTCTGTTCGTAATCAAAAGTTGGCTATTTTTTAATTTTTTAACATGAATATAATTTATACCGATAATATGTTACACAACTTTAGGTTATGAGACAAATATTATAAATTATATTAATATTTGGAACAATTCTACACTAATTAGGTTTAAGCACATATTCACCTCTTCAGTCATTCATATAAAAACTATGTAATATAGTTATATATTATATTATTTTAAAAAAGTCAATAAAAAAACTACCCCGTAAATAGAAACTGAAACATAAATCTTGAAAATACATTATATACCTGATAAGGAACACTGATTATGACCACTATACTAGTCATATGCGGTATATACTGCCAATAACTAGCTATATCTTGAAGTTTTATCTGAAATGGGTTTGCTTCTGCTGGAAGTCGTTTACGCCACAAATTCACACAGATAACTATCCAGCATCTGTGAATGATTACCAAAGCGGTGCATAAAACTTGATTTAGGCACATCCCCACATACTGTTCACTGTATTGGTGTGTACGCCTGTTACCGGATCAATAAAATTCTGACTACGGTTAACAGTTCCGTAGGCAAAGCCACGGTTAACACAACAAGCACTAGGACAGAGCTGAGTAATAGGCTTGACCCACCGGGTTGGTCTAGTGATGAACGCGTCTACCCAAATCAGCTGATTTGGAAGTCGAGAGTTCCAGCGTTCAAGTCCTAGTAATGTCAGTTATTTTTACACAGATCTGAATACTAGATCGCGGACCGGTGTTCTTTGGTGGTTGGTTTTCAATTAACCACACATCTCAGGAACGGTCGAACTGAGACTGTACAAGTCTGCACTGCATTTACATTCATGCATATCATCCTCTGAAGTATTATCTAAACGGTAGTTACCGGAGGCTAAACAGGAAAAAGAAAGAAAGAGTAATAGGCTTAAAAATGAATCGTTATCATTACTAAGATCGACCAGTTACGACGTACGGCGATGCGTAGACCTACTGTTATCAATGAACGATTAAGTCAATCGTCGTTTATCGATTATACATCAAATCGTTCCCCGCACTTAGCACTAATAGTTCTTCTGAGAAAAACTGAAGAAAACTAACTTTTTACCATTAAATTTCGCGAAAAACTCGGAGCACCAAAAGCACGCATCCGCCATACTATTCGCTTTCAACTCGACTCCCAACCTAACTTAATAAAGTACGAGGGTTATTTTTTTTCCAAGGTCCGATCGGTCGCGAAATAAAAACCCGCGAAAAACCCGTATGAATCTTTGCACATATGTGTTGCGCAGCGTGTCTAGTATGGCCTTCAATCACGCCGCCTCACTTCGTTTATTTCTAAACACGCAGCTAGCACGTAAACATGTCTAAAACAATAGCATCTCCCGCCAAATGTGAAGTGCGTGCGGTAATTCGATTTCTTCAGACCGAGGGGTGTAATGCGACTGGAATTCATCGACGAATAAGTAATGTGTACGGTGAAACTTCAACGAGTGACAGCAAAGTGCGACAATGGTGCAGGAACTTTAAAACAGGACGTACAGATGTTCACGATGCAGGCGGTCAGGGAAGAAAGCGAGTGTCAACCGATGATCCCGTTGAGCGAGTGGATGAAGCGATTCGAGAAAATCCTCGGTTCACAATTTCTGTATCGAGAGATTCGTTTCCTGAAATGCCGGCTAGGACAACATTTTGGCACAGACATCGAGCTGCAGACCGGCGTAGAAACACGGCTGAGAACACAGGCGGCTCCGTTCTATGACGAGGGTATTGAAAAGTCGGTACCGCGCTACGACAAATGTCTAAATCGGAGTGGCGACTACGTAGAGAAATAGCGTAACTATGTAAGTACTTCTTACAAATAAAAAATTTATTTTCACTACGGTTTTAATTTCGTGGCCGATCGGACCTTGAAAAAAATAATAACCCTCGTATCTATAGAAAAATGTTTTAGCGTTGTGGACATATAACGGATTTTGACCAAAAATAAATATATTATGTAAACAGTACCCAATTTATTACCCAGATCCTAGTTTTAATTTTAATTTTTTAAAAACACAGTTTAAATTTGGTAGTAAGATAAAAACAAACGATTAAACTTTGTTTTTTTAACTAAATAATAATAATAAACTTTGAATTTTAATGAATACGATATAAATTCGTAATTATATCTCAATACTGCGAAAAAACATCAGATGTATGTAAATTTTAAGAAAATATTTTTAAAAGTTCAAAATATTGTTTAGAAATTATAATTCTCACATAGCTTTTATCATTAAAAAAAAAAGCTGACGACAAAGTCGTAATACTTTTCCAACATTGGTTATTGTAAAAAACGTTACCTAAGTTTTCTCTTTTTTTGGAGTGGAGGAGGTAATTTATGATGAAGTTTTATTGTAAAATTATCATTATGTATTTAAGTAAAATAAAAATTTTGTAAAAATTAAAAAAATCGGTATACTATAATTTTTTTAAGCTCTCCCACCTTCAAAATCGCCTTCCCAGAAATTTTTTTTCATTTTCCCACGTTTATTATGTTAAATGGAAGAAACTAGAAAAAAAAAACATCCACTAAAAAGCGTACAACCAATAAAATGTTACCTAAAATTTCTTTTTTAAGTTTGGGGGATGATGTTTTAAGATTTTTTTAAGTTTGAAATTACGATGAAATTTTAATTAATATTATTACTAAAAGTTTATTTAAACCTTTAATAGTGTTAAACGTTTAAATAAACAAAAAAAAAAATCGATATTTTTAAACTTTGATCCGCTCACCCCCACCAATATTTACCGCAAAGTATTTTTTTTTCACTATGTCTAGGAAGTCATTTAAATAAAATTTTGTTAAAACATATGCAGTATATTAAACGATAGTTTTTTCGATTTTTTGGGAAGGAGGAATTTTGGAGCAATTTTTTTTTAAATGCTAGGATAATCAAGCACTCATGTACTGATAAATAGGGTTATGATTTCAAAATTGTGAGAATTTGACCCCCCCCCGCCACCCATGAAGATAACGACTTCAAAATTTTACCAAAAACATTTCCCATTTATTTATATATGAGTCTCTGTACAAAATTTTATCAAAATCGGTTGTGCAGCAAAAATGATTAAGCTTCAAATACGCCGTCACATGAAAGTAGGCAACATTATACCCCTTCTTTGTGTTTTTTGGGATTCCTGGATCAAGAAATTTCAATAGATGAAAAAAACCCGTACCCCATTTTTTTACTGATTACCGTACTTTTCTTCTTGCAACATAGCTCCTAGAGCTATGATACCGGCAAAGTAAAATTCCACTAACAAACTTAAAGTGATTTTCAATTTACTGTGAATACTAATATAATATTAAAATGGCAAAACTAGTGTTAAAAACCCGTATTTTAAAAACTAAGATGAAAAGGACGGCTGACTTATCGGGTATCAAACCCAGACCGGCTGATATATAAGCCGATTCGCAAATCACTACAACCGATTACTGAAATCGTTAATTACTAACGATAAATAATACAGAATAACCGGAAAAATATCAAATTATAAAAAATTTCTCGAAATTTTATTGAAATTATATTATATATTAATAAAATATTTTACCGCAAACGATATTCAAATATGCCGGCGATGCCAGCTACATTTTTTATTTATATAATAGCCTCTAAAATGGAATCAAACGTCAAGATTAAATAAAACAGTCAGTTTTAGCGAAAATGGATTATGTACTTTGAAAGACTTGTGGAAAAACTTTCATTTTTAAACATGTTTTGATCGTATAAATAAATTAGCTCATAAAAAAAAAATATTACAAGGTTTTACTGATCATAATTAAAATGAGGAAAAAAAAAGAAAGAAAACCATTAGTATATATCCTTAATTTTTTTTCAAGAACAAAGTGAAAAAAAAAATAAATAGAAAAACAATTATCTATCGTTTAATAATTTTTTTCTTTTTTTAAATTGCATTTACTTTTTAATCGACTACTTAAGTCAAGTCAATTCCAGTAAAAATTACAGTTATTTTAGTGTATATATATATATATGTATATATATAAAATAAATAATAAATAAATAAATATATATATTTAAATAAAACGTAAAATAAAATTTTAATTAATGATTATAAAATAATATACCGTAATTATTTTTTTCAAAAGAGTAAATTATAAATAAAAACAGAAAATGTAAAGAAAAAGAAAAGTATCTTTTATATAAACAGATGATTTTACAAACTTAATATTATAAATTTTTCTATTACCAAGACAACGTACAACACACGCAGCTGCTTCATTTTATTTTAGAGAAAAATGTTAATTTAAAATATTTTTAACTACAATTTTATGTCAAACAATGACAAATTACAAAAAAAGTTTTTGGCGTGCTCATTTTACACAGAGAAAATGAGTACGACAAAAACTTATAAATTCTAATTAGATCGGAAAATATATATAATTTTGTTTTCCAAAGTTTTCAGTAAAAGAGGAATTTATAATTAAAAATACTATAAGACATAAAATTTCCTAAATTACTAAAACTAACGGAACTCTAATCTTTACTTAAAACTATTCCCAAAATTAAGTTAATTAGTTTGAGCGCGTAATTGTACGCGCTCAAACGTGATCGTAGAGTAAAATAATAGATGAATATTTTATCGTAAGGCTGAAATGTTATCGCACGAAAATTAATAACATTTGATATTAAAATATTAATATTTATCAAATCGATAATACGCATAAATTTTATGCTCAAATTATAGTCGTTAAAATTCACGAGATTAAGTTAAGTAGAAGCAAAAATTCGTTCTACCTAAAATTAAAACAAAACATATTAGTACCATCGACAAGTTTATTTTTAATAATTTATTAAACTATTATGAATATTTCCTTTTTTAATATAAATAATTTCGTAGATAGAAAAAGAACGATTGTCTCTTTTTACCAAAAATAAGCTACGTTAATTAAAAATAAAAATAATACTAAAATTCTTCACGTCACGATTTGAAAAAAGACATTTTTTAATTTTTATTTTTATTCCGAAGTTTACCTTTAACGGGAACCTGATTAATTAAACGATTGATAGTTACGTTATTTAATACAAAAAAATTCCGGGATGAATGAGATTGTTTAACAAAGAATCTTGTACTTTTAGGGTGAAAAACAAATTTAAATTTGTCAACTTAAAGCCGCTCACATCTCTTAATCTAAACTGAATCTTTTATTCCCCCGTTCTGATTCGATGAATATAAGTCAGATCCTGATAAAACTGTGATTAAGAATGTTGAAACCTGTAAATTATCTGCGATCGGGGTTTTTAAATGTGAAATATAAACCGATCAAGGTACTGAGTCTTTCATCCGGAAGTCCCGGGTTTGAATCCCGGTCAGGCATGGCATTTTCACTCGCTACAAGATCGCTGTTTCATTTAATTCTCTGAAGTAATACCTAACGGTGATACCGGAGGTGAGTCTTATTCGGTCGCTTCACAACAAAACTAACAATAGTTTCAAACGCTTATTCGAGGTTATCTAATAAAAAATTCTTACCTTAATACTTCATTAAAAAAAGAAAAAAAAAGAGATAAATATTAAAAATACGAATGCCAGAAAATTAAAGTTGCTCTTTAATATAGGATAATTAAAGTGCGTGCGGGTGACAATTTTGTATCTAGTATATGTATATACTTTTTTAAATTTATTTAAACACACACACACAAAATGTAAAATTATATATATATATATATATATATATATATATATATATATATATATAACCTATGACATTCCCTGTAACGTAAGGATTACAACGAGGGGTCATACATCTAAATCGGTTCAGCAGTTGAGCTGCTACGGTGAAACAAACATACATACTGGGCAGTCATCTCTTCTGTTGTAACTTAAGATTTTTATTTATTGAACTGATGATTGATTAATTTATTAGAGAATATTAAGAAAACAATAAATATCTGAAAAATTATTAGAAAATAAACAAAAATATAAATTTACTTCTTATAAGAAAATTAATTTTGTCAGAAATTTAATTGTTTTTGCAGCTAAAAAATGTTAATGCCTGCAAAGTTTGCAAAAACAAATCTTTTTCCTCGTACTTAGGTAATGACGTCATAAATAATGATATAGTATTTCATAGGGAATAATATTTTATTATAAAACTGTTAAAATATAAATCATATAAGATAAATTAAAATGCACCGAGTTGACTGGAAAAACGCAGGAACTAGAAGTGACGGTGGTATAACAAATAAGACCATATGCTGCAGTTAACCCTAATTCTTTTAACTCAAGATTACACCCTCTATGCTTAGGGGTCATCGTTAAGAAATAATTTCATGTTTATAAGGGGTAAGCTTTTAAAGACAATTAGCTGTGACGGACGGAAAAGGTGACGGAGAAATAGGCAACCTTTAAAACCCACCAAAAATGTAAATTTATTTGGATTTTTTTTTATGTAGTTACATATATATGCAGAAGAAAATGACAATATATATATATATGTAAAAAATTATGTATATAACTAAAAACAATCGTACCTAGACAGAATCTATTAATAATATATAAATAATATTGTTTATAAATGTTATTGGTAATTTATTAGGCTATCCCGAAAGTTTTAAGTAAAGAAAAATAAATATAGAACCATTTTATCTTAGACGTACAACTTAAATGTCTTTGTAAAGATATTTCTTATTTTCCTTTACCAAAAATAATGTTTCAATAAAAGTAAACCAGATAGACTGGAACAAGGTAAAAGTAGACGGTACATTATATAGTTAATTTAATATTGTATATTTTTAAACAAGCTGTTTAAAAACTTGTACTTGTAACTAAAACTTAAAATGTAATTGTCTCTTTTATTTTAAACAAGCGATTTAATGTTTTGATCGATTGAAAATATATATAGATAGAATATATAATAAGAAATAACAATATTTTTAAATATTACCAAATATAGTAGTTAAGAAATAAATTATCCGATTCTAAAATAAACAAAAAATCCTCCAGAAATATACAACAGAATCATGCACGTTTTCACAGATTAAACCGTTATTTGAAGTGCTGAATTACATACACTCAACGGTATTTGGTTATTTTATAAAATTCAAAACAAAAATACGCTCTACATTGTTTTGTTTTTTAAATTAGTGTAAAAATGCACAAAAACTTACCCGTTAATCTAGCAGAAGACATTTCCAATATACCGCTTAAAAACATGATCAGCGTACATAAAAAATAAACAGAAGTTAAATAATTTCTTGTAGTCCAACCCATCATTACTTAACATCATTAAAAAACACAACTATTAAATTTGTCACATTTCTTATTAATTTTAATAACTAGCACATTATTGGTAACAAATTAAAAATTTTGTTTAATTAAACAAAAAAAACTTAATTCAAAACTCACATACAGAACGTATAACGAACTAATACAACACACACAACCAAACTCCAACAGAATCCGAACAGAACTAAATAACAGAGTTGTGCACGAATTGTCTTGCAACGCTACGTTGGTTTTGGTTAGCAGGGACAATTGTATAAAAAGACCACTACCGTTATCTAGTAGGGATTTAATGAACTTGTTTCTTACTATCCAATACAACTAAAAGCAGTACACGATTTTTTATTTTATTTTTAATACTTTTATCATAATTTACTTCATAATAAACGCAAATTCTTCACATAAAACAAAAAAAAAATTAATACTAGTAACCTAATGAACGAAAACTGTAAAATAGGAGCAAAATTAGATTCAGGATAAAAAACATATAAGTTATGTG
Source organism: Lycorma delicatula (assembly GCF_047948215.1). Classification (NCBI taxonomy): domain Eukaryota; kingdom Metazoa; phylum Arthropoda; class Insecta; order Hemiptera; family Fulgoridae; genus Lycorma; species Lycorma delicatula. The sequence goes on along the minus strand of NC_134463.1, from coordinate 10,087,692 downwards.
AATATACTTTTTTAATTCAAATAATTTTCTTTGAATAAATTTATCAAGTATTATTATCGTTATAATGACACCTAACGTTAAATATTTATAGCATAATAAAACGTTAAACAAGTGTTTAAAAACTATTTTATGAAGAAAATTTTTAAACATAATCGTTGAGGTTGTATTTCCATTATTTTCAAATTTCCAAAACTTATGTAGAATATTTTATAATGGAAAGGGACAGTGATATCCAAGATACTGAAGAATTAAATAAATAATCGTTATTGAATTACATATTTTATTTCATGATGAAATAGTATTTTAAAGCAGTTTTAATCTCGTAATACAGAAATAAATATGACCAGCCATTAATATAACCTCTGCTTGTGAAAATAAAGATTAAATCATAGGAGAAATATACAGGCCATCGCAAAAAGTTGCAGAATTTGAAAAATCGTACCTCAGAAATTATTAGAGATAAACAAGTATTTTTTTTTAAATTCATAAATTAAAAAGTTTTTTTACATACCTTAAACCTACGGATTGTCCTTAACGTGTTTAATTCGCAAGTAAAAAGATGCTTAATAACATTGACGATGACGAAACATTTTTAAAATGTGTTAAGATTACGGATGACCGACTTTCCATGTTAATGGTTGTGTCGACCGGGATAATTGTAGGATATGGGGATATCAGCAACCCGATGAAATTAATAAATATGTCAGAGATTTTCCAAAAATAAACGTGTGGTGCGCTTTTATGTCCGATCGTGTGATCGGCCCATTTTTTTTTTTTTCACGAGCCTACTATCACAGGAAATGTTTATTTAGACATTCTACAACTGTAAGTTTCCCCGCTACTTGACCAGATTGAATAAGAAAGTAACGTTGCTGTAATGTTTCAACAAGATGGTGCGCCCGCACACTTTAACCTAGGCGTTCGACGCACTCTCACTGAAAGATTCCCTAATCGTTGGATCGGTAGGGCCGATCCTGTGCTTAGACTTCCGAGAAGCTCTGATTTGACTCACCTAGACGTTTTTCTATGGGGATACGTTAAACACATCGTCTACAATGAAACAAATTTGGTATGTACAATATTTAAGACAACTGATCACCGCTACTATTTCCTCAGTTATGCCTGTGATGGTCCAGCGGATGTGAGCAGAAGTCGAATATCGTTTGGGTGTTTGTAGAGCGACCGGTGGAGCTCATATTGAAATATTCTAAGATATGTAAAAAAACCTTTTCAGTTGGGAAATATAAAAAAAATACTCGTTTCATTATGTCTAGTAGTTTCTGAGATACGATTTTTTTAAATCTCTGGAAACTTTTCTGACGACCTGTAAATCGAGTGAACTTAAAACCGACTACTATAGAATAAAGAAAATTGCGACGTGTGACACTTTATGAATGATATGAGAAAACGAAAACGTAAATTATATAAAATTCTGTACTTACATTAGCAAAAGTTTACATATTTTTACAAAAGATTTTTCTAAAAACTCCCTGCGCAGCGATGTATTTTTTGTTCGAATGATCATAAAGAGAGTCACTTGACGCAAAACATTGTTGTCAATTTCACCGATTTCTTGCTGAATGTTCGCCTTCAGTTCATCGTTTAGGATGGGGATTTACAAATAGCCCAGAAGGAAAAATCGCAACTAGACAAAGCTGGGGATCGCGGAGGTTTCCGCCTCTGCGGACAGTGTCTTTCTTACAAGGTCCTATCACAGACTTAAGCCACATAAAGATATTCTAACCGTCTGTTCCCAAATTAAATAATCGAATTGAACAACACGTTACCGAATATGCTACTGTATAAGACGAACGTAGAAGATATGGAATATGATTTACCAGGCATCATGAATTGGATTTTGGTGATCGAGTGTGATATCCGTATATTTTTATAGAAGAAATTAAAAACGTTAAACGATAGAATCATAGAGACTAATCATGCGTTCAATAATGACAAAGACATATTGTGTTTGTTCAAAAAGTTATCAGATTTAGAATAAGTTACTTGTGCTAATTTTCTTTTGTTCAATTTTGCAACAGGAAGTTAAGAGTTACTTTAGGCTATTACAAAAGATGTGTGCGGGCGTCTCCTAGATTTCCATGTTCGGACATGTTCAAGGTTGTTCATAACTGATAAGAGCCTTAAAGACGCTGTAAATTACCTCATTACGAGTGTGAAATTTGGTGTTAACATCGTCGTCGTATGTATTATGGAGAAAATTTAGCAAATAATGTTACGGTTGGTAAACGACATTTGCTACCAACGTGTTTCAAATTAAAGTACAGTTATGTACACATTGTTGATCTTAGCGTACATGTATTTGATAAAGATGGTGATAATGTAATTATAAAGATTATGTTCGATCGGATGAATAATCACAAATTTTATTGTGTCTTTGAATGTGGGAGCAATTCGATCGGTCTCATCGGCAAACAGAAACAGTATTTTCTGGTTTTCAAAACAAGAACGAAAACTTGTAGATTCCTTTAAGTAACGATTCACTGAATATGCAGTTGGATACAATTACTTTTAACAGACTAACTACTTCTTGTCTGAAAAATAATGTTTTCGCTGTTAAAGTCCGTACCGCAAAGGAAAGAGATTCACCACTACCTCTCGTATTGTAACTGATAGATGGAGAGCTTGTGAAGAAAAAGATTACTGTTCCGATAATAATAAACATTATAATAAACAAAAGGGACCACTGCTTGTTGCATATGATACAGAAGAATTATCTAAAATAAATTATAATGAAAGTGATAAATATGAACGCTGATATCCGTTAGCATCAATTTATTTTGTAATGTACAAGAACTATTTACAACATGAAGTATGTTCAACTTCATCGAACCGGATATTTCATCAACAATAATAAACGTCCTTTTCAGAACTTCAACACACATTTACACATACAACACAAACTTACACACACACAAAACAACCCCTATACAGTAATATACGACTATTGTTTTATTTAATATAATAGTTATTAGCATCGCTGTATGAAACGGTTCGAAGGCCAGCGATGTGATCTGTTAATTGTCAAATTATATTGCGAATGGTGAGGAGAGTGTTTAACATATACATATAACTTTCTTAAGAAATTAATTCATTACGATAGGGATGTGTAGTAAATATTCTACGTAAATATATTTTTGTTAAAGTTTTATTATTAACTTGGTTATGGTACTTTACGTATGTAAAGGAACTATGAGAAAAAGGAATTTCTCACCGGGAAAAAAGGGAAATTCCAAGATGAGGGAGCAAAGTTGGTTATATTAGAGTGTGATCATAGAAGGCAATGAATGAAGGATGGGTGGTGGTTGTGAGGGTTTTGGTGGGGGAATAGTGAGAAGTATGCAGGAAAATCACTTGTTTATATGAAATATCAAACAGATGTATAAACAATATATTTGCATGACAAAATTATTTACATTGTTAAGATATTGATTCATTTGTGTTACTATGGAAATGAAAAACTAATTTATTACATAATTCTTTAGTTTATTAAGTAAATTTAGGGTATACATTGTGTGATTAAAAATTTAATTTAAGTTAAAATTTTAAATTATCAAAATTTAAAGTTATTTTTTTAGAACATTTTGGCGTTGTGATCAAAATTTTTTTAAACAAGTTTTTTTTTGTTAAAAAAATTTTTTTAAATAAATTTTCAACTTTTGATTTAAAAAAAAAACATGCCTAAGTCTATATTTAAAAAAAAACCACATAACAAGGACGACTGCGACGTTTGTAGAACAATAAGTAAATGTCACAAATTAAAGGTTCACTTTCATCCGAATTTGAAAAAGGAAGATTCTATCCGAAGAAAAAGAGATTTTCACCGAGCTGATGTCCATAGATATTAATGCCCACTCTTTCATTAGAAATTAAACTATTACAATTAATCAATTTTAATAAAATTAACACGAATATTTTAACTATTTATTTTTTATATAACAATACTATATTATATTATTTCTTTTACGTATCCAAAGGGGTTCATACATCTGGGTTAGGATATTGCTTCTTTCACCTTTACGTCTTTTTGGAAGAATGTGGGAAGCAACATCCTAACCCAGATTGGAATTTTCGTTGGGACTATTATTGCCATATGAGTAATTTCAATAATATTCAATGAAGATGAATAAAGGTAAACTTTGTTTTTAAAAACGGTAACAAATGTTTTTATTGGTCTATTTGTACATCTTAATTAATATAAAGAAACTTAAGTTATATTGCATTACAATAAATTCAATTAAAAAATAGTATTTACTTTATTGAACAAGCATAAATAAGAAAGAAACATTGCAGTTAAGTTTTGATGGTATTTTAACATTCAAATGTATATATTTATTTATGTATAATTTTAATAATGTCATGGAAAATAGATTTACGAAAATTATTACCTTATTATGTATGAACCCCTTTGGATACGTAAAAGAAATAATTAATATATAATATAGTATTGTTATATAAAAAATAATTAGTTAAAATATTCGTGTTAATTTTATTAAAATTGATTTAATTGTAATAGTTTAATTTCTAATGAAAGAGTGGGCATTAACATCTATGGACATCAGCCCGGTGAAATTTGGTAGTGTATAAAAAGTGCCATGCCTGGCCAAGAAAAAATTATATTAATAACAATTAATTAAAATATTTAAAATTTAAATATTAATTCTTTTATGTAATTTTGTTATCAAGTTTATAATATTCAATACTAGCAAACAATAGTTATATGTTTATGTTGCTGTAATATTTTCCCTCTTCAGCATTTATAAATATATCTATTTTTCATTTATAGTTTTCAATTAAAACTAATCAGTGTAGTGTAATTTCTTCACAGTAACAGGTAACCGAAATTTTGAATGATCTGAAGAATGCGGGTTTGAAAATAGCAGCCTTATTTTAAAAATAGTAGTTATAGCTGGTTATCCGTTCTTCATACAGGTAAAAACATATTTCGACCGGTTCTTAGAGTTACACGACAAACACCAATAGGAGGTGACAGTACTTCATTTCACATTTAAAGAATTTTTTTTATTTTGATTTTTAGCCAAGTAACTAGAGGCAGGTGCAATTTATTTTACCTTTCTTCATCCCTTTTAAGGTTGACTTTCGAAAAATCTAGAAATCTCTTATTAGTTATTCACGTGAAGAATACACGCACCAAAACTCCAGAAGTGCGGGCGGGGTGTGTGTGTGTGTGCACAGAACAATATTCTGCTCATATTCCAAATATTCAGTATAACAAAGAAAAAATTTAACTGTTATTTAAACAAAACATACATAAACTTACACCTGAACCAAGGAGAATAAAAATAAAACACCATAAAGATATACACTTTAGTCGATAGAAGAATCTCTCAGTTGAGAGACTATTACAAAACCTTCAAAAATTGGCTCAAAAAATGCGAACCCCAACCATGCTAATAAAAAATGAAGCAGTAAACTGGTCCATAACAATAAAGACAACACGGAAATCCTAGCTAAATATTTCAAACTCCTAAATTGTGAAGAACCGACTGAACACCTAAATTTCACCCCAATAACACCACCAGAAAACATCAACCCTCCCACAATAAAAGAAGTCCACCAAGCACTGTGTTAGATGAGGCTTTTGTAGAGATCTGGAGACATGTAGGAAGATCAGCAAAAATTTTCCTTAGCTTGTCAACATCTGGATCAAAGAGAACTACCAGAACACTGTATGACAGCTCTAATTCATCTGCTACACAAATGAGACATACAGATCCTAATAATTACAGCAGAATCTCACTCCTAGACGCAACATACAAAATTCTTCCAAGAATCATCCTCAACAGGATCGGTTCACAATTCAAGAAAGAACTAGTAGAATACCGGCAAGGTTTCAAACTCTGGAAAAGCTATCCAGAACAGATCATGAGTTTCAAGCTAATAATGGATTACAATAGGAAAAGAAACAGACATGGTGATGACATTTGTAGATAGCAAGAAAGCTTATAACTGCATCCACAGAGAATCCCTACTAAAAATTCTAAGACACCTCGGACATACCAAATTAATAAACATGACAAAACTGACCCTCACAAAAACTAAGTTAAAGGTAAAATTCAGAGGCAAGCTCTCAAAACCATTTGAGATCAAAGCCAAGGCAATGGGCTATCATCGCTATTACTCAAACATGTTCCAGAAGTAGTAATGAGGAAATGGCTCAAAAAATGCCGCCCCTCCCCCTAAGTAAAAATAGGCTGAAAAATCAAAACGAATTATCTTGGATTCCCCGACGACTTGGCACTGCCAGCAAACGACATCAACACAACTAAATCACAGATATTAGACTATCAAAACATTGCAAATAAAATTGGTCTCAAAATATCATTCGAAAAGACAGAAATTATGCCCCAAAAACAAACACAATTAAAAGAAGTAAACATAAACGGTAATAAAATCAAAATAGTAACCCGGTTTAAATATCAAGGAGAAATAATAAACAATCTAAACGAAAAAACCTCAATCTAAATAAGAAGAACCAAGCTAGCTAAAGCTCAAAGTAACCTGGTACATCTACAATAAAAAATGCCTAACAATAAATGCAAAAATTCACTTATAAAACCAGAAGTCCCTTATGCAGCAGAAACACTCATCCACCTGAACAAACAATCAGACAAACAGACAGAAAGATTCCAGAAAATTGGAACAACCTGCATCAATAAAAATACCATAAAGACAGGCAGTGATGGATTGTGCCCAACAAAGTTGTGTACAAAAAGTTAGAAACCATCACTGATATCACCCATAAGAGGAAACTAGAATTCTTTGGACATAAAACAAGGATGCAAGAATCAAGACTTCTGAAACAGTTTGTACAGTACAATCTCAACTAGAAAAACACTAAGGCAGGATGCAGATGGATCAGAGAAATGAGTATCTGAAGGAAATCGGCCTTACACCAGAAGACACTACAGAATATCTGTTATTTTATTTTTGTAACATAAAATTAAATAAGAAAATCAAGAACAAAATCACTCACTTTTCAACACTAACTTTTCAACTCAAACATTTTCAACACTAGAAAAGGACACTACAAAGATCGGCACGTATGATAAAGGTCTGGGAGAACCACAAGGCCCAAACTGTCCCATCAGAGATTTGGATAATAGACTGACTGAAGTAATCCTATGTGATCATGAAATGTAATAATAATAAACAAAACATACATAAAAATATAATTAAAATACAATATAAATATTTCTGTATTTGAAAAATAATTTATAGAATTAAAATACATAAAATAAAAATCACATTTTAAAAATATTGTGTTAATTCTTTTTATTGGTTTCTTTTTCCTTTACAAGTTTGAACAGTAATCTTTTTATCTAGTTAATTTTTTAAATATTGTTCATTATAGAAATTATAGTTATAGAAAATATATATATAAAAAATATCCTCAAAAAATGTCATGAAAGACCAATATAGTTTTGTTCATCTACAAAATATAATGTAATGCATAATCAAATTTGTTTTCTATAATGTATAAATAATGAAAACAATTTTCAAAAAATCAACCCCCACCTCTTAAAATTAAAATGTTTTTTTGTTTTTTGTTTCATCTTCCTATAGTAAATTTTGTCAAAAATTTTTTATAAGTTTATTTGAGGTACAAGGCAAAAACTGTTCAGAAATATCTGCAGACTAACTTAAAACTTTGGAATTTTGAATAACTTTACAAAGCATTTTCATCTTATTAAACCTCAATCTTCTACAACTATTATACGAAGCCAGAAATTAAAAATGTTGAAAACTACCTCTCCACTTTTTAATTTTGTCCATGATTTTTAAGATAAAGCCATCCTGGATCACAGAGATTACATTAAACTGAAATTTTTTTTACAAACATTCTGATATTTGCATTTATAGAGTTACTGCATAATTAGATCATTAATATTTTAAAACCTATTGATTTGAAATAAAAATCTCAAGTGAAAAACCAGGAAAGTTATCTTTTGCAATCTTTTAAAAAAGATAATTTTTCAAAAATACACGAAAATAATAATTTAAATAGAAATTTATGCAAACAAATGATGTACTGAGTATATTAGGTACTCACACAATTATCATTATGGTATATAAATTGACAATTTGAAATAAACGTAAATAAAGAACTTCCTGTATTACAAAAACAGTGGATACTGATATCATGACATTTGTAATATGGATACCAAATACTTTTAAATATTTTAACAGTTAGAGAAGCTTCAGAAATAAGAGAGAGGAAATAAAAAAGGAAGAATCTAGAAGGAACAACAAAGGGATTCTTTCCAGACGAGGACTTAGAGAAAAGCATAAAAAGCGCAGACAATGAAAATTATTATGTTTGAACGATCAAAAGGATGAGGTGGGTACCGGTTATAAAGCAATCATGAAAAGATGCTATGAACTGGAAGTAAATGCAGATCAAAACCTACTATAGATCCCAATATTTTAAACACCCATTTTTTGCACACGTAGGTAAAAGCTACACAGAAAAATTAAATGAAAATCTTAATAATCCAGCACCCTCCGCTAATCCATACCCTGTTATGGAAATAAATTTTCCAAACTCCTTTTTTCTATCTCCAATGAACTTAACAGAAATTTTAAACTTTATTAAATATCTTAAAAATAATTCTTCTCCTGTCATTGATGAGATAAGCAATAAATTTTTGAAAAATATTTCTGCTTACATTACTTTTGAAAGAAATCTCTTCATTTTAGTTTCTTTTAATTTTCTTAGTGTTAATTTTTCTTGAAAATAAACTCAGAATGACAATAATTGAAACATAATAAACTGACAATAAAGTCATCAAAATGATGAACACTAAGATAACAAAAATATTCATCATGTAGTACTGGTACAAAGTTATGTCTAATGCAGCCGGCTTCAGATGTGAAGCACCTGATATGTCTTAGTACATATTCCACCCACCAGACTGCAGTATCCGCAGCTGACATTGGTTTATCTTTAGTTATTAATGATAATCGCATCAAATTTTTCTTATAACTGAAATAAGAAAAAATTAGACTGCCTTAAACATATTTTGTTAAATGCAGTAACATTAATAAATATTAATAAAAAATAAATCTGTACACATTCAACCCATTTACAGTGTACTTGGGCATTTACAATGTCTAAGTGTTGATTAACATATACCTTGGTTTTGAATTAATATTTTACTAGTTTATATTGTGTGTTGAAAAGAAGTATACCCAATGAGTAGTAGGTGAAGGCAATTGTCCTCCTAAAAACAATTACTATAACACACCCCTTTTCTTAAAGTTTTAACTGGTATGTAAATGTTGACTAATATGTATTTTTCTGAATTAAATTATTTGTCTTTTTTTTAAATATTTTTAATAATTTTTTTAATTTTTAGGCAGAGGTCAGTAGGGGGTTAGTTTTTCCTACTGATCTATACAGCAACATTGTTTCCTATCTGGTGTCTATCAAACCTCCATTGTTGGGCATAAGGACAAACTGGGTGCAGCCATACTAATTAATTCCATCCAATAGCTAAATACAAACTATCTTATATAGTTCTCTCTGACTACCTTCTTCTCCCAATTAGATATGATTCGGATTTCAGAAAATATCTTGACTTACATCTAAAAGAGTTTAATAATTTTTGTATTCAACCTAAAAGAATATTGACTTCATATAATTCATATCCTGAAATTCAACCTTTAATCCAGCACCAGCATTCAATAAAGTTTTAGCATTGAAATCTTGGTCACCAAACAACGGTACACCAAGTATTGGTACACCATAATAAACTGCTTCTTGAAAATTCTGAAGACCAATCTGACATAAAAACCTTCATCTTTGGATGGGCTATAACAGTAGTAATTTAAAAGTTAGTAACATTTTTAAGTACATGTTTTAAATTATAGTTGTTCACCTGAGTTACATTTTATAAATTTTGACTTTAAAAAAGTACAATATTTTGTTCATGCCTGTTAAAATGTAGTCCTTTTTATATATTATAGAGTATCACTTATCTTATACTCGAAATTATGTTCGAGTATAACATAATTAATTATATAAATACAAACACAACTGTAATGTACTTTATGAATAAGCATAATTTAGATAAAACACCTGTTTCAATCACATTCTACCTGTATGTCTGCCAAATCATAAAAGCCTAAGTAATAATACTGTTATTAGCCTAGCAGATGCCAGGCTAATAACAGTCACTGAAGATGGTTGCAAAAACAACTGAGTTATGATTATATGTCTAAAATGTTTGTATTTAAAATATTTTTTCAGTATGTTACCTAATTAACTAAAAGTTAATCATAAATTTTAATTGATTATGACTTAACTTTTAGTTTAATAATGAAGTAATGCAGAAAGAGTTTATGTTTTAACAGACATCTTATTTTTTGTAAACTGTGCAATTGTGTGTATTTAATTGGCATATATAATTTCCAAATGAATATTATTTAAATTATCATACGAATCATTTTAATCTATTTAAAAATAAATTCTTTTTATTGACATCGATCTAGAATGTCTTTGTTGAAAAATGTGGTGCTGTGGAGGTAACACCAACTCACCTGCCTCTGTGATTGTAATGTATTAGCCTTTCATCTGGAAGCTACTGGATTTGAATCCCATTTAGGCTTGACATTTTTCCAGTGCTACAGTAATTCATATTTATAAAAAAAGCCATATTAATCGAACAACTAGCCTGTAATGGTAAGATTAAATATAGAATTAGAACAAGAACATATTACAAGTATAATTATGGTACATTAGCTGAGCAGGGCCGCTGGTACAATTGTAATGAACTCTTCAGCAACAAACAGATGGTTTTAGTAGAACGGCAGATTCAGATTCTTCATTATTATAATTCTTGAATAAATCCCACTGGACTGACTGGCTGACTGGGTTGTGAATGAGAGATGAAAGTAAATGATTGATGTTAAAATTAATAAAATACAAATTGATCTGAAATATCATCCAATTAATTTATTTAAGTTAAAGTAAAAGATTTACTTTTGCAGTAGCAAAAGATTTACTGATAACTTATCACGTATACTGAATCTTCTCATGTTACTCATGTACAGTGAACTTAAACGTAGTACATAAATATTTAGCAATTTATACCTTAAAAATTTTTATTTTATTTTACGTCAATTTTAATCACTATATATATATTTTTATATTCATGTAGTTGCATCATTATTATTTGATATAACTATAACATTCTCTATTATTCATAATTCATTTCCTTATGTTAATACATAAAACCTGAACAAGGTTTATCCATAGTTTTCCTTGATCCATTTCTGCAAAATCTAGAAAAGTTTCCTTTTACTATGCGTAGAATAACACATCATTCCTGTATGGTCTATAAAAAGCAAATAATTATTTATTTAGTGTTAACTAATGGCAATTTGAAATTTTGGTTTTAATTTACATAGTAAACAAATGGAGCTACGATTCAATTATAAGCTAAAACTACAAAAAATTGGTTGAACTAACTCTAGCTAAATCAGTGTTATCTGTGTTGTTGGAGACTCCTCTCATACATAATGCAATTGAAAATTACTGCATTATTCTGGTTATTGCCACAGATTACTATTAATACACAACAAGTACAGTGTAGAAATTAATTATTTCACATTATAGGAGTTATCAAATCTGTTTATTTGGTGACTGGAACGTTTTTTGTAATTTATTATGGATCATCTCAATAAAAAAAGCAGTATACTGATGATAGTCTTATTATGTAAGTCAGCAACACAAAACAATGTGAATAATTATTAACATAAATGGATATCCACTCTCATCGATTCCCTCCTACATAAAATAAATACAAATTAAAATAAGGATAATATAAAAAACACACTTTAACATAAACAATATACTGAATGAATGGAACAATTCAAAGCTAACTTACTTTTTGAGAAATTTCGAAACAAATATTAATACAAGAAAACTGTATGTAATATCACTAGATACGAAAGTGAGAAACAATATAATCACAAAGATAATTGCTTCAATTGAAGCAACATTTCATTTCATAAAACATATATATATTTATTTTGTTACATAAAACATGCATTTGCCTACGGTTGAGTATTAACACACATCATCCTACTTAAAATTGATTGTTGTGGTAACCATTTTCTTGTTATAACATTTTCGGGTCTTCCAGGCAAATCTGTCTCTGCTTCCTACTTCCATAGCACTGTTGTTTTTGGAAATTGTTTAAAGCTTTAATGAATGCTTCTCATTTCTCTTCAGGCACTGACTTACCCTTCATGTTGCTACCGAGACTAAAATATATAATACCATCTTCAGCATTATCCATCATTTCCTGAAGATTCAAAAAATATAAATGGGCTATGCAAGTATTTAATCATACTATAACATTATATTAACAATTTTAATTAGTGGTAATATTATTAAAAAGTTTAAATGCCTTTACAGGAAAAACTAAAAGATAAAAAGTGAGATTGTTATCATATAGCAATTCATATAGTTAACTTACGTGTGTTTAAACTTTCTTTTTAACTACAGTTATTTTAACCCTCTACTACTAATGGCATAGCTTCCCTTACCTGCCAAGTGATCACTTTTAAGCAGATGGCAAAGCATATTTAGTACGTATTTGTGTTTAAAATTTTGTTTACTAAAAGAATATTTTATCGGAATATTATAAAATCCACTACTAGGCCCATCTTCATTTCTAATAAATATAATATGCTGCCGCCATCAGTTATTAAAAAGCAATTTGATAGTATAGGCAGATAACAAAATATTGAAAGGTTCCAATACTTATGTAAATACATTAGAGATAAATATTTCAAATGTACAGCTGATCAACATCTCATTCAGTGTAACTGAATAATAAATGAAAATTTTATAAGCTTAAAATGTAACTGTAACTCACAAGAAAATTTCACTGCCACTATTCAGTAGTGGGCAATTAATCTGAACATAAGGAATTTTTCATTCATTTCTATGTTGTGGCTACACTGCTTGACCAAATCAAAAATATATTCATCTTTTAAGTTGTCTGTATAATGTGACGTTATTATTCTTAAGTTATTTAGCAATTTTCATGTTATAAATAGTATTTTGTGAAAGTTTATTCCATTTTGACTAGTTTCGGCGTGATGTCTGTATGAATGTACATATATACATACATATGTACATTCATAACTCAAAAACAATTAGCCGTAGGATGTTGAAATTTTGGATTTAAGGCTGTCGTAACACCAAAAGTGTCCAATAAAAAGCCCTAAATCTAAAAAAATTGGATTTTGAACTTTTTCTTAACTGCAATAATAAGCCCTCATTGCGGCTTTCAATGATATATCATAAGTGGTACTTATTTTTATTGGTTCCAGAGTTTAACCCAATAAAATTTTAATTAATGAAATATTTGAATCTTATAAGGGAAAGGCATATCAGTGAGAATCTGACTTCATTTACTTTTTAAAAATTTTTTTTTTAATTTAAATATATTGATTTATTAATAATTATTAATCTGTGATTTGTAAAAAAAAATTATATTAAATAATAATTCAATAACAAAAAAAAATGTAATAAAAAATCTAAATATATAACAAATATATGTAATTTAATAGGCGTACAAGGAAATCATGTAGTGTCCATATCAGATGTTTTATTACAAAATCATATCTTCATATTCCTGTGTGTCTTGAATACGTAATAATGAACATATCTACAAAATTGTTTGTAAATTATATCCCTTTCCGAGCATTCCAGTATAACACAACACACAGTTTCTGAGATGGTGTTGGATTAGAGACAGTGAATGAGCTATTAGAGCACATCTGTATGTGACAACTGTTAAACACAGACATGTTGCAGCTTGATGGAAAGCTCATCAGTCAGCTAAAAAGCAGCTTTTAACATCAGCAATATACAAAAAAGGGTTCTTGAGGATCAAAGTACATGTTACCTGGACCAAAAAATTCTAGAAAAATATTATTTTCTGGTGAATCTCATTTTTATGTTCCAGGGCAAAGGGTTCTGTATGTTAGAAATGCATTAGATGAAAATACATCACTGGTTCATATACAACAACCTGTTAAACATCTGCAGAAAGTAATATTTTGGGGTTGTTTCTCGTCTGATGACCCTTGTTTATTTCTTCCAGTAGATGGTATGTAGAAAAGTGATGGATATATCAAGATTCTGAAGGAAAGGGTTGTCACAACTTTAAAAAAATTCCACTAGACAATAGAATGTTCCAGAAAGATTTTGTGCCATGCCATACTGTCAAAAAAATGGAAAAATTCTTTGAAGAACAAAATATTAAAGTACTCCTGTGTCCAGGCAACTGCCCAGACTGAAACCAAATTGAAAATCTTTAGACAATAGTCAAAAAATTACTCAAAAAATAATTGTTCCACTATATTGACTTCATTAAAGCAATAATAAAAGTATGGTTTCATGATGAAAGCATACTGTGAATGGTACAATTGTAGACAAAAAAATGAATAGTACAATTGTTGAAGCAATGACAAATCATGTATATGAAGTGATTAAGAGTAAAGGATATTAATTACTAGATATTCACAAATTGACCAGATATGATTTTTAACTTAAATAAAATTACTTTTTATTAAATAATATCGGTTTTCAGACTATTTTCACGTTACTGTAAGTAGGGGCAACAATTTAAGAAACCTCTCTCTTTTTCTGTTTAGCCTCCAGAACCACTGTAAGGTAATACAGTTAATTTAAGAAACCTGTAAATAATATATTAAAAAATCTAAAACTATTTACTACAGCTTCATTGTTTATTTATGAAACAAGAATTGATTATAAGTAGAGTTTTTAGAGGAAATTTAAACACTCATAATTATTTTAAGAGAAATTTAATAAAAAGGAATATGAAAAGTTCACAGAATTAGATTATTTGAATGTAACCAAATTTTCAAAGGGAATTTTGTAGTTTTTTAATGTTACTGGTAGTATGTAATACCAAGAGGACTCAGGTGTAATCTCAAATACTACGTTCAGTAACTTGATGCCAGACATGGCATTTCTTGGGTAAAGTGGGTTCATCTCTTTTACAAATACTAAGTACCTTATGAACAGAAGATTGAGAAAGTGAGAATAAAATGAAAACAATCATAACAATGATAAAGAAGCGATTAACAGAATGAAACAGTTATATCTAAAAGAAATGTTACGTTTGGAGTGTTCTGTATGGTTGTAAATCAAAGACACTAAGAAAAAAGAGAAGAAAGGCTGGGATCATTTGAAATAAGGACATCCAGGATATTGTGGAAGGTTAAATGGACAGAAAAGTAAAAAAATGAAGTGGATAGTTAATGAGAATAGAAGCTAAGAAAGATCAACTTAGTACAAGACCTACAACCTAAATGGACGGAATATACCACTGAGGTGAAATATTGATTAAAACAATGCTAGAAAAATCAGTAGAAAGGTGAAAAAATTAGAGGCCAGAAAAGAATAAAAATTTTAGATGATCTGAAAGGAAATGAGTACTATGAGGATCAAAATGTTTAATTGGGAATAGAGGAGGAGGAATGTTCATGGTGAATTGGATCTGCTTCTAGGCTGAAACTTAGATGTTGAATAACATGGTGCTAGTACCAATAGGTATTGTTAACTAATTTAATATTTATTTTACTTGTATTTAAAATCTTATAATATCTTCTAGTAGTATATATATATATATAAAATCTCCCTATATTTTTTCAGAAGGTTATAGTAACAATTATTGTATAAATATTAATTCAAACCTTTGGTAAAGGTGGTGGTGGAATTTTTATGTGCATCGGTCCAACATAAACTGTATTAGGATGCAGTGGTTTAGGATAACTTGTAGATAAGTCGCAACTAACAATCAGTAGACTTTTATTTGATTCTAGATCCCATAAATTTCTATTAACATTTCCAAAATACTGTCTCATTATTTTTTCTTGTGTTGGTCGCATATACATATTTATTATATATAAATTCTGATATAATGCAATCCATAAGTTTATGAAACGTTCCCACAGTGACATACAATCAGAGTATAACCCCAATGTTACAGGCATATAAGAAGGTATTACAAGATTACCATATTCAATACCAATATTTAACAATGAAGGAAATGTTATGATGCCGACAACTGGTGGATTTCCAATCATATCATAAAATCCTAAAAAGCTATTAATAATAGATGGTTCAACTATCATTAAATCATAATTTGTTCCATTAACTTCCCTGTTAATAAAAGAAGTAAAACACATTATTATTAATTTCTTCAGGTAAATTGCTAAGATTAATCATATAAATCAATGATTCCCAAACTGTGTGCCATGGTGCCCCGACGAACCATATCCTCTTCACAGGAGTGCCATGAAATACTATAAAAACTTCATAATTAATTGAACCAAGACATATATAATTATTCATTTAATTTTAATAACGTAAAAAAATAATGAAGATACATGACTTTCATTTATTTTTATTTCTTACTTACGAGTAGTCATAATTTTACTTAGGGTAAGGCACCGTGGAAAAGTTTTAATTGAAAAAGGGTGCCATGACTTGGAAAAGTTTGGGAACCAATGAATTAAATAACAAAACAAAAAAGAATCTTTTTTCTACAAAGTTACATTATTTAAAAATTTAATAATGCAGAGGATGCATCTGATAATGTAGGACTGAACAAAACATTTAAAATTTTGAAGAAAATTGGACTGAAATATGGAAAGGGAAGGCTTATAATGAAGAAAATGATTTACTATGAAAAGGAAACCTATTTATATACACAAATAGAAAGTTAATAATACTTCTACCAATACCAATATCAATAAAATTCACTCAAGCAAAGAAAGAAATAATATTCAGATAATCACTGTTATTGAAATCTGATATTCTAAGAGGCAGATACCCACTATGAACATGAAAATCAAAAAGGATATTAAAAGGTAAACAAATTATGTACGTATAGAATTGCTAGTTGCTCGACAACAACTGAGCTGAAGAGAAATAGCATGACATAAATTTATGGCTGGAAAGAATTTGGTTTTTGATGGAATTGTGAAGGGTAAAAAATTAAAGGTACAGCAGAGTATATGAAACAGATAATAGATAATACAAGACATAAAAATGTTGAAGTTAAAAGACTGGCACTGAATAAAAAACTTTTAAACTGCATCAACCAATTAATATATTCTTAAATTTTCTGAAAAAAAAAAAATTTCAGAAATAGTAAAAAGGTAAATACTGCCCTGAACCTATTGTTTAATATATATGTAGAAGGGATTAATTTTGGAGGAAGAAAAACAAACCAAACAACTTTTGTAGATGACGCGGTAATTTTGTGTGATGAATCACAGAATATTTAACAGATGATTTTAGTGCTGAGCATTATGATAAAATAAAATAAAAAAATTAAAATAAGAAAAGAAAAGTAATGGGGAAAAGAGACAATATGCCAAAAAAATGTTCATATGAAAGAAAGTAGGAATTAATGAGTAAAAAAAACATAATTATAGAGCGTATTAAAGAAGACTGCAGAACTAAAAAGAGATAGAAGAACAAAGACATCAAAAGAAGCATTTAATAGAAAAAAAGAAGATACAGTATATAAAATGGATTGGATCACCTTTGCACCTTCTTTTAATGAGGAAAAATTACAGATAATCGAAAAGAAAATGAGATTTTTGAGGAACTCAAAAGTTCACTAAGTCATTGAGAAAAGGCAGGTAACCCTATAGGGACATTTAAAATGCTGGATTTTGGAGTTCTAATTTTTCTGATCCTTAATGAGAAACTCTTAATTATTCATTACCACAAATACAGTGAAATAGAGTTACTATTTTTTACTATTTTTAAGTATTAACTTATACTGAGTATTGAGAAGTTGAAAGTTCTTGGAGCATACTTTCAGATGCTGACATAATAAAGAAAATGACTGTTAATATATTTAAAAAACTCATATACCTGATCAAATTTTGTATTTGCAAAGAATTAAGGATTTTATAAGCCGAATACTCAAACATGGCTGGTAAACCATTTAGGAAATTAAAAAATCTTTGTCTTTTCTGGGTTGTGAATCCAGTTTTCTTCTCAAATTATTCTTAATCTTCTTGAAACAAACGATATAAAAAATTAATAACTATCTCTGTAATTTTTTATCGGTACCTTAAAAAAAAAAAAAAACAAGATTTAAAAATATTAAGAAACAATCATTTTCACGCTGTCAGATTACATGGAAATTGCTCTTTGATGAAGAAAATTAGTTTTAAATTTTTTTTAAACAAACAATTTTTTTTATGCAAACTCTTCAACAGTGAATTATTGGTGATAGTGTTGGTTAATAATCAATAGAAACACCATTCATGAAGGTGCTGCATAATTAGCTCTAATAAGATCTTCCAACTAAACGAATATCTTAGCGGTATGAAAATAGATCATTAATAATAATTATTAATATTTTTAAACTTATTTTCAAGTTATGTTAAACATAAAAATAATTATAAATATCTTAAAAAGTTTTTCTGAATCTATAACTGCAGTATTATCTTTAAGAATACTAAATCTAGATTTTTTATTGTTCCAGTATTTCAAAATTATCTCCTAAATTTTTAATCACTATTACAACTCAGTTGTAACTTTTACATTAATGTTCACAGTTGCTTTGTAAAAGTAAAATTCACACCCACATTTTTCAATTATCTGCAATAGAATAAATTTCTAGGATTACTTTTGGCATTTCTGTATTTTGGTTCAACAGATTGCAAATGTTGATAAATAAAGTCTCTTTTTTGATTAATTCACATAAATTATAGAACTTGAAAATACATTCTTTCATCTTGATTTACTCAAGATTTAATTAAGATTAATTTACTCAAGATTTATCTCAACATTTAATCACTTAATTTTGTCCCCTGCAGGATTTTACAACTAGAACATTATACAAATGAAGGGTTTTTAGGAAAACAACCCATGTCAAAAAAACTTGATTGTTGACAAAGCAAAAATAACTTCCCAAAATAAACTTTATCGCATAAATTGTTAAACTGTTTTGCTTGTTGAAATTAACTATTTTTTTGCTATTTTTCTGCTACAGTGCAATAATAAAAACGTTACTAACATTTTTGAAATTTCAGTTTTATGTTTTGACAAAGGCTGTTTCTGCTCATAAAAATGGTACTTATTAAAAAAAAACAAATGTTTTGTCCATTATTTTTTTTTTATTTATGCTCTGAGTTTAAATTTAATTAATTACTAGGAAACTAAAATTCAGTGCACTAGATCTATATTAAATAAATTTTATCTAATTAATAAATTTCATTAATATATAGAAAAATAAATCAAAATGAAAAAATAACATGAAAACAAAAGAAAACATTACTTCAGAGTTAAAAAAGGCAGCTGTTAATAAAATATTCAAGTACAATGTCTACATATTAATACTTAATATAGTAATAGTTTTTGAAAAATTTGCTTACACATCTTCACATCCATCAATGTTATCATCGTTATCTACTTTACACTCAAACGTCATTATCTATTAAATTTGTTGCATCGCAAAATGTTTTATAGAATTGCTTACTGCTAGGTTTTGTTAGGCACAAACTTAATTGTTTAAAATCAATACATTTTGCTTTATTTAATAGAACCAAAGAAGTGTACAACGGTGAAAGATCTAATCCTAATGCAAGCTATTTGCCGCTTCTCACAGTGCATTTTATTCATGGGCATGAGTAAGTGTCTCGAATAAAAACATGACTGTCAGAGTGAACCTTCAACATTCTTGCTGATCATAAACAGAGTTGTGAGCATGCTGCTTTTAAAAAATATGATGCCAATGCACTTTGAATATTATAAAAATCATTTCGTGTCATCTTTGTCAAAATGAAAGGTTTTGGATTTTGCCATGCTTTCAAAATCAAAGAATCCCAGTCATCTCGGTCTTCAGCAGCATTCACTTTCTTCTGCTTCTTAATGTGAGCAAAATCTTGGTCATTTCGAAGGAAAGAATGACCTCTAACAGAAAAATATGAACTATTTCTGTAGTATATAGGCGCAGTATATGCACAATACTATACAAAAAAGAATCATTGTACTGTTCTTATTTTGTCAGTTAAATCCATCACTGAAAAGGATCAGTTTGCTTTTTGAAGCACCAAATGTATTAAAATGCTTCAGTAACATTTACAGAGCATTATTTGAGCCTTTTTCTCCTGTTACTTTACTGTATGTAAACATAGTTGCCTTTTCATTTGATAGGTCATGGACACAAAAACATAATGCCATAGTTGGCATGCATAAAATACAACACATGTTTTAATGTGTGGAAGAGGCAAGTTCTGTATAAAGTCAAATGAAACACTTCACAATCACCTGCTTGTGCAAGCACATTGTACTTGCATTTTAATTGAAAAAACTTTTCAATTCATGTAAGTGCAGCATATGATCAGTTTCATTTTGTTTTTATATGTCTGGGCTTTCTTTACAAGCAATTTTAGTTTATACTTATACTACCAAATACTACAGGTATCTGAATGAGGAATTCCAAATTTGATATTAAAATCATTTTTGAAAATAGAATACTACGTTAAATAAGGTAAATTAATCTGATACTCTTGCAAAAATAGTTTGTGCATAACATTTACATTTAAAGATTCCAGCAAAGCTTTCTCTTAGGATTTTCTCTCAGGGAATAATGTGATTATCTGGCTCTGAATGTCCTAATATGTCAACGAATTAGGTCCAGCAGAGGTTTTGGTGTCTTACTTGGTCTATTAGTATGCTTTCCTTCACAGTCCTTGGGAGAAATACTTTTCTTCATTATAAATTCCTTAATTCTACGTATTCTTCCTCTTCCAATACCATGTATGCTTAAAGTTCAATTAGAAAATTGTTATTACTTATGTCTAACAGAACCATAACTAGACCTCCATTATAATGGGTGTTGATAAAAAGGTCTACTCTTAAAGTAAGCTTATGTTATCCCAGAGCAAGCAATTCCTAATAGCAATGAGTATATAATTATATTACGTATATAATGGCAATAAGTATATTTTTATTGTCTATATCCAATGCAAGAAGTAACTACACCTAAACCTAACCTCAAAAATTATTAAATCTATATATATATATGTAATTTTACATCAGACAGAAGAAATTTCAGGGCTGTTATCAAAATAATGTTATTAAAACACTAAACTAAACTAACTTACTTGCAATCTTCTTTAACCTCCCTTCCATTAACCTCCAATTAACCAATTAACCTCCCTTCCATTTGTATGTTGTGTAAGGCTTACCAGAGACTTTTAGTGTTTTCTGAAGCTCTCTATTAGGGGAGGGGTGGAACACCTAAGCAGCCTACCCCTACTGGACAAGGCTGTGCCAACGCGGGTCTTCCCCAAGGCACAGGCGACGGGTCTCATTTTCTGGAGCTGGCTCCACAGTCAGGTCCTCCCAAAGAGTGACGCTGAACATTATACAGGGAACACTTGGCCCCTGTCGGACAATCCCCTCAAAGATGTCCCGCAAGCCCAAAGTTGAAACAACTAATTTTTACTAAAAGAAATTAAAATTCAGTATTTAGATTATAAAGAACTATATTTAGTATGAAGCAGAGTGGATTTATTTTCAAAAAAGTATAGAAGAATAAAATGAAGCCCAAGAAAAGTGATTAACTCAATTTGAAATCCATACACTTGATGCAACTTATACTCACTCATACACTCTCTAGGGAGAGTGTGCAATTTATACTCATGCTCATTCATGAAATTTTAAAATTGACATTCTGTGTTAGGATAATTGTTATCATTTTAATCATAAAGAAATAACCTGTAACATATTTTCCTTCAGTAACACAATTTGAAAAACTTTCGTTCATTGACACAATTTGGAAAAACTTATTACTTATACATTATTACTTAATTATTACTTATTACATTAACATTATTACTTATAAAAAAAAATAACATTAAGAAAAGTTAATAAAAAAGGGTTTGGTAATCAAATATTTAAACTTCTTAAATATTTCTTTCTGTTTGGAGAGTAAAAATATAAAGTGAATGTGCATCCAGGAAGAAAACAAATTTCTCATACAAACAGGCGCCCTTTAACATTATAGTATGCAATTCTTTTACATAAGTAATTTAGTAAAACAATGTCAGCCAACTTATAATGTGTTTAACAAATATAATGAGTAAACCAGGTTAAAATGCTATTCCTTTAGTTCAACCTTTACAGGCCTTAATATGTTTTAATTCATAATATTAAAAATTGACTGCAGACAATAAATGCAATTAAACCAAACCCAAATTAAACAAATATCTGCATTTTGAAAGCTACTTTAATAAAAATATTACAAAGATCAATTTAATGCAAATAAATTCATACTGCAGATGTTTGTGTCACCAGAAAGCATGCTGTATAAACTATGTTTTAAAATATATACTACATTAATACTTGAATTTGTAGAAAAGAAATTTTTTAACAACTCACTTATTTCATTTTGATCACAAATTCGCTGGAAATAGTCCACAGAACTGGATGGCATGATGAAGTCAACCACGTTTACAGTTCACTTCGTCAGTAATATTCTGCAGAACTGGATGGAATTATGAAGTCAACCAACTATGTTTACAGTTCCACAAATAACCTAACCTAAAAGTGAAATGAAAATGGGGAAACAATTTTAAAAATAGGCATGAAAACATTATCTTTCAGTTCAATTAGATTTGTAATAAAGAATACTTTCAAAGAAAACCTCAAATTTGTTAGAAAATGTTTTTTTCTTCCATTTGATGAACCGCAGAATTGAATATGCCAATTTTTCCTTAAAACAGAGGTTTTATGAATCACGCCACTAGGTAGCAGTACTTGATAGTACTAGGTAGCATACAAAAACTTAATTAAAAAGTTACTAATAAAATTTTTACTAATAAAATTAATTAAAAAGAAGATATACTACAGCTTGTTTTAATAGTAAATGCCCTTATGTAAATGAAAGTATTGAAGATGAAACAATTTCATTTGCATTAAAAAAAAAATTAAAGTATTAGTTTACAAGAGATTATAGCTGCTATTAAGGCACAAAAAACAGAAATAGTAGGAAAGTGTTGCAAATGTGGCAAACAAAGGTTTGTTACATAAAACACAGATAAACTAGATCAGTAAAATTTTTATTTTAAAATTAGAACTATTTCACTAATTGATAGAGAGATAAAAAATGGTTCACTTAATAAATATAAAAAGTGTGTCCACGAGTATGATAAAAATCAATGCAATATTATATCATGAATCTTCAACCTGTTTAGGTCATATACTAGTTTTATTAAAAAAGGAAAAATATGTATATTGTGAACAATATATCAACAAAAAAAATTGGCCGA
Source organism: Lycorma delicatula (assembly GCF_047948215.1). Taxonomy (NCBI): domain Eukaryota; kingdom Metazoa; phylum Arthropoda; class Insecta; order Hemiptera; family Fulgoridae; genus Lycorma; species Lycorma delicatula. The sequence continues at coordinate 10,064,301 of NC_134463.1, read as the reverse complement.
GAAATTAAAAAAAATGTATATTTAATTTCTAATATGGAATGCAGATATGTTAAATAAATAAATAAACAATTAATGAAACCCATCTTACCAGCAAGTTGATATGAACGCAAGATCTTTCGGCTTACTTGAACATTATCTTAACAAATAAATAGCCAAAATATGTTCATCATATGATGTTTCATAAAACAATTATTTTTGTTATTGAAACAACACAAATAAAATAACACTATGTGCATTTCACTCTTGTAAATAATTCACAATTTGGAATTTTCGATTTTTGTTTTTTGATGAAACATTCAGGCCAGTGTTCATATTTATCCAAACGAACATCAGCTGGAATATTAGTTTAAATCTTTTCTTTGGCGGTTCTTCTTTGCTAGAAATAGGATGACCTCACATATTCATCAAACATTGAACCCATATATGGTTCACCATCTCTACGTCTATCAACATCATTTTCTTGTCGAGAATAAATGTCAAAATTATAAGTGAAACCAGATACTCTATTCAGTACAAATAACTTCTACCCAATTTTTGTGAAGCTTATTCAGTAATTGTTGTATATATGATGATCTGCTTCAGTGGGGAACATTTGTTCAACAGTTGACAAAGATTCTTCTACTGGGGCTGTAGAAAACTTTTCAAAAGGTGCCAAATCACTGTTTTTAATTTAGTTTGTCATGACCAGGCTGCATTTGAGGAACTAACTTGTTATTATCATTTAAATGAATATAACACCTAGTTTAAAATTTATTAACTGTCACTGTCGCTTGAACTAACGATATACCAATTAATGGATGCCGATAGTATCTAATATTTTTAATGCAGGTCAAACTTGTAATTATGCAGATGCATATTTTTTTCTCATTTGTTTGTAATTTTGACTGATTTTTCAGGGTTTTTTTATGTACTGTATAATGAACTGTGTTCTAAGATTTCATCTTCAAAAAAATAACTGAAAAATTCATAAGGTGTATTTAAAAAATGTATTTCATCAGGGAAATCGGTGCTTGATACACTGGTGTCATTAACTTCAAGAAATTTACTTTTCAATAAAATTGGTCAGTTAACAGGTTTAATAATTTCACGTTAACTTTACGAAAATTAGAATCACTGAAATTTTCCTGAATTTTCTTCTTTTGCAAAGATAATTGGCCTAACAAGGCAGTAGGCAGTACCTTCAACATCAGAATGTACTTGTTCATAAGAGTAAACATCAATTTTATCCACGGCATCTAATTCATTAAATATATTTTAATTAAAATTAGGATTTATCTCATCATCGTCATCACTAAATTCGCTTTCACTAGGAATATCTTCGAAAACATTTTTACAGTTACTGTTCTCAAACGTCCATCATCATTATCATCAAAGACATACATTTCATCTGATTCAATATTCATTTTTATTTATTAAATTTAAACACTTAATGTATTAAAAATAGTAAAAAATACGATTAAATCAGTTGTTAACAACGTATATACATACACACTACTTAAACAATCTGTATATATAACCTCAAACTGCACTCAAATATGGTTTGTGCATGCATTATGTTGCCAAATGTCTACCAGTATGTAATCGATAATGTATCAATACACAATTAAAATTTCTCCAAATAACCCTATCAGGTATTATTACGATAGATTTTTATTTAATAGGAAAACGCTTTTATTTGGCAAAACAATAAAATGTTTTTAAAATATTTACATTTATTAGTCAGACTGAACTAGACTGGTAGACTCGTCATCGCCAATCAGCTGATTTCGAAATCGAGAGTTTTAAGGTTCAAATCCTAGTAAAGACTGTTACTTTTATTAAAACTCCCAATATAATAAAATTTTTAAGGTTTCGGCGAGAGTTTGCCGTCAGTTGAAAACATCAAAATTGAACAATTTATTTATTTATAGTTCTTCAAAATGACATTGTCCGAATCAAAACAGTACAGACATGCATGAAAGGCGAGATAATAATTGTTATACATTTTTCTTATTCATTTCCTCAAACACAAAAATATACAACGTTACATATTTTCTTCCTGCTCTACTAATATTGTAACTGAATGATAGAACTTTTTTAATATAAAAAAAATACGAAATCATAGTGAAATAACTGGAGATAAACATTTTTTTTACATACTTTATATAGTCAATAACACAAATCATATAATAAAAAATTCCTGAAATTTTCTCAAATATGTTGATTGAAAACGCAAAACTCTTACCAGCCTGATTTCATACTTCATAAGTAACAGCTTCATAAGTCCTAATAATTCACGATCCATAAATTAGTGTTCTATTTCTTGACTTGCTTTTGAAAGTCGATAATTCACAATGCAAATCGTATAAGTGATCATTCTCTAGTTGTAAATTCATGACAGTATCAAATGATTCAATCATTGAAAATAATTAACTGAAAAAATATTAACGGTTCGTACATTTCTTTGTTACAAAATGTAATTCAATTCTAGAAAAAATGTTGTATAATTTCAAAATAGCAAAACACAACATAAATTTCGTTCACAAAATTGAAATATGTTTTAAGAGTTTTTTTATTCAATAAATTAATTTTTCCAAGCTAATTAATACACAATTAGAGGCAGTACTGGTAGTTATGATACTTTGGAGTGAAGGTGACATTAAAAATGATTTTGTTACTTAATTTTCAAAATATCAAGGAAACATTTTTTATATTAAAGGTAAAATTACATACGATTAATATTGTGTTACTTTAACCATAGGAACATATGATAAATATATCGTAGAAACCTATCAGTTCACATAATTAAGGTGTGTAACATTCACTTTAAGTCATAACGACCCGTACTGCCCCTCTGTTAATCTTTGATAAACACTTGATCTGTTTATTAAGTGACCTTTTTATTGAAATCAGAAATTGATTATTGTTTTTTATAGAAATTTTTTGCTGTAACGGACAAAGTTAAACTTATTTTTGAGATTGTAATGCATTTATGTAAACAATACATAATAATGTTAAGCATAAAATATTGAAGTTTCATTCAAATTCGTTCTTAAAATTATGAAATCGGGCTGACAACAGTTTTTGCATTTTCAATCAACATATTTGAGAAAATTTGACCAATTTTTTATTATACGATTTGTGTTATTGAGTATATATTCAAGTATGTAAAAAAGTTGGAGTTTATCTCCAATTATTTCTTGATTATTTCGTATTAGATTTACATTAAAAAAGTTCTATCATTTAGTTACAATAAGAATAAACCCACTGAGTTTGTCTAGTGGTGAATGCGTCTTTCCAAATCAGCTGATTTGGAAGTCAAAAGTTCCAATTTTCAAGTCCTAGTAAAATCAGTTCTTTTTACACGGATTTGAATACTAGATCATGGATACCAGTGTTCTTTGGTGGTTAGTTTCAATTAACCACACATCTCAGGAATAGTCGAACTGAGACTGTACAAGATTACACTTCATTTACACTCATACATATCATCCTCATTCATCCTCTGAAAGGTAATTACCAGAGGCTAAACAGGAAAAAGAAAGAAGTTACAATAAGAGTAGAGCAGGAAGAAAATATTTAATGGTGTACATTTTTGTTTGAGAAAATGAAGTAGGAAAAATATATATCAATTATCTTGCCTTTCATACATATCTATACTTTTTTGATTCGGACAATGTCTTTTTGAAAAACTATGAATAAATAAATTGTTGAATTTTGGTTTTTGATGTTTCAATTGACGGCAAGCTCTCGCTGAAACCTTAACAATTTACTATTAAGCGTGGAGCATTCATGATTTGTCCATTTTCGCTGAGTTCCTTCTAGGTATCTGGTGTTTGATTTAGACATGCATCTGCCTTGGAGAGGGCCTTCTAAAGTGATTGAGTTTTTATTTTACAAGACATGTGGCGAAGAAGTGGCAACGACTGCTGGTGTAAATACCCTGTAACGAGCAATGGTTTGCCAGAGGTATGGCGGCGACTTCTAGCTAGGCTTGCCCTAGGAGTAGCTGGACTAATCGCCTTAGCAGGACTACGGCGAATAGTCCTACATGTGCTCAAATCTCCAGTCATTCTCAACAATATAATTAAAAATATGCAATTTTAAAAATTTGAAAAAATTAACCAAATATAAATATACAAATAAAAATGTTAGATATTTTTGAAAAATGAATCTCAAATTATTTTTATTTTTAATTATTTTTTAGTTTTTAACCGATTTTCGACGCCTATAATCAAAGACTTTAAGAAAAAACACTTTTAAAAAAATTAATTCTCTATTTTTGATAAGCCACAAGCTAATTTTTTAAAATAGTTTATATTGACATTTTTTAACATAATAATACTATCCATTAGCCAACACAATAATTATTCTCTAATCACTTTACATTATCTTCACAAATAAACAGTCTAATTATGTTCAACAGTACGACATTTCATAAAACAATTATTTTTGTTATTGAAACACAAATAAAGTAAATACTGTGCACTTCACTCTTGTAAATCCTTTACAATTTGGAATTTTTATTTTTTGATACGTACAGGCCAGTGTTCATATTTATCCAAACGAACATCAACTGGAGTATCAGTTGAAAATTTTAATCTTTTCTTTGCTGGAACTAGTATGACCTCTAGTCAATGTAGTATTTACACCAATTTTATATAATAATTAAGCTATCTCCAGTCTGAAAGCAAATGATGACAGGGTTTTTTGTTTACTACTGGTAACTTTATTTTCTAAAACTCTCCTGTAAAACAAAATATTTACAACAGTTATATCGATTGTATGATAGAACAAACTATAGTACCATTTTCTTGTTCTCTGCACAATTCATCCCCATCGCCTGTTTGAACTATTCATTAAGTCCACTCCAGCCACGTGTTTATGTCACGATCACATTTGGACAAGGTATTCATGGGACTTTGTTTTTCTATTATAACGCATCTCATTCTTCACAGGTCGGGTTCCAACAAACGATTAAAAAATTGTGAAAACTTTTTTATCTCTCCAATCTAAATTGGAGACTTCAGTTCCATCAACGCACCAACAAATACAACAATAGTTCCCCTTCGCTGTTTTTTCAGCTCTTCATTTGAAAGAAGAATGCAGTTAGTTATCAGGTTATGATGCACCGTGCCCAAGGACAGAATATCCCAAAATTTTTTAATTGAATTTTTTACTCTTAAAAAGTAGAATTTCTGAAAAATATAAAATACTTTGACGATCTGAAATAATAAATTTTAATTAATTGTAGGCTTCAACTGGAGATGTCTCTTTACGTGTTTCACATCTATGAAATTTTCAAAAATGTTGGGTTATAGAAAGGGTCTTGAGTTCATATTTGTTTTCAGCATCAGAAAACAGATGAAAATCATGTATCGCATGTTAGGAAACAAAAATTATGTTTATCAGTGTATTTAATATTAATATGTATACTCATATTTAAATGAATACTATTTATTCTAATATGATAATGTGCTATACACTAATGAGTGGTAAACATATTTTTGTGTATGGGTATATATATATATGATTTATTTATGAATGTACGCCTTTTTTTTTAGAATTACTTTAACAGGCCTACCAATATTGAAATGAATCTTAAAATATCATTTAGCAATTTAACAAAATATTTTTATGAAACATAGATTCAGAATTCACTGTTGCAACTAGAAATGATGGAAGCTGTCATAGAATTTATTCTTCAATTTCTTTTTGTTTATCTAGACCGGTTTTTTAATGAAAGTATAATTTTTTTTTTCTACGATTTTGATAACAATTTTCAAACCCTCAAAATTTAGATGAACCTTCTATTATTTTTTATTTTGTTTTGCATAGGAGGGTAAAGCTCTGCCAGCCAACGTCTGCAACCGCAACAGACTGTAGTGTCGGGCTCTCACAAACTAAAAACCCTCCCCCTTTATGACATAGGAATTGGACCTAACCACAAATACATTGAAAAAATCATATCCTATCAATGGGGAAACATACTGGGACCCTATCACCTGAATTTTTTTTACATAATATCTCCTTCTCTCTCTCTCAACCATGTTTTGTCACTTTCCATCCTCTGTTTATATGACATTATGTGGTATTAATGGTATCATTTCACATGTAACAATAGCCACAGGTATTGATAATGGTTTTTTTTTTAGTTAGTAAGTTACATGAGATATGATTTAATAGTCTATTAAATCAACATTGTGAACATGGTCTGTTTATTTAATGTCTGTATTATAATAAATAATATTGTTTAAAAATTAACACTTTATAAACGCACTAATTTAATAAACATACACTCTGGTGAAAAAAATATACCTGCAAATTCAAAAGCCAGTAAGTACGTAGCTGCATGTTACACATGAGAACTTTCATTTGAATGAGAATTAAAAATATTTTTCTAGTCTGTATGACAATTTACAAGTAAATATAAAATAACTAATGAGCAGATATGTTTATTGTAAGATGAAAATAGGAAAATGAGTCACATTCTTGTTCATTTAATTTAGTCTGTAAATAATAAACATAACTAATGTCCAACAAATCAATGTGACAACAATTAAGGTACTGCAATAAATAAACAAAAGCTATTTAGTTGACAAATATTATAATAAAATGCATTAACAAAATGCTATGCTTTGGAGTTCAGGCATAATATACTACCTGAAAATAAGATTGGTAATTACAAAAAAATTAAGCCTGATAGAAAAATTCTGATTATATATATAAGAATCAGTTATTCACTCTCATCTAACAAAATCATTGTTGATCAGTGTAATCTAATATGCAACAATTTATTACTTGCCACTGTTTGTATGTGAGTATTGATGTGTTTGTTACACAGGTTTAGGTGAGGGGTGTTGAGAGATTTGCTCTGAGTGAGGCAGAACTACCATAACCACTACCTAATTTAATGATTGCTGATCTAATTAAATGCCAATCTCTGTGATGGAGTGGTAGCATCTTGGTTTTTCATCCGGAGGTCCCAGGTTTGAATCCCAGTTAGACATAACATTTTTCATATGCTACAATATTCAATTTCCATATCCCACGCCCAAGCGTCAAGCTTATGTGGCAATATCACCACGTCCAGAAAAAAAAAGAATTAGCCACTCATGAATGTTTTTGTTATGATTGATCAACAGCGGGATAATAGAAATATTATATTATTTAATTGCGATTAGTAAACTGATTAATTCTATATAAATTCAACAGTTGCAAACGATAAAAATTTTAAGCAGACAATCATGTAACTGAAAAGTGGAGGAAATCAAAGAAAATAACCTTCTTGTAGATGATGAGATATTAAGTTACCATGACAGTAGTAAGTAATTATAGTTTATTAATTATGTATATTTATGTAAAATGCAGCAGATTGGAGTAACATTTTGGTAATGATAATCTATAATATATTGTACAATCTATAAATATGAGAAAAAGTTATATTATTTAGTGATATCAGATTACATAAATCCTAATAGCAAGAGCATATAATCTGGTCTTATATAGTCTGTTGAGTTGTACATTTTGATACCTCCATGTGCCACCTAATTCTAGGGATGGGTGTGGCCTTTCCTTAAGAATGCCTAGTATTTTCTTGGATGATTCTTAAGTATCTGGAAGAAAAGGAATGAGGTTATCTGTGATATATTTAAGCTAGTTAATGCAAAATCATTAATATGCTTTTTCAGTCATACGTAAATCAAACAATCTCTCAAGGAATTGTAAGTGAGATAAGGGAGGGGATTTGGAGCAAACCTGTGTTTATCTTTTTATCCCTTTGGGTTTGTTTACTGTTCTTTCAGTCCTTTAGCGAGTAGGTTTTCTTTTTCTCACTATTCAACCCTTTCCTTCAACTTAGAATTCTTCTGTTTGAGGGTGTTTTTTGGATCTTAGTTTCACGGCTAGGAGATAAATTAAAAGGATAAGGTGTATCTCTATTATGTTTATCTTGGCATTTGAGAGGTTTGGTGGGGATGTCCTTCTTATTTACCTGTCTCTGAATTACATTTCTTATCTGGTAACTCAATAAAAACTCTAGTATGGGACTGAAGGGCTTGTAAAGTAAAGCTAATTCAACTAATTAATACATAGATACACGTTTCTGACTATTCCAACACTAATATAGAATATCATTCCTTCAGTCCTTGATTCAGTTAATTTTCTGCCTACCTGATAAAAGTAATTACTATGTTCTCATTATATTTAGATTAATTTGTAATAAAGATTTTGAGTTTAAGTAAAGTGCAAAGCGGTGCTTGCTTTCTGTCACTTGATGTAAATGATTTTTTTCTAAAGGGGCTAATGTACTGTCCTGAGTTTATTTTATATTCTAAAATAAAAATAAAACAAATGGATTATTTTTAATAAGATTACATTATCCTAGAATATGTAGTAAGCTCTAAAACACTGCCATATGTTGCCCCAGTTGCACCCAATTTTGAACATTAAGTCGAAGGTGCCGATCAATATAATGGGAATGGTAATATAAAAATTTCTTTGCTTTCTTATTTAGAAATAAACATCTATGTGTTTTATTATTAATAGATTACAGATTATTAACTCTTTCTTCCAAACTTCCTCTAGTAAAAAGTTAAAACTTTTTTTTTATTATTTTTGTTGCAAGTTATTATCACTTCAGCCAACTTTAGCCAACAAGATTATACGTGTAAAGAAAACATCAATGATAAGTTCACATTTTCATTTACCAGGAAATATTATGTCTATAAAAAAAAATTTGTAACCAAAATAAAGATCTATAGGGTCTTATCGTCCCTCTTCTAAATTTAAGCTTTTTAACTCAAAAATAAAATTCAAATTAAATTTTAAAAATAAAGTATAATTTTCGTCAAACTTTTCAAACTAATAACCAAGCTTGTTATATTACACAATGGACTTATGTTTCATCAAACTGTTAAATGAATGTATGATTGAATATAATTTATGAAACAGAAAATTGACAATGAATCGAACATGATTACTGCTATAATTAATCGGATCAGTTTATTAACAAAATATCACATCACCATTTACTGAAGAACAGCACTGATTAGCTTAAAGAGAATAAATTAATCAAAATAATGAATGAAGGACAGAAATGATAAGAATAAGATTACTGTCTAGCCAGGTGACATACTGATATACATCATTTTTTCACATACTGATAAAATTGACATCTCAATTCAACAACTGAATTCATCTTTTCCTATGTCAATAATGTACACTTGTCTCAGAATGTAAGGTGTTCTTCTATAACTTATTTAATTGTTGCTACTCTTTAATCAACTTTTACCATATGCCATGAGTATTATTACCCATATTTTATGTTTTTTAATAATTTATACAACTACTAAAACATACTACTAAAACATATTTATGATCAACATACTGTCTTAGCATTTTTCAGAACAGGAGCACTTTCAAGCAGGTTCTCGTCTTTAGAGGTATCTTTATATAAACAGAAATATGTTAAAAGATGGACTGTATGCATAAAATTATTTCATGCAATCTATGCATACTGGTATTATATAAAAACTATTTTCTATCATAGCATTGGTATTTTAAGTAAGTTTGATGAACAACATTATTCAAAATGATGATAATTTAAAATTATTACATAATTAATGATCAACTTTCAGTTAATTAATGACATAGTTACTTTTTCATAATAAATACTTTCTGATAATTAATTATTCCTTCCAGTCTGAAAGTACTGAAACTTTTACTTTGTAAGAATCTTTTGGAGCGAATTAGCAGTATGTTAAACAATTGGGTTATCAATATCACTGTTAATGGCAAATGCGAATTTAACAAAAATAATATTACTTGTAAATGAACAAACAACATAGATCAAATATATTTAATATAATATGATACTAAAGGTTTTGGGGGTTTCTAACCTTTTTCAGAGAGTTGCCATCAGTAGCACTGTTGGTAACTACTGAAGGAGGATCGGCCAACTGAAATTCTATTTTAAAAGTCTACTTTGCAATTAATTCTCAATTTTTGTATTTGTTCGTGAACATTAACCAACTATTCCAGTTTAATGTTACTACTGAAAGTTTCAGTTATTTATAAATTATTACATTTGACAGATATTTTTGTCAAAATATGGTGCTATACTAGAGGTGTGGCACAGTATACGTCAATTATAAATAATAGATTCTTGCATTTTTTAACTTTTAAGAATAATTTTATAGTGTTATAAGTATATGTATCAACTTCCTCATAAAAAATCTACTGCATTTGATGACTTGCAACTTTAACAAAATATATTGTGTTTTGGTAGTTAGTTAACATTATTAATAAATTACAAGTACAGATTTCAAATATTAACATGACAAAACAGTTCATTCATTAAAAAACTGCATATTGCTACAAAATGTGTAAATAAATAACTATTAATATATTATACCATTACTGTTAGAAACAGTGACAAAACATTTTTATTTTACTTGCTGCCTATTTAATAAAATACAGAAATTTATTAACTTCATCAAAAGTAATATTGATTTAAAAGAAAAGGCAGAAGAGTTTTTTTTAGGTATCCAGTAATTTCTACTTTTATGGTTCAACACTTTCCATGAATCAATTTATCTTAAGTTTTAAGTTATTAAAAACTTCATGCAGTAAGAAACTAACAGTAACATAATATATGCAACTTTATCAATAATTAAAAAACAAATTGACAGTGGTTGGAATAAAATGAAATGTGGTGGTTGAAATAAAATGGAAAACATCAATTAGATAAATAATAAATTACAATAGTTCTACTGACTTATATGATAAATAAATAAATAAATAAATAACATGTAATTAATCAAATAACAGTTTCTAAAATTCAGTTTGCTTAAATGTTAAAATTTAAAAATGTATCTGTTTTCTAAATTGAATTTGGTATACCTTAATTTATGGTGAAAGTTGTAAAACTACGTAAAGTTCTAAAAAAGACTGATTTGATCAAAAACTACCTAAAACTGAGGTAAACTTTTTACAACTTTCTCTTAAATTATTCATTATGAAATAAATAACTTAAAAATTAAATTTGATTACAACCACTGATCTTTTTTTGTGTTTAGGCAGACAACCAGAGAATATCCCCTAAAATGTCAAACAAAACATTGTACGTAGATAGAACTATTATAAATAATATTAATTTAAATAAAACATGATGTCATTCCTACATCATGTAAGAAAAGTTACTTCTGCTTCATGCTCAAGGTTATTGATAAATAAATGTTATCATGCATCCTGCAACTTATCAATAATTATTAATATGTTCAGTTAAAATTGAATGAAAAGCACATATTTGAAAGTTTTTAAAAATAGAAGGCTGCCTAAATGTATTTTCATATTTTCTTTTTTTTCAGAGGGTATTGCTTCTAGTGGTATTATGTTTTTAGCAACATATATTTTTCAATTATTTAATATTTAATATTAAATATGAAGAAAAATTTTGAAAGTTCTATAAAATATGGGTGAATGTTTTAATCCTTTTAGAGTGCAATTTGATAATTTTTATTATAGGTTATACAACTTTTCAGTGTATTAATTTGTTAAAAAAAATCATAAAATGGTTTAAATTATAAATGAGGAAATAAAAATCTGCATGAAATTTTCCAGTTCATATGGAATAATTTACAACGCAATTATTATGATCGGTTGAAAACTTTTAAACAACAGTTTTTCCCTCAAGATCATTCAATTACAAAATATATATTTCTAAAGTTGATCTTTTCAACTTTATAATATCAATATAATTTCAATATAGCATAAAATAAATTCAACTTGATCCACCCAAATACATAATTGAATAAAATAAAATGACACCTTATTTTTTCATATAATCTCTACAAAAGCACTTTCACGGCAACCTGCATCTTCAGTTGTAGATTTTTTCTTTTTTGTAAAATATTTAGTTATAATATTATATAGTTATAATATTTTTTTATATATATATATATATATATATATATATACATATTTAATAATAATAATAAGCCATGTTAGGTTTTAATAAGTGTTCTAGCATAATAATTGATCATTTAACTGATTGATCAATTTAATATTATCATATATTTTTTACTTAAAAGGTTAAAGTTAACGTAGAATTAACTCCTTTTATTAGCTACGAATCATTCTATTAATTAATAACAGTTCTGTTCAAGGTAGAGAATTATAATCTGTATGCCAAGATACAGTGTATATTATTCACTTACGTTCAACAGGTACCTACGTCCATCTCATAATGTTAATTACATTTACTTGTGTTGCACTTATAGTATAAGTATACTCGGGAATGCACGTATTAGTAGAATGCACAAGATAAGCTTTATCGGACTTACTTCTGGCCGAGTGGCAGGAGGCCTGGAACATCTCACCTACTGGTGTATGGACGAGTAAATTAATTAATTTTCCGAGAATTGATGCAGAGAGGACTGGGTGAGGTAGCTCCTTTCTGGACATGGCGAATTTGAAGCCTACCTGCATCGATTTGGCAGGAGAGCGTCTCCTCTATGCAGGTACTGCGATCTTGAGGATATCGTTGAGCACACCATCTACCATTGCCAGCGGTGGGATGTGGACATTGATTAACCTTTTGTAAATTAATTACATTAGTTTTAATATATAATAAAATGATATAAACACAGAATTGTATAATGAATTGGTTCAATTGTAGGTAAAAAAACAGAAAGATCCCGGCCTGGAACTTTAACCGTAGCAATTAAAATTAGTATGAAGCTATATTAACTGACAAAAAAAAAGATTTATTGTATAAAAAATCAAATAATTTGAAAAATATACAATCAAATACACCTTCAATGCGTATGTATAGATTTCATATATTATACATATTAGTATAATAAAATATTTATATAATATAATTAATAAAATGAAAATCAATAAAGCTCTAAATCTTCAATCGACAACAGTCAAAAGGTTTTCACTTCTATGGATTTAAATTCCTTTGGTAAGTGATTAAATATTTTTGGACTTAAAAATAGAATAACATTTAAATAACTCAATTCTTGTCCTAGGAGGAACTTCACTATCCGATTGCCATGAAGTCTTCTAACCAAAGTACCAAGGATCCTATCCTGTTTACAACCTTCATAATACGTCATTGGTATTCTATAGAAATACATATGATGCAGTGGCAAGATCTTAAGTTTCTGAATAATGGGAAGGATTCATGCATCTACTTTTACCCCAATATTATACGTACTGCTTGCTTATAGCAATATAAACAGCAAATAGCAATATAAACAGATCTTAAAACACTGTAGTAAACTCCAACCCATACTTTAACCTTGACTCTTAAAAAGCGATAATACAGTGATATTATACTCTATATTAGTTGTAAGAGCACTAAATCTCACAAACTTACACAAAAAAGTAATTTACTGACCTGGAGCTTCTTCAAAAGGGGCACTATCATATCAATCACCAAAAATTTCAGCACCTGTTTTCCTTACACGATAATATAGTAGCCCATACTATGATGATAGAAATTCTTTGTTGAATTTATCAAACACCATCACAATCCTTAAACCATTATATTACAAGTATATCTCTGAAGTGTAGTTTTCTACAGTCTCAGGTCAACAGTTCCTGAGATGTGTGCTTAATTGAAACCCAACCACCAAAGAACACCAGTATCCAAGAACTGTAGAACTCTTGACTTAGAAATCAGCTGATTTGCAATGACGAGTTAACCATTACACCAGCTCGATGAGCTTAACTTACACTTTACTCATTGTAAAGTGTAATCTGTAGTATAACAATTTTTTGAAAATTTCTTCCTAATTTGTAAATTGTACAATTTTTTTTTAATAAAAATACTTTTTTAAATTAATACGTTCTTTCTTTACTTTAATCCTGTTCATCACAAACTCTTATATAACTTACTTCTAAAATATAAACCTGACTATAAAACTGTAACATAGTTGAGCTAGTTCATATCAACATGCCAAGGCTGTAGACATACATGGACTAGTTAGTTGAAGATTTAGGATTATGTAAAATAAAATAATTATAGCAACATCACAATTTTTTTTTTCTAGCACCATAACTATTTTCTAATACATCACTACACTGATAAAAAAGGAATTCTTACACAATTTAGCTGGATAGATCAAGGGAAACCACGGTAAAATTTTGATCAGAGCAGCAAGATTTTGTATCAGTCTGACAATAATTTGAGCTCATTTTTCTATTAAAACAGCAGAAATATATATAATATATAAACATTAACAACTAACAGTTTCGGATTAAGGCAATAAAATACACAAAAAACAATTATTTAAATATTTAATAATATTTTATTGTTTCAAATATAATAAAGTTCATTAAGCCACGGAAAGTAAAACTAACTGTTCTGGCATTTACCCTATTGGACCAAGGGAAACCGTGGAAAAACCTTGGTCAGAACAACTTACAATGTTTTATGTCTATAATATGCTGCAGTATTAAATGCATATTTTACTATTGGTGATACATTCACTGTATATTATTTATACATTTAATTAGCTTTTAAACAATAAAATTTGCTGAATTTTAATTGTTACTTCTTGAATATCATACATCCTTTAAATCCTGTAAAAAAAATAATAAAATATTAAGATGAAACATTTAATACAGTTCTGTATTATGATAGGCTGACATACTACACACAAATTCGACAAGAAAGATAAAATGGATTTAAATGACAGATAAAAGGATGCTAGGTCTTGGCAAGATTAGAACTAGGGATCACAAAAGAAAAAATAACAAACATCTAATTCAAACCCATTTAAAAAAAAGAAAATTTACTTTTAATCAAACACATATTAACATCATTCAATTTGGGACTGTCTTGCATTGATAAATACACGATTGAATGATTAAGAGTAATTCAGTTTTGTAACTCAGCTAATTTATTAAGAGACAGTACAAATCAAACAAATTCCACTTAACATTTTATTATAATCGTTCTAGCTGCACTTAAAAAACTTGTTTTTGTGAAAAATAGAGTTGAAAATTTACAACAGGAATGTAAAATAAATAATCATTTTCTTGGTAATAAATACAGAATTTGCATGTTGACATTAGTTTCTTTTTTGAGCTTAGTGAACTCAAAACAAAAAATAAATCTTTGACGTCATAGAAGGTGATAGAATGAATTTAAATAATAAAAATGAAAGTCAAAGAAAAATAAAGTTAAAGAAAAGTCACCACTATTGTGATGTTATCTATCTTAAGTATAATATGTAGTCAAATAGTTTATTTAGTCCGCATTATGTCAGTTCATATAATATGTTGCATTTGTCAAAGTCAAATTTAGTGCATTTTTAAACTCCATTCTGTTCCACCATTTTTGCAATTACAATAAAATGCTATATGTTAAATTTCCTGTTATGGTTAATATCTTTGTTCATTAATTTTGAACCTGTAATAGGTGATTTACAAAGTTTGATCCTGATGTTAAAACTAATGTTTTTTAAACAAATGGTCCTGTTTTAACATTTATTGCCAACACACTGACAAAATATCAAAAGGGGATTTATGTTCAACTTGTTTCTGATTTTTTTTTTTACTGTAGGCAAAACAAATTTTCCCCTCGTCATAAAACATTATTATTTATCAGTTTTTCAAAATAAAACAGAATAACTTAATTTAAAATAAAAATAATAATTAATAATTTAATAATTAAAAATAAAAATTGGAATTGAGGTAAAAGTAGGTGAATTAAAATCTATTTTTTATGCTGAATCTTAAAACTGAAAGCAGTTTCATCACCCTCAGATTTTTAGTTATGACCTTTCAAAATGGAATCCCATTATCGCTGTCATGATACTGAGAAAATATACTTTGAAACAGTTTGGAACTCAAAAGTGGAATTGTTCAAATATAAAGAAGTGTATTCACAAGAAAGAACAACTTTTAGATTCAAGACGGTTGGACAAATGTTGAAAAAGTTTAGATTTGTCATGTATCTGTGAAAAAGGACCAGTGTCATCTGTACACCAGTTATAAACACAACTAAAGAGGATTATAATAATTACATAAAAAATAAAAGGGATGCTAGGAAAGAGAAGGAACAAGATAATTTGAGTAATGAAGGGGTTAATGTGTTCACAATGGATTTCGGAAAAGTGCTTATGGAACCAAACCTTAAAATTTCAGCTATTTATTACAAACAACTCTGTGTGGATAATTTTACATTTTATAGTTACAAAAAAAGGATTGCTACTTATGACATGAATCAGAAGGTGGTATCATCTCCCAAGAATTTTCTTTTGTTGTTTGCAATTTTATTTTTTAAAAGACTTGTGTAAAATCAGGTGAAACCGTCATCTTATTTACTGATGGTTGCCCCTATCAGAATAGGAATTTGACATTATCTAATGTTTTTTTATTCATCAGAGTCAAAAGCTGAATATTGTAATTATTCAAAAATTTTGTGGGAAAGGTCAGGATTAAATTATGTATTGTCTATTTGGCCAGGATGTAGTGCAGGAGATCCAAACATAACTGATATCAGATCTATGAGATACAGTTCTGATGGAATTTATTATAAATTAAAATATGTGAGTGGAAACCTCTTCCTAGGCATTTCAGCAAATTTGGAGAAGAAAATACAAAGTTTCTGAAAGCATTATACTCACAAGATTAGAAAAATTATGAACAAAAGTACAACCATCTTTCAACAGTTTAAATTGTTCATTCCAACCGATTACAATTCATTTTATGACAGCTTAAATCATGAGTAATAATTATATTCAAGGAGTTCAAATTCTCATATTTTTGCAAGTTCTGCTACCTCTGTTTTTAATATTTTTTCTATTATTCTTTTCTTTAATTTTTATAATTTTTTTATTTTGTTTAATCAAAGTTTTTGATGTGCGTTTGGTATATTAACTTTGGTACGTACAGTGAAGTTAAGAAGAAATGTTTAAAAAGTTATTATATGAGTATGCAATTTTCTTCTTTATAAAACTTGTAATTTTAACAATAAAAAATTTTACTGTTATTATGATCTTTTATTGGCTAAATTTCCTTCAGCATTTGAAAAAACTGTTATGTCTGCTTTAGGTGCCATTGCAAAATCTGCTAAGTTTTATTTACAAAGAAAATATGGCTACTATCACGGTTTTATAATATTTGAGACCACTACAACTTAATAATATTTGAAAAATTATGAATTAATAATGAGGATAACTTTTAGCTTCCTAGTGAAACAATTTAGCAGGTTTTGACTGCCAGCCAACAGTATGTAAAATAAAAAAATTATACAATAAATATATATATATATATATATATATATATATATATGTATATAATTCCAGTACTGAACAGGAAAACTTACACATACACTCATAATATCATTCAGAATAGAAAACATAACTTCAAATAAAAATGACAAATTATTAAAATATATGTTTTAATGTAATAGATAGAGAATTTAATACCAATTGAAGCTGTGGATAATGTGAAAACCAATCATTGGAAATTATTATGGTAAATATTGAAAAAAAAGGAAAATGCATGTCGTATGGAAAGTATTTCATCAGCCTTAAAATAAGCCCATATTGGACATTCTAGCCCAAAAATGTCAGAAGAAAATTGCTTTTAATGATTCAAATAGTTGTTCTCCTTTACCCAACCAAAAAAAACTTATTGGTTTCTCACATCAGAATGAAATGTTACGAAAATCATTATTGTGTTGCATTACAGAAGTAGATTTTACACATGTTTTTGTACAATTCAAATGAATGACTATGATATAGTTTCATACTACTTAAACATTTAAATGTAAAGCAACATTTTATATTATTGTATCATTATCCACCGATAAATCTCAACAGTTAAAAAATTTTGTTAACTCTGATGATCTATAGGAACCAGTTTATTTTATACGGCTAATGCTATTTATATTTGGCCTTACTTCAAACCCTTCATTTTCCAGGATGGTATTCTTCGAGACATTTTAAATGTCGTTTGACCACCAGGTTATATTCAGTGGTTTTCCATCTTATTCATGACTAAAAATTGAGAAACAATGTTTACTCTTATTAATGTGTTAGACTGAAGTCTATAAACCTGACAGATGAGATAAAAGGAACACCTTATCACAAATACAAACAATAACAGTGGATAAATCCAATATATAAATTTCAATTCTCAAAGTATAAGAATGACAGACATATCTGCTAACTGAATATGATGATTTACAGTACTACATTTAATGACTGAATCTACTGATTCTATTTCAACTGTACTTTTTGGCATTTAGCTGGGTCATTTTTCATGGAGTAAAGCCATAAAAACAAATAAAATCCTGCTATAATAATTTTCATAGTTATTTTTACAAAATTATTTAGTTGTAAACTGACAAAACAACGCATAAATATGTAACAACTTTTAATTTTTGTCTTAATTATTTTTATTTTTAGTTTTACATCTTTATGACATTTTTTTTTCGTTAAGCTTTAAAAACTTTCATGTCTGCTAGCCATCAAATGACATTTTCTGAAGGTCAAAAGAATATTAAGGTTTAACTAATAGCTTGAGTGATAAGAATTTTGATGAAATCATCTATGTTACACTTCAGAAGAATGAAAATATTTTATGAATTGTTTTCACTCTAAAAAAAAAATTATGTTTTCAGTCTGAACTTGTCTGCAAATTAGAATAAAACATAGATGGATGGCTTTTAAGGTAAAAAATATTCAGTTAAGATAAGAAAAAATAGCAAATCAATTTGTGTTGTAACAGGCTTGTTACTTGAGATGCCATCTATCCAGAGGATGTTTTTGATATGAAAAAGAGATTGGAAAATTTTAATCTATAGGATGAAAAATGGAATGTCTTGGAACAAACTTAGACAAGATTTTACTGAAATTATGTAAAACATGACTTTACCTTGATATTCAGTAAACACTTTCACAAGGAAATATAAACAACTGACAAAAATATCACAGTAGGTAAAAAAAAAGATGATTAGCAAAGTAAATAGATGTAGCAAATTTTTGAGGCAATAATTCATTCATTTTTGAGACAATAATTCATTCTCTCACACCTGAGTGAAGGAAGTCCATATTAGCTGTGTTATTACCTCGATTTATCATGCAGGTATAGAAATCTACATCAAATAATAATTAAGAGACACGAATGAGAATGAACAATATTGAAACGCAATTATTTCAACAAGATATCAATCTAATAACCTTTTTCATGGAAACACATAGTTAATCATTGCCCTGAAATACATACTCTTACAAGTTAAATCTATTTCGTTATTTTAAGAATAAATACTTATAATTCTGTTTGAATATCTATACTTACGTGAAGTATTATTGCAGTATGATGTAAGTATAAGTATTTGCCCATTTCTTGGTTTACTGCAATTCTCAATTCCTTTCCGTTCTGTACGAATCTTTTAATCTTGATTTATTTACTATATCCTACATCCTCAGATTTCTGTTTTATATAATTATTTACCTTCATCTGCAGTTTTTACTTTAAACACTTCTCTCCATCATCAAATTAACTAAAACCAGATGTCTACTATATGAGCCACCAACCTAGTTAGTTTTTATAAAAGAGGCTGCCACAAATTTCCAGCATTTATTTCTCTGTGACCATATTCTCTAATTGTTTTCCCTTTTTGTTCTTTTACTGCTACAATTTCCAGTCACTTGTTATTTAATTTTTTCAATCCTTTATCTTTTAATGTATATTTGCATCTTCTGTTGAAGAGGTCTCTATGTAAATTCCACACTAATGTTGTAGGCTTGAGCTTTAAATCTATCCTGATGTTTATAATTCTTTTGCTTGTGGTAATATATATATTTTTTCTACATTTTTATCCTCTTCTTATGTTAGTATTTTAGTGTTTATTTAATGATAATGATCCTACAACAACAAAAAAGAAGCAATTTCATTTTTCCTGATAACATTAAACATTTTTTTTATATGATAGTTCAGTATAACTTTACTAGATACATTGAAGTCAAGACTTTACACAGATTACTTGATATATTGAACTTTAAACAATACATATGTATATCATTTAAAATTACCCAAATTACCACAATTATATAGATTTTAGATATTCATACTTTGAGTTTAAGAACAATGTTATACATGATAATATAATTAGGTTGTTGAAATTACACTGAGCAAATTTATTTATTTTTCTTATTTTCTTACCTTTATTATGACTAAAATTACTATTAAGCAACTTGTTTAATATGTTTGCTTTGCTTGGCATTGCTCCTGCCAGCACCCCATTCAGTCGCCCTAAAGCATAAGACTAAATGCCTGTGCCACAAACAGTTCCTAACCCTTGAAACAGTTTAGTTAATGTCTTAACTAGCTCCTAGAGCTAACCTAACAGCATGGTACCATACAACACTCGCGTGTCTCACCACCCACTTGTCATATATCACAAAAATGGGTAGGTGCACCCCATCAACATTAAAACATATGACTATCAATAATTAAATTTATCTTGTAACGACAGCAATTTGCTGCCATGCCTAGGCTGCTGAATGCCAGCAAACATTGAACAAAGCACCGCATCATCAAAAAACTCCCACACGGTTCGACAATGCGGCTCTCACCACGTTGACTTGCCGCATGTGAGTTTTGAGAAGGTCTTATATTTGCATATTAATTTAAGATTGGCCACTGATCGTTTGCTAATGGACAACTAAGATGGTTTCCAACCGGGCAAGAGCACTGAGGATGCCATAATAAAGGTGATGGATATAGCTTTCTCTAGTCCATGTAAATATGTATTAGGGATTTTTCTGGACATATCTGGGGCATTTAACAACTTTTGGTGGCACTCTGCACTGTTTCAGATGCAGAAGCGTAAGTGTATACGAAATAAACTAGAAGTGCTCTCAAGTTATTTCAGACATCGGACCGTCTCCCTGCGTGATGGCGGTTCAGAGGTTCTAAAGACCTTAACTAAAGGATGCCCTCAGGGCAATGTTCAGAGTCTCTATCTTTGGATCATAGAATTTTATTCGATGTTGTGTTTAAGGTAGCTATGTGGTTGTCGTGTCGTCGCTTATGCTGACGACGCGCTGCTACTGATTGAAGGGGATTCGCGTAACGAGGTAGAGTTCCAAGCTGCTCGTGCTTGTGAGACACTCCGACTCTGGGGTCTCCAAAATAAGATGATTTTCGGCACAAAGAAAACCACAATGATATTGCTTACGAGCCGATTGACTGCTTCCCGACGAATCGGGTTCGGATGGTTGGTCTCCCCATTCAGTACATTACGACCCAAAAATACCTGGGTGTTATCCTTGATGAGAATTTTCGGTTCAAGGAACATCTACAGTATGTAGCAAAAAAGGCCAATGATGCCTTTTATGGAATTCGTAGCGTCATTCAACCCAATTGGGGGTTGGTACATGAGTATAGTTTGCAAAGGTGTCAGCGAAGCTATTATGCTGTATGCCGCGGCTGTCTGGGCTCACGGCATGACTTTTGGGTATTGCGCGGACATTTTGCTGCGGGACCAGCGACTCCTCTTGCTGGCTATTATAAGCGGTTATAGAACAGTCTCGTGGGAGGCAGTCTGGGTTATAGCCGGAGTCAAACAAATAGATATCAAGGCTAATAAGCGTAAGGAATGCTACATTTCCAATCTAAATAACCTACTGACGTCAGAACAAAAGCAGAAGATTGAAGACTGGGGCCTTGCGTCTTGGCAGGTCAGGTGGGACGAATCCCCCACAGATCGCTGCACGCATGGTATATTTCCCATAGTATCTGATTTAGGTGCGATTAGATGAGTCTCATCCAATCGTTATATCGCATAGTTTCTCTCCGAGCATGGTGTCTTTCGGTCGAGTTTGGCTATGTTTCATTTGGTGGATTCGAGTCAATGCACGGATTGCGGGACTGATGATACAGTGGACCACGTCCTCTAAGTCCGTCTCCAATACGAGGTCGAACGTTCACGAGCTGTTACGGGACTTGAGAGAATACATTCCTTTCTGGATCTCCCTTTTAACTGGATGATCCCCGAGGAGTGGTCTATAGTGGCTGCTTTTCTTCGCGCCTTGCAGTATATATGTGTGAAGAGGGAGTTTAATCGAGGTACTTAATCATGGTAGCAGTCCGGGTGGCTAGTGTTCCGGCTTGGGCATTGGTTGGTTGAAGGTAGGCGCATTGGCATCGTGCCACGGTTATATTGGTATTGTTTGTGATTCGATTTGGGGCTCCCGCTGGTGGGGGTGGGGCAGCAAATGGCTGCCCCGCCGGGGT
The DNA here is from genome assembly GCF_047948215.1 of Lycorma delicatula. NCBI lineage: Eukaryota > Metazoa > Arthropoda > Insecta > Hemiptera > Fulgoridae > Lycorma > Lycorma delicatula. The sequence continues at coordinate 10,042,053 of NC_134463.1, read as the reverse complement.
ATGTTAACCTGTGTGACCGGGGGTGTGGCTTCCGTCCGCCGGTGGCGGTCCTGATCGTGACTTGGTAATACCACGTGAGACACCATGCTGGGACCGAGTGGCGGTGCGGGGTTTGTCCCTGACTCCTGTACGGACCGGAATAAGGTTGCGTTCCCCTTGTAAGGTGACCTAAATTGGTCGATTTACTTTGGTGTAAGTCTGAATTTCTATGTGGCGTAAGAAATAATTTTGATTGGTATGAGGGTAGCACTGATTTCACTTTAAACTCGTTCGTTTTCTTAGGCACTCACAGTCACGAAATTGTTGTCAAATCTGGACTAGGCGAGAGGTTCGCGCTTCTGACCGCGCTTCGCGGTCATTTAGTTTGAGGGAATCAAGTTATGTTGGATGTGAAGATGTCCGATTGAAGCCTACGTGAGGGCGAAATTTGATATGTATTTTACCGATGCAAATGTCAGCCGAAGCATTTACATCGGTGGAATCCCGACCGAGGCCTGGCTAGGTCGGATCAGTTAGAGGATCTAAACACGACCTCCCGTAAAGCCCCTCAGGACTTGGACCAGAGGGGATGGTATAACGACCAGTAACATCACAAGGTGGGCGTCTTCCGCCTACGAAGTTAGGATGATTACACATCCTTTATACTAAATACGGGGATTACGACTGTATGATAATTTGTCTGCACCCTTGAGAATCATAAACTTCTTGTTGGGACACAGATATCTTACAATTTTGAATGTCCAACCAACCTCTGCGGTTGACAAAGCCGCTTGCGCTGGGTCTTCTAGCTGCGGTCGTGAGTTACCACAAACTAACAGGAGGCAGTCATCGGCGAAAGCCTGGGACGTGACCCTTTGGCGAATGTCAGTCCCAAACGTCTGTCGAATATCAGGTTCCACAGCAAGAGACCGAGAACAGAGCCCTGCGGGCTTCCCCTGGCGACGGATATTTCCACAACTAAGTGTGCATCTTTAAACAAAGCCGTGCGATCAGACAAGCAGTCACGTACCACGGCCTTCAGGGCTGCGGGAACATTGCGGCGTTCCAACTCATAGAGACCTCGATTTAGTAGTGAGTTCATATCGATGTTTTCCGAGAGCCGTTCAACAACCAGCCTTTCTAACAACTTGCCGATTGCCGGCAAGAGACTGATGGGTCGATAACTGCTGACATCACTCGAATCCTTTCCTCATTTTAAGAGCACCCTCACCAAAACCACCTTCCAACAAGTCGGAAAGCAACCCCAGCTTAGGCACCCGAGAACAGGCTGCTAGGCAGTTCTCTTGTGACAGGCAGCAGATGATAGAAAATATCCGGATCAAGTTGGTCAATCCCTGGTGCCCTCCGGTATTTAATGTATTGTAAAAATGCTAGTCATTAGCATTGTTTCTGAAATGAATAACGAATTCATGAGATACTATTTTATTATTTTTTATTTGTTAAACATCAGGTAATAGTTTATTAGTGACGTTAAGTCGAGTAGGATTGTTAGCATCGGCCAAAACACTGTAAATAAATAAAATATCTTTCTCATTTAAAAATTTATGAATGTATTGATGATGGAACGGAATGGAACGCACGGATAACGGGAGTTGTTTTATCCCTACTAATTGCAGAACTTGGACTAATATCTCTTGCTGCAACATCTTTCTATTTTGTCTGGCGGGTTATTATTTGCTTAGTGGCCGTAATAGATTTTTTTTTATAGACGGATTTGGTATTTTCGTACCGATCCTTTAAACGAATGAGAAATAATTAACTGGGACTGATACGGGGAGACTAAGCTGTATTTGCTTTGTATCCTGGCAATATTCCCCTCAGTCCGTCCGCTGAAGTCCTTTCCTAAGTCAGTCTAACAGTAATTTTCCTTCCGAGGGGGCCCTAGTGTATGGAGGAAGCCTTCAGACACACGTGTGTCCGGGAATGGTACGAGGGGGATCGCGTGGCCACAGTCATTATACTGGTTCACCTGAAACAGATATAAAAAGGAAGGCATGTTCTATATTGCAAGAAATATATAACAGATCTCGTTAAGAACAATATGACAAATCTGTCATATTTCTACCTACCTGCACATTAAATTATCAAAAAATTTAATTTTTATAAAGCGCGGCAAAATCGTTCCCAACCATTCCGTTCGCGCGCGCGCAAAAAACAAAAACAAAACCTTATAATGTTGAAAAATATTAATTAGGAAGGTATGGGCTTAGATTCAGATGTTTTCAAGAAAAGTTGAAAGTTACCAACAACTTATTTAATTTATCATTTGGAATAATTAAGTTTCTACTAGTAGTTAACACTGGTCAGGTAAAATATATTTCCGATAGTAATAATGAATAATAAATAAGGATGGGATCAACATATACAAAGTCAATGGATTTTGAATAAAAGTTTTAAAAGATTTTTTTTTTATTTATTTATCTGAAGACTTCTACAAACGCTTGACCGGAGTCAATGAAGAGGGTCCGGCCAGGTAGCATCTTATTTATTTCCTGTTGAGTACACCTACGGAGCATAATACAACAAAACCTAAAAGCCGTTTCTGCGAAACGTCAGAAACGCCACACAATTTCATCAAATTCAAAATCGTCCGCATCGCCACGTTTTGGACGGCCTCCAGTTTTATCCCCGTACCGGATAGGCGTATGTTAGAATTGGCAAGACGTAGAGTCGGTATAAGAGTATCTTAGTCGCCAACGGAGTGGGGTGGCTCGAATAAGCACTGGGTATATGGATGCACTGGCGGCCTTTGCTCACTGAGCCACATATTTTACATGCTACCATAATGTCAGCCGTTTATCCAGGACCACTCCCAGAACTTGAACTATTGGTCTCAAATGTTATTTTTCTCCTGATATTTCCAGCTGTCTCGCCGGTCCGTGTGAATAACACGGCTACGGACCTTTCCTCGTTGACCCTGATTCTCCATATATCAAGCCACGGCTCCACGAAATCCAGTTGCCGTTGGAGTCTCTCGACCGCGTAATCCATATTTCGGATTGTGTATTAATATGTCGTATCATCGGCGTATAAAGCGGCGTTGACGCCTTCCGACAACGGCATATCGTTTGTATATGCAGTGTACAAAATCGGCGAAAGGACTGCCCCCTGGGGTACCCCAGCGATTATCACCCTGTTAGTTGATAAGGATGCCCTAACGCGTATCGCAAACTGTGTTCCCAGTAGGTAAGAACTTATTAGCTTGACATGATAGCCAGGGACCGCCGTATGGGCAAGTTTACGTAGTAGGCCGTCGTGCCAAACTTTATCGAAGGCTTTTTTTCCGTAGGGGAGGAAAAAGCTCTCCCAGCCAGGCCCGCTCTGGCGGCAAGTGTGGGGCGCTCTCACCCACTAATATAACTCCCCCTCTAGCCACGCAGGGGAACAGACCTAATCCACATGTTATGTACACAGCTCCTGCACAATCACCCGGGCGCTCTTGTCACCGATTTAGAATAGCCAGAGCGACGTCCCCAGGGGATCATCGACGAACGAAGACTCCGAGGAGCCCTCACCGCCCACCCCTAAGGCTGACCACTGACAGCCGTCCGGCATCGGTCGCTACGCCTCAGGTCAACTGCAGTTGACCTGAGCCTACCTGCCCCTCTCCTATGCTGCCTTGTTTCGAATTATGGCTGACACCGCAGCGTTACTCTCGTCCAAGCATCTCATCTAACATCCCACTTATGGCCTTCTGCTGACAGTATCACATGAGTAGGTCATCGGCCAGACGGCATGAGTCTGCCGTCTTGCCTGCTACAGAAGGCGCGTTCCACTGCAGCAGTTTGCAAAGTTTGCGTAGCCATATCGGTTGAGTAAGGTCATGCCGCATTCAATCAAAGACTGGAGTAGATCCCTAATAGATTTTGCCAGTAACAGGCGGGGCAATGCAGCTAAATTTCGGGCAGGACGTCCTTACACTATTTTATAGTAATTAAAAGCCACTTATTTTACAGTAAACTTGTGGTCGAGGTTATAGATACCAGTGGTAGCTAGCGTTTTTTTAAGTGCCACAAGGATTTAAGTTCCCACCCCCTTAAGAAGCTGGTAAGTGTGGAAGGCGATCCCCTTCAAGTGCAGAACGTTCTGAACTTGCCAGAAATCGTGTTCGCTGGCTAATTGCATCCTTACTAAGAGTCAAGTGCCGTTTGCAACAGTAAACTTGTGGTCCAGGTTATAGATACCCCTGGTGGCTGGCGTTCTTTTAAGTGCCACAAGGATTTAAGGTCCCACCCCCTTAGAAAGCTGGTAAGTGTGGAAGGCGATCCCCTTCAAGTGCAGAACGTTCTGAACTTGCCAGAAATCGTGTTCGCTGGCTAATTGCATCCTTGCTAAGAGTCAAGTGCCGTTTGCAACAGTAAACTTGTGGTCCAGGTTATAGATACCCCTGGTGGCTGGCGTTCTTTTAAATGCCACAAGGATTTAAGGTCCCATCCCCTTAGGAAGCTGGTAAGTGTGGAAGGCGATCCCCTTCAAGTGCAGAAAGTTCTGAACTTGCCAGAAATCGTGTTCGCTGGCTAATCGCATCCTTGCTAAGAGTCAAGTGCCGTTTGCAACAGTAAACTTGTGGTCCAGGTTATAGATACCCCTGGTGGCTGGCGTTCTTTTAAGTGCCACAAGCATTTAAGATCCCACCCCCTTAGGAAGCTGGTAAGTGTGGAAGGCGATCCCCTTCAAGTGCAGAACGTTCTGAACTTGCCAGAAATCGTGTTCGCTGCCTAATTGCATCTTTGCTAAGAGTCAAGTGCCATTTGCAACAGTAAACTTGTGGTCCAGGTTATAGATACCCCTGGTGGCTGGCGTTCTTTTAAGTGCCACAAGGATTTAAGGTCCCACCCCCTTAGGAAGCTGGTAAGTGTGGAAGGCGATCCCCTTCAAGTGCAGAACGTTCTGAACTTGCCAGAAATCGTGTTCGCTGGCTAATTGCATCCTTGCTGAGAGTCAAGTGCCGTTTGCAACAGTAAACTTGTGGTCCAGGTTATAGATACCCCTGGTGGCTGGCGTTCTTTTAAGTGCCACAAGGATTTAAGGTCCCACCCCCTTAGGAAGCTGGTAAGTGTGGAAGGCGATCCCCTTCAAGTGCAGAACGTTCTGAACTTGCCAGAAATCGTGTTCGCTGGCTAATTGCATCCTTGCTGAGAGTCAAGTGCCGTTTGCAACAGTAAACTTGTGGTCCAGGTTATAGATACCCCTGGTGGCTGGCGTTCTTTTAAGTGCCACAAGGATTTAAGGTCCCACCCCCTTAGGAAGCTGGTAAGTGTGGAAGGCGATCCCCTTCAAGTGCAGAACGTTCTGAACTTGCCAGAAATCGTGTTCGCTGGCTAATTGCATCCTTGCTGAGAGTCAAGTGCCGTTTGCAACAGTAAACTTGTGGTCCAGGTTATAGATACCCCTGGTGGCTGGCGTTCTTTTAAGTGCCACAAGGATTTAAGGTCCCATCCCCTTAGGAAGCTGGTAAGTGTGAAGGCGATCCCCTTCAAGTGCAGAACGTTCTGAACTTGCCAGAAATCGTGTTCGCTGGCTAATCGCATCCTTGCTAAGAGTCAAGTGCCGTTTGCAACAGTAAACTTGTGGTCCAGGTTATAGATACCCCTGGTGGCTGGCGTTCTTTTAAAAGCCACAAGGATTTAAGGTCCCACCCCCTTAGGAAGCTGGTAAGTGTGGAAGGCGATCCCCTTCAAGTGCAGAACGTTCTGAACTTGCCAGAAATCGTGTTCGCTGCCTAATTGCATCCTTGCTGAGAGTCCAGTGCTCTTTGCGACCAGGCGCCCGCGGACTAAGGCAGATATGGCTCTCGCCAACGTGGGCCACTCCCTAGGGAAGTTCTACATTATGGGCGGGATTTTCTCCCGCTTTTCGACTGGAGGTTGTGAGGAAGCCGCCCTCGGTTGTGGTTGGCTCCATGAACTCAATGTCCATGATTACCAAAGAACCGCACTTGGCACTCTTATGCGCTCCCAAGATTAGAATTTCTCCTCCACCGGAAATTTCCGGGAGTGTAAAAGAGTAGGTAGTGGGCAATTAGTCGACATTAGCCTAAATTTTTAAAAATTAAGTCTAAATTTTAACACTAGCTTAAGTTTAGATTCACAAAAGGAATAAATCAACTTAATAATAAAAACGTTAAGTGGAAGATGGCTTACATTAACTTCAAATGGCTTACATTAGCTTCCAAAGTAATAGAATTACTTTGTTATAAGCCTAAAAATTAAATTTACATACTTAACTAATTGATACACAATGGTGAAAAACGACACGTTTGTCATATTGTTCTTAACAAGATCTGTTATATATTTCTTACAATATAGAACATGCCTTCTTTTTATGTCTGTTTCAGGTGAACCAGTACAATGACGGTGGCCATCTGATACCCCGGACACCCGTGTTTCTGCAAGCTTCCTCCATACACTAGGGCCCCCACAGAAGGAAAATTCCTGTTAGACAGAAAGGCTCTAGCAAAGGACTTCAGCGGACGGACTGAAGAGGAACATTGCCAGGATACAAAGCAAATACACGCTTAGTCTCCCCGTATCAGTCGCAGTCAATTATTTCTCATTGGTTTAAAGGATCAGAACGCAAATACCAAATCCGTCTATAAATAAAATCTATTACGGCCAATAAGCAAATAATAACCCGCCAGACAAAATAGAAAGATGTTGCAGCAAGAGATATTAGTCCAAGTTCTGCAATTAGTAGAGAGAAAACAACTCCCGTTATCCGTGCGTTCCATTCCGTTCCATCATCAATACATTCATAAATTTTTAAATAAGAAAGATATTTTATTTATTTACAGTGTTTTGGCCGATGCTAACAATCCTACTCGACTTAACGTCACTAATAAACTATTACCTGCTGTTTAACAAATAAAAAATAATAAAATAGTATCTCACGAATTCGTTATTCAATTCAGAAACAATGCTAATGACTAGTATTTTTACAATACATTAAACACCGGAGGGCACCAGGGATTGACCAACTTGATCCGGATATTTTCTATCATCTGCTGCCTGTCACAAGAGAACTGCCTAGCAGCCTGTTCTCGGGTGCCTAAGCTGGAGTTGCTTTCCGACTTGTTGGAAGGTGGCTTTGGTGAGGGTGCTCTTAAAATGAGGAAAGGTTCGAGTGATGTCAGCAGTTATCAACCCATCAGTCTCTTGCCGGCAATCGGCAAGTTGTTAGAAAGGCTGGTTGTGGAACGGCTCTCTGACAACATCGATATGAACTCACTACTAAATCAAGGTCTCTATGAGTTGGGACGCCGCAATGTTCCCGCAGCCCTGAAGGCCGTGGTACGTGACTGCTTGATCGCACGGCTCTGTTTAAGGATGCACACCTAGTTGTGGAAAAATCCGTCGCCAGGGGAAGCCCGCAGGGCTCTGTTCTCGGTCTCTTGCTGTGGAATCTGGTATTCGACAGATTTTTGGGACTGACATTCGCAAAAGGGTCACGTCCCAGGCTTTCTCCGATGACTGTCTCCTGTTAGTTTGTGGTAACACACGACCGCAGCTATTAGGCCGAGCGCAAGGGCTTTATCAACCGCAGAGGGCTGGATGGACATTCAAAATTGTAAGATTTCTGTGCCCAACACGAAGTTTATGATTCTCAAGGGTGCAGACAAATTATCATACAGTCTTAACCCCGGCGTTAAGTATAAAGGCTGTGTAATCAGCCGAGTTCGAGTTCATAAGTGCCTAGGTGTTTTGTTTGATGAGATGTTACTGTTTAGCAACCACATTAGGAATGTAGCGGCGGACGCCGTCTCTGTAAATCACAAGCTTAGGAGGATTGCTAGAACAGATTACGAGCTGTCGGGCCGTCATTTGTACATAGTATATCGAGGTGTCTTCGAAAGTATGACCTCTTACGCGGCGTTTGTTTGGGCGCATAGGTTGTAAAGAAATCCAGCACTTATTCAAAATTTATGGAGTGCCCAGCGCAGAGCCTTAATTATATGCACTGGTTTTTTTTAACACAACCTCCTACGAGGCTACCATTGTATTGGGAAAGGCCCTCCAAATCGATTTATTGGTGAAAGTTCGGTCGGCTATGTGAAAATTATGAAGAGGCAAGGAGGCCGTGGTATTTGGGATGCGGTTTCGAGCCGGACCAGTACCGGAGCAAATTGATTTCAATGCACCGATTCTAAATTTCAAATAGTTGAAATCTCCCACCTGTGAAGGAGGCTTCACAGCCTAACGATGGAAGCATGGCAGCAAAAAATGGCACCCCACGACTAAGGGAAGGTCCTTGTATAGATTTATGCAGGATCTAGGGGGACTGTATGCTTCTTCTTCGTTTTTAAGGGCAACGGAAGCCCGGGTGCGCTTCAAACATGTTAATTTAAACAAGTATTTGTTTAGGTTCCGCCTGGCAGCTGATGAGCTATGCGTCTGCGGGAAGGTCCTGTCGAACGAATTCATGATGTTCTCTTGGGTGGCGAGAACTCAGTCCACCCTGGAGCTAAGAGGTCAAGCGGAAAATTGGCAACTCACAAGTGGCGAGAGCCGCATTGTCGGACTGTGTGGGAGTTATTTGATGCGGTTACTTTGTTCAACCGACATGAGTAGTTTACCTAGAAAAGACTCCTACCGCACTGCTGTAGGAAACTAAGCAAGTGGCATGGGTGTATACCAGCCAGGTTAAGTTAAGGCTCCAAGCGGTTTAATGGTGCACAGGCACTTGCTGGCATTTAGCGGCCTAGGCGTGGCGGCGAATTGCTGTCTTTGACGAGATAAATTATGTTTTAGTAGTTGATGGGGTGCGCCTACCCATTTTGTGATGTCTGACAAGTTGGCGGTGGGACACGCAAGCGAGTGTTGTATGGTATCACCCCCTTATTTTGCTTACGCTTTTTGGTTAGCTCTAGGAGCTAGTTACGACACTGGTCGCTAAACTGTTTCGAGGCTCGGTAGCCGTTTATGGCACAGACATTCGATCTTATGTTTTAGGGCGGTCGAATGGGGTGTTGGCGGGATAAATGCCAAGCAAACCAATAATCACTACTTAATCTATAAAATAAAGTAATATTACTTTGTCGTAAGACTAAAAATAAAATTTAAATTTTTAACTAATCGTTAAACACTGGTAAAAAGGGAACCGTATTTAAAATAAATTTAGGTAATTTTAGTAGTATTTAGATAAACATTTATAACCTAGTTATACTCATTTGAATATTAAAGAATAGTTTTTTAATAAAAATTAATACACTAGTTCTTCTTTAAAATAGAATAAATGTAAACTACGCTAAAACTTATCCAGTTTGACCGGAAGGTCAAACAAAAGATACAACGCTGCTACTGGCTGGACTGGGCGTCCTAACGGAATCGGTGACGACAGTGGAACTGGTATTCAGGTACACACACACACAACATAGAGCACTAGAAAATATGTCCTTTCACATCCATTGCTAGACAGAGAGTCACGTTGATGAAAAATGTAAATCCTTGATTTTTCCATAAGTTTTGCTTTCTCATAACTACTCCTTTTTTATAATATAATGGTACTCAAAATATTATTTCATATTTTCTAGCTGTGCTCCTGTAACAATTTTAAATGTAATGAGTAGCATTGTTATAATCATTTTAAATAGCATTGAAATAACATTCTTTTTATGTAAAAAAAAAAAATTGGGTTACAACACTTTTATCCAGAATGTTGTAAATTTAATTTTTTTTTCACATGAAGTTTCAAAATTGATCTACAGTACCCGTTAAATGCCCACAAGAGACAAAAAATAGAAAATCCCCTTTGTCCAATAATCTACTTTTTCAGAATGACCAACACAGATCTCAAGCACCCATAAGGGGTAACTCAAAAACTTTAAACATACGGTAGGGTTGAGACATCATAACAATTTTTACACAAATAAAACTTTATTTTACAACAACCCTTCCAATCCAAATAAGTTCCAATCCAAAATAAGTTACAACAAAATAGTTCCAATCCAAATTGGAACTATTTAATTTTTTTTTTTTCAACTAGTTTCAAAAATGACGACAGTGTAACCCAAGTAGTAGTCTCATGCCAAAAAAAAAACAGATTTTTCGATAGTTAACTTTTTAAAAGTTATTTTAGATATTTAAATAAATGGTATTAATCACCTAATCGACTGACCAAATGAATACTGTCATATTTTTACTTAAAAGTAGGCTAAAGTTTAGTTATTGAAAGAGGTTACTTAACATAACCTCTTGTTATGTTAAGTAACCTCCCTTTCTTAACTACAAATCATTTTAAATTAGTAAACACCAGTCTTTACTAATACCAAATTTCCTAGAGATAGAGAATGATAATGTGAAAGCTTTCAAGATGCACAGAGTGTAATGTAAATTCAGTTAAGTTCAACAGAGTTACCTATATCCATATTCATTTATTTTTTGTTTTATATATATATATATATATATACGGTATAAGCTGAGTATTCTTTGGTGTGTATGTACAGAAGGAATGGAAAACGTGACTTTATCTAGATGAGCTCTTCAGTACCCGGTAGAGCTCTTTATTTAATCAAAGAATACTTTGATTAATTTATTTTACAATAGTAAAATAAAGTCCCTGGATAGGATTAACGGGCAAAGGCTTTCCCTCAAATCACACAAATATCAGTCGCAATTACTTTTCTGGTCTTCACCACGCATGAGGTACATCCAAAGAGAAACCAAACTTTAACAAAATTATTTTATTAGTTGTTTAATCGGATTTATCCTCTCAGAGCAGACTCCCCCATTGTTAACAACTCTTATAATTTCTTTTTATTGCAATGAACTCTGGTAATTCTATCGTGAATAACAAGCAAAGCCCACAGCAAAAAGGCAAATCCACAATTGTATATAATTACCGTAATGTTTTATTTGTAACAACAAACTGTCACTATTGGAATAATGGGTATCAATACGTCATAGAATATCAAATACTTATTTTCTTTTTTGATAAACGGGTTAAAATCACTTATCAAGTGGACATAAAGCTAAAACCTATGAAATATCTTGGAAAAGACAGGTTTGAAGATAAAGAGACAAAATGATAATGTAATGAATGAGAAATGAATTGACAACAGACAAGATGAAAAAATCTACCTAAAAAGTGTTCTTCAAAGTCTCTAGTTCAGGAATGGTCATTCTATTCACAATTTATTGGTAGATTGAACAATTTTATCCAGGATGACAGTAGCATGTGAACAATTGATGATTTGCTTTAACCGGTGAAAGAGATAGTTGTAATTATTTATATTTCCTCTTAATGTTACAGAATCACCCTAAAACAACAGATCACAAAGAAAACCTTCCCTCATCCATCCCCAGAAATGTGTAATTTATAGAAGAATCAGATTAAAACATAAATTCTTTAACCAGATTCACTGTGTAATATTCTGTCTAGGTAGTACCTGTTATTAATAGGAAACTACAAAAAATGTAGAATTAAGGAAAGAAAGGAAAGAAGCAGTAAACAGTTTTAACTATTCAGCTTTACCATAATTGCTGATATCTCCTCATGAGACAAAGTTAACGACTGCCTGAGATACCCTTTCCCAACCTATTGCATTCTGTTAATTATAATTTGTATACGTATGCATACAGAAGTAAAATTATTATTGTGTTTTTTTTCTTTTGTAAATAATTTATAAACAGAAATTCAAATAATATTATTTAATTTACTGTACAATCCTTGGCATGGAACAAATTTAAGAAGCTCTTTTTCCAGTATTATTATATAAAATAATGTTATTAAAATCATAATAAGGAAAACTCTTCTCTTTTTTATCTGTCATTTTAAAATTTATACCTCATGTAATATTATGAATTGAGACTATCATTATAAATTATTATAATATTAAGAATTGGAAATTATTAATCCTTTGTTTCTTAACTTACTTTTATTCTTAATTATTTCTGTGATCTCAGCTCTTCTTTATAGTAGGTCAGTATCACACATCCAGTAAATTATGATCCTGTAGATTATCATTAACTGAGAGACAAATTATTAATAAGATTCTGTAAAAAAAAACAAAAAACAATAATTTCAAACTTTTTTTGAACAGGTGAATTGGGTCTTTAAGCATAACACAATTACTCTTAAAGAAACAGTAACCACATTTGTAACTTGTCATTTTGATTACTAGTCACAAGTAAAACTGTAAAAAACAACTGAAATATCAAGATTTTATAATAAAAATCTAAATGTGTGCGGAATGATTGCTAAAACTGGGTCAACTGTGGCCAGTACATAAATTAAGTAAATAAATAAATCTTTCATTCTGATAGATGCATAATATATGATATAGATCACATCAGGAATGGTTGGACATGTTTTACTTCATGGGTGAATAAAGTACTCTCCCAACATTTACCTGGATGGATCATCTGGTAAAATAATGATGAAGATACTAAATAAAAAAGAATACAAAATAAATGACAGTTCAAAGACATTAATGAAAAATTATTTGAGTACATACTTATTTACAAAGTTGAATAAAGAAAATTCAGAGTTTTTTCAAATTCTTTAATAAGTGTAATTAAAAATTTATCAATAATAATATCGCTTTTAAATATATTACTTGGGGAGATATTTTAAACGGTTTAATAATTAATTAAAAACACAATTGGAAGTGTAATTTTTTAATCGCTTTGTATTCATTTTTCTTAATAAAAGTATAATCACATTTTGGCAAACTGAAGTATTTGTTGTGTTATGTGAAAACAAACTGTTATCTAGTTAGATAACAGAAGATAACAGAAAAGATAGGTGAGTATTGTTGTAAAAAACACTATTGAAAAATCATACAAAAGAGAAAATTTTAACAAACTTCCAGTGGGGTATAAAAATACTAGAAAATGAAGATATTAGAGTTTAATTGTAAACTGTCAGTTTGAGAAACAGATAAAAAAGAGAAAAGAGTGGCAGAAGGTGAAAGAGAGACAAAACAAAAAGGAAAATAATACTGCATCTATATAAATAAAATATAATCTTCGTTTTGTGTATGCTCTAAATTAAAAAATTGTGTGTGCTCAAAAATTACTTAACCGATTTCACTGACAATTTCACAGTTTAAAAGATAACACAATTTATAATTAAAGTCACAAGTTATATATAAGACTACATTTATGATATATACAATGACATTAATTTTGGCAAGAGAAATTTTGTTATTTATTTATACATTTTTTTCTTATGATTTATATAGTAGTGAGATTGGTGAGGTTTGAACTGTGGTATACATTCCAGCAATAGCAATACATTGCCGGGTCCACTAATATAAAACAAAAATCATTAAAAAAAATTATATTTTATTTTTAATTAAAAAATAATAAATATTAAAAAAGTAATAAAATAAAAAAAAGGAGAAGTTCTCGGTCAGTTTCCTTAGCGATTTGATAGTGTTCAGAAGACTTACAAAAGGTACAACGAAATACCCACATATTACCTGTCAAATGACTGTGGAACAAAATAACTAATTATATAAAAAGAATTATGACTAAAGTAGTGCAATTTATAAATCATGTTATTTGCTATTATGGACAATGCATCCAACATTTTTAACGTGGATGATCTATAGAGACCATTTCATTGACCATTTGAAATTTATTTACTCCAAAACATTCCTTTTCCATGATTTTATTCATGAAACACATTATTTATTTACTCATTAACACATTAATACATGAAACACATTGTTATTTATTTTACTCTTAAGAGGACTAAAGTTGTCGTGAAGCTAACAAAAAGAGGGTTTATTTGATCAGTCACTAACATATGTTGCAAGTTTGGTAAAACACTTCTTTAACAGCATTTCAAAAAAATAAACTGCAGGTATAAAGACAAACATAATCTCTTATAACATTCCTTCTCATATACCTTGCATAATCTGAAGCTCAGTAAATTGAGAAAAAATCTAAATGCTAGTAAATTGAGTAAAAATTAAACTTAAAATAAAAACATACTGTTGCATAAATATCTTGGTAGTAATATAACTAATTTTCTAAAATACTTTACAAATCATAACTATTGTGTCATTAAAACTTCTCAACAATAAGAAATAAAAAATTAACACTTTTGTGAAAGAGGTATGTCAGTATAATCAATCTTAAGTTACAATTAAATTATACACTTACTTGAAATCATTAAGTTTTCTTCAACACTTCATGTTTTGTAGGTAATATTTTTATAATTTTTGTTCAGTTTGAAACCAGTTTTCCATTTTTCTTTATTATTTTATTTATTAATTTATTATCTATACTTTTTTTAATCGTCTCATGACAATTATTTAAAATATCACAGTTGTCCATAGCTGAAACAAACTAAAAATATTCTGAACAAAAATTAGTATAAAATAATTAATATGGAATCAATTAAACCTGAAATATAAATACATACAAACAAATACCCAATAAATTTCCCCACAGGTTAACGCAACTTAAATTCATTAAAACTAAATTAATTCTAGTAAAAAAATTTTGTACCCAACCCAGAAAAAAATCACACATGTTTATACCCTACTGGACACAATCGCGACTTAAAACTAACACTTAACCTAATAAATAAAATACATGTAAAAACTGAAAAAATACACATATACAACTATACTTAAACAAAACCTACAAAGGGGCCTACTGGGAGGAACGCGATATTTTTCTTAAAACTAACATACATATATTTATTCTAACATGCACATATTAACAAAAATAAATAAATTAAACGCTGATGTACCTGTAAAAAAATACATATACTGAAAAAAAGACTTACAAAGTAAGTAGTTTTCCTTCCAATTATTGTTACATTACATTACTAGAGTAATAATTACTTAAGTCACGTTAACACTGTTCAAGTGATCCACACTTTTTAACCTACGTAGTAAATGACCGGTGTCGTACCTGTAACAAAAGAAAAAACGAATTGTGTTAAGATGTATTTTTTGTAATACTTTTAATATTTTTTAAAATAATTTAATGAAAAGAACAGATCTGCACAACCAGTCTCAATGTAGTAGTATAATCAATTAGTACAAATAATAATTCATTTGTATTCTGTGCAATTTTTTTAACTTTAATAATAATAACTTCACCCTATAACTTAAACAGTTTCAAAGATTCCAGTTTTTATGTTCCTCTAAAGTTTTGTTTTTTGTATTCTATTTGTCTTAGTATATAACATAATAACGTAATTCATCTCTTTATAAGACTTACTACAGATCATACACCTTACTTTGTCATAAGACCTCTTTTCTAATATTTTATCGCCTTAGCTAATTTTCAATATCTGAAAAGATATTCTAACAGTAGAATATTTTATAATATTCTATATTTTATAACAGTAGAATATTTTCTTTTGTTTCTGTTCAATATTTATAGAAATGAGATATCAGTGGAAGAAGAAGAGATAATATACGCAGATGATCAGGTAATAATTGCAAAAAGTAAAGTACAGATATAATATATATAGAGAGAGAGAGAATGAATGAGAATGTGTGTTAGTTAACAATTAACAGTTAACAATCAAAGGGAAAACAACTGAAACAAGTTGTAATAAGTTCTTAAGAGTTTTAAGTATTTAGTAAGTATTATTACAAGCAAGATCACACAGAGAAAGTAAAAACCAGGTTAGGGCAAGGAAAGCTGACATGCTGGAAATTAAGCACTCTGATAAGAAAGAAAAATATCCACATGGAGTTAAGAAAGATTAGTTAATTATTATATTATCAGACTGTTAATACTATGATAAAAGAAAAAAATTGAGCAACTTATTTTGAAAGCTTTGAGATTTAGGTATGAAAGAAAGATCAAAATAATCAATATAGATGTATTTACAAAAATCAAGGAAAAAAGAAATACAATAAAGTCTGTTAGGAAAAGGAAAGCTAATCGGTGATAGGGCAAAAAAGCTCTGAAACAAAAAAAGATGGCTGGAAAAAGAAGCTGATGAAGAAGAAATCGGATGTAAATTGAATTAAGGGTAAACGAGATTACAAGAATAAGAAGAGAAAAGTAGCACATAACAGAGAAAAACAATAAAAACCATTTCCATTGTCTCATTCTATCACTGATAATGACAATGATCTATAATTTCAAATGATATGATGATAACGATATATGATGACATTGATATATAATTTCTTTTTTTCCATGAAAATGACAAGTGAAACAGATTTGTTCCTTCCCTAATATGACTGACACTGGAATACTAGTCATAACTGGATTATGCCATTTCGGATGATGTCTTCTGTTTCGGTAAGTTAATGTTTTATAAGTATAAGCTTCAGCTTGCATTTAAGATAGTTCTTTTATACCTTGAGGAAAATAAATTTTTTATACAGCATATCTTTGAGCCGGTTAAAACAAAGTTATCTATTATTAGTTTTCTATTCTTATTCAGGATAAAAATAATCTGATCTCTCAAAAAATTGCAAATTAGGTCGGTATCTACTACCTAAATAGGGTACGGGTAGGTTTATTCGTCTTATTTCATCATTATTCATCAACGGGTAGATTATCACTTTCTCATTATCCACATATTAACACAACATGACAAAAGTTAACAATAAGAGATAAAGCCTTATCGGTCATTGTTGTCAGGGTGGGGAGTCTATTCAATACTAATACGACTATGAATACCGGATTCACCAACCTTTTTACGATTAGTCATTAAAAATACAGTTTCTGTTACATTTAGAAAGTTCATTATTAATATTATAAATTGCTAGTTCTTTGATTCATTTAGTTCGTTGCTAGTACGTTTCAGAGAAAATCACAGTAAATATAGTTGTATTGAAGTTTCTCTATAATCATTTCAGGTTGTTTTGGAAAGGCAAAATTCATTTTAAATAAACTGTAATTCTGGCATCTTTTTTTTCTTCACCTGGTTCTGCATTTCCACATTCGCTGAAATGGAATGCGGAACCACATTATTAAGTCGATTATAAAATGTCAAACGTATAAAATTAGGAAGTATTACATAATCAAGACAGAAAGAATATTCTTGTTTTTAATCGACTTTGTTTATAATTAACTTTTGTAAAAAAAGTTAAAGCGATTAAAAGGCTGATTTGGATAACAAGACCAATTTATCAATAAAAAAAAACTATAGATGAAATAATATCAATTTTAAGAGTCACGTCTAACACATACGCTTTTACTTTTAATAATAGAAGTACGAATAAAAATTATAAATATAAAACAATACAAAGATTATATGGCAAATTTGAAGAAGCATCAGAATTTTCTAGCCATCGCTTCACTGAATGCTTTTACTGCCACGTGATCTGAATACCGTATTTTACATTAATGATACGAGTAAAAATTACCTTAATTTTTTAGCCCTCTTGCTTTTGCGGTCTTATAGTTGCAGCCCTGCTAATAACAACCAGGTCGATTCGTCTTCTTTTTTCATTTTTATAATCAACCGATAAGTCTACCGGTAAACGAACAACAAACTGCTTTATCATCTGCCAGAACATCAGCGGTATCCACCGGCATAGACTTGCGTCGGTAGATACAGATGCTGAAGAACTGCAAAATAAGACCGCTGTAACGCAGAACCTATTCTTTAAAACTGAAATTTCAAATCAGGGTCGGCTCTTATTATTTATTTCCATGAATAACCATGGAAATAATTACAGTTATCAATAACGTCACGATTTCATTCTGCATCCGCTAAATTTTCATTCATTTACACGTACGACTATTTCATTTAAAATAATAAAAAAACTATTTAAAATTTTTATTAAGTATCTTTAATTAATAGTTTTAATTAGTAAATTTTTTTATCAAATTCATCGAACCGATATGAGCTTATCCTGATTCAAACTAAAACACACAAAAAAAAAAATAAACAATATTTCTGAAGTTGAAGATGTTGACTGCACATCGACTGCTCACTGCTGATCGGGTAAAAGGGACAGGGTGGACATTCCCCCTCCTTAATGATAACGTATATATTTTACACTTAATATATTTTATAATTAAATAATATTAAGAAACTTTTACATCCCTTATAAAAATTAAAAATAAAATTATTTTTTATGATTAAAAAAAAAGTTGAATAAAATTAAAAAAGCTACTGCAGTTGATAAAAAAATTTTAAATTCATAATTTAAAAAAATACTTCTTAAAACTTCAACCAAATTTATCATTAACTTAATTCTGTAACAAAATTAAATTTCCATTTAGTAATTAAACTGTACAAAAAAAAAAAATAATAATAGTAGTAGTAAAAGAAATACAAAAATTAAAATTTTGAAAAATTAGGTAATATTTTTATTTTGGGTGGGTATTAGGGAGGACTGCTGCCGAAGTTGAAGTGACGAACTGAAGAACGCTGATGAAAGTTGACTGCAATTAGCTGGATAAGGACAAGGGCCAAGGTGGATTGTCCCCCCATTAATTAAAAATTTGTAAATTACTTCCTTAATTAAATCGATTAATATAGCAAACATTTAAAAAAATACAAAATTACAACCCTTAAAGAAACCACACAACCCTTAAAGAAATAAAAAACATGTTAAATAATCTATACGTTTAATTTTATAGATTTCTTAAACTAAAATAAAAAAAATAATTTTCATTAACGTATTAATACAAAGAAAACTTATCTTTAAATAACAAAAATAATTTTGAAAAATGGGTTTATTTCCCCCCCCCCCTGCGGGTGGGCAATTGGAAAGGCTGCTGCTGCAGAAGCTGGAATTACACCTGAAAAGACACAACATAAAAATACATATGGGTGTTAACGTTAGTAACACCCATCTTATATCATTCGCGTAATTCACATTAACGAATTGACCCCGTATCGAAGGACGGCCGGTGACCGACACGGGTGATCGCGTTCACACGTACGCGTCGCGCACTCGCTTATTGAATTAACAACATATTTATGCTTATTACACTAATGCTTAATATAATGAATGTTCCAAAAATGGCTTCGGGTTTTTAATTGATATTAACTAAAACTACAGAGATTTTTTTTTCAGGCAAACTTTTATATATACAAAGTTATGTTCTCCAAAAAACTAACCACGGCCGCGATTTAGCAAGAACAGCGTGTAGAAATCATACAAATTTATTTTGAAAACGGTCAGTTCATGAAAGAAACATATATCGTAAAATCGTAATTTTTTCGGAGCTTCTGATCGTCCTACAGAACAAGCAGTTTGAAATTTTGTAAACAATTTGAAAACGCTGTGTCTGTTCTCAACTACACTCAGGGAGGCCAAAAGCTGCACATTCTGCTGAAAGCATCGATTTTGTTCGAGAACGTATCGCAAATGAGCATAAACATCAATTTCAGAGCTATCTAAAGAATTATGCATTTCTCGGATCAATTTATGAGAATCTCACTCAAGGATTTGCATTTACACGCATACAAAATTCAGCTGACACAAGAGTTAATGGTGGTGGACGATCAGCAATGCAGAAATTTTGTTACTTGGATAATTAAAAAAAAAAAAGCAATGATGATGCTCGTTTCTCATTAAACGCATCTGATGCATTCAATGACGCATCTGATGTTTCTGTCGCATTTGATGGGGAAGAAAACCTTAGAATGATTCACGAAGGACCTTCTAATAAGGTGATAAGGATAAACTTATGCGCAAAAATGTTCAGTTTTGTGAGTTTTAAAATCCGGAAGAATCATCGGCTCAAGGCAATCAAGCCAATAGTAGTACTTCAGTTTTAAATAAAGAACCCAAAATATTTCACAGAGTTTAATTTTTATATGCAAACAAGGTCTTAAAGCCATTTTTAGAACACTATACATATTTTAACATATCAGCAAGTAAAGCTACCGATTAAACTCTATAAGCGGAGCTTATACATAAATGTAATATTCTCTGCTAAGCAAGAGAATATTTTGATTTCACCATGTATCCTGCCAAGCAGAACACATCTCTGATAGCTGATATTCAATATTTTCTGCAAGACAGAGATCTGTCTTGTCTACAGATTTGTTTTCCAGTATTATATTTTAAAACGGGTGACCCTGCAGTACAGAGTGAATCTTTTTTATGGCTGATATTGTATAATTTCCTTCAAGGTAGAAAATATGTACCCTGCAAAGCAAAGCACATCTGTTGCAGATGATAATATATCAATCCCTGCACGGCAGAGATCTGACCCTGCAGAGCAGAGAATGATGATGCTAATACTGTGATGTACAGTACACAACTCTATAATGGTTACTGGTTTAATTTACTATCGAATTGTAACCTTACAATTCATTCAAACTAGAGCATACAACCGGTAGAATATTTATACCATTTTTAGCAGATAAGAATGCCTTTAGATAAAAAACTATAGCAAATAACTTTAACAAAGCCGATTAAATTTAATACACGATTATGTTACATATGAATCCATAACACAATCGTTGAGGCTTATTGTATTATGCAGATGTTCAATGCACTAATAGAGAAAAAATTATTCTATGAAACCGATGTACTGACATCGTCATGTAAAGTTATTTATTTGACGGTTTGCAAATGAAGAAATGAAAACCTGAATACAAATAGCCATTAATTATTGTTAAGTGAAAAAGCCAAAGTTTGAAATCGTAGTTGTATTTAGCGAATAATAATTAATTATAAGAAACAGCAGTTTAACCGATTCCCATAAAAATGGAAGACTGCAATGAATATGACAGCGTGATGAGAATGAAATTAGAAGTAGAACAAGTTATAAATAGGAAAAAATCTATAAATTTTACTGGTTAAATTGAGTTTGCAACAGCTGTTATAAAACAGATGGATTTAGCTTTTTGGAACTTTCTGATAAATTTAATTTTATGAATTTTTATGATTAGACAAGTACGGTACAAATAAAAATAAGATTTGTATGTTTTTATCTTTCATCTCGGTCATTCTAGAAGTTTCCACGTACAGCTTCATGCATCGCCCTCTTTTTTTAACCTTGTTTTCAAATGATAATATAGTATGAATTATTAGGGGTTAATGAAAAACTTTTATCAGAATTTTAAGAAATAAAATTATGAAGCAAATTATAAAACAAATGAATTCTATCTCAAAATAACTACACGATCTTTTTATCAGAATAAATTTTAAATGTTTTTAGAAAGGTATTTTGGTTCTAGAGTTTTTGCTCGGCTTACTCAAGGCAAAATAGGTTAAACAATGAAGAAAAAGTTTTTCTATCGAATTCATGGTACAAAACACCCGGATAGAAGTAAAATATAATTGAATATATAAAGGAAGCGATAAAACAGAATAATAAATCTATTTCCAAATAAAGTGGACGATCCATATAATAACAATAATATTAATTTATTTGATTTAAACAATATATAAGTGTTTGTTTACCGACACTGGACAATAAAATTAAAACAAATCTCTAAATTCACAAATAAATTATACATCTACACCAGCAACATATTTAAAATAACTTTTGGTCAATATATTTTAACATCTACACTAATGGGACCGGGTGGGATAAAATTATTTACTTTTTATTTTTTCTCAAACCATTAACAGGCTTAAGCCCGTACTTGAACTGATGAATTCTGTTGCTTAAGAAAAACGATTGGGATTGAACCTAGAAACTTCAGGTTGAAAAGCATTAATTTTTAATTTGTTATGCTCTGTCCCAAAGCAGTACTAACAAATAAAAGAGAATCGGAAAATAGAAAGACTTCATAGTGAAAATACTAAAACAGATCATAAAATATGAAAAAAATAACAATAATAATTTATATTATGAAAATTTGAACTGCGATAGATGAAACTAAACGAATCAGAAAATATTTGTTTTCTTATTTTAAAATAGTGACTTCATTAAAAGATTCTATTATAAATATTTTATAAAACATTAATTCAAAGATGAAAAAATTAATAAAAACAGTAAACTTCTCAAGAAGTTTCTTATAATATAATTAATTATTATATTATCATAACCTCAAACAATCAGATAAATTCTTTGAATATGTTGTAGTTATCAAATAAATTCATCAGTGGTTATACTAAAATTTTATCTATACTTAAATATTTAATAACAACATGAATATTGTACATAAAAATCCCATTATCCATTACAAACACATATAAAGTTAAAGTATAATATAAGAAGAATATAAGTTAGTAAAAAAACCATTACCATTATAAATACATATAACCCATTATAAACACATATATTGTGATAATTAGTGTTAAAGTTAATAGTTAGTCATTGTTAGTAGTTAGTACATTAATTGTCAGTAATACTACAATACTGCATTTAAGTAATACTACATTTTTTTATGTACATATTAATGTTGCTATATTTCAGCAAAAAAAAAAAAAGTTTTAAGCATTAACATATTGAAAATGTATGTTTACAACTTTCAATCTGATTGGAAGGTTGAGATAATAATTATTATTATATATATATATATATATGCCTGTCATTAATGAATATCAAACTGAGAATGGCATGATAAATCATAATTATTCAAAGAATAAATATGAAGACTATAAAAATATTAATTTAGAAAATTAAAAAAAAAAAAATATTGTATAGAAAGGGTACATAAGATATTTGAGAAATATATGAAATTAGAAATCTAAAAAATTGTGAAAATAAAAGGAGCTGTTATATTTGGCCATGGAATAATTAACGTAAATGTAAAATATGAACATATAAAAATGACTATTCAAAATTTTACTAAGGGTAAATAAAAAAATTAAATCGTAAAATTGTGTATATAAATGACGAAAAATTATTTCACGATTCTCAAGGACATGGGATAGTCATCCATCAAAAAATGTTTGGAAATTTGTGTTGCTGGGGAAAAATGAAAAATTCTGAATAAACAGGACAGACGTTTATAACCTGCAGAAATGATGATAACGATCAAAGAATCTGATACTGGAAAAAAGAAAGGAAAATTTAAGAAAAATTTCAGGATCCAAATATATAAATAATCAAAATATCTTAAAATCATATGAAGAAGTGCAGGGCTTATATGGAAACTTAAAAAAAAACATAATGGACAACCAATTAAAAAAAAATCTTTAATTAAATTTCTAAAATTAAAAAGAAAAATAGATGGTTTCATGAAAATGAGAAAGATCTAAAAGAATTAAATGTTAAAGAATAAAAATTTTATACCGATACTTTTAGAAATAAAAAACAATTTCAATAGTTTTCAGGAAAAACAAAGAGGAAAATGGGGAAGAAAATTTTCCCACAAAGAAAGAGATGAAGTCAAAGAATGAAAAAAATAATGGCTGAAAAGGAAAGAAAATTCAGAGAATATTTTTTTTAATGCGATACATAGACGGTCCAAACGAAAAAGAAACAAGGGAGAGTTTACTAAAATGTTAACTTTTTACCATGAATTCCCTTTTATACAGATTTTATCTTTTATTATTTATTAAATATAATCTGATTAAAATTATTTATTTTCCAATAGAATTCATATAATAAGAGAAAATCAGACATAAAACAAAAGTCAGGCAATATATTTCTATAATCGATTTGTTTGACAAAATAATTTTTAAGAATTATAGGAATAAAGAAAAAAGGAAAATGAAAAAAAGGATTATTATATCCTTTTAAAAAGGATAAGGAAAAAGAAAGGATTATGGAAAAAAATCATGAGGTTAGTTTATGAGAGTTTACATATTGTGATAGATATGCAATAAAAGCTTCTGTTTCCACATTTCCAGAAATATAGAGATGAAAGAAACTAAATGTAAACATTAAATTATATTTCATTAAATTAATTATATAATAATTTAATTAGTTAATTAAAAGAAAATATAATTCTTTTATAGAGATTAAAATCTCTTGAGATATAAATGAAAAATATAATAGCTTAGAGCATAAATAGTTAATGTGGTGTAATTGCTGCATGTTTCTTTCTCTTAAACGATTTAAATCTTTAAATATGAATTATGATATATTTAAGTATATAGTTTCTATAAGCTTTCGAAAAAGCACATATATATTAATGAATGATTTGTTTTTATTTACGATGAAGAAACAGTTATATCTTCTCATTTTTATCTTTGTCTGAAATTACATCCTGTTTATTCAATATAGAATTTTTCAAAGTAATACTTGGAAAAAGTAAACTCTTGGGACATTGTATTTGATAGAATCTTCCATAAAGTGTAATCTATTCTGAAAGTTATGTTATATTCAGGTTTCCGTTAATTAAAAGTTATAGAAATTTTGAAAAAAAGGTTAGATGAATGATAGGAAACTAGTAAATAACATTATTAGTATGTTTATAAAGCTACTATTATTTAAAATTATTAAAAAAAGTACTCGTGAAATAAAATCAATAAATACTTTTATAAAAAAGAAGAAATAACAGAAAACAATGGTTTATGTTATGCCCAAATAAAAATAAATAATTTTTATTTATTTTGTTTATTTAAAATTACAAGAGGTCATCTAAACTCAAATAAAGACATTCAAATTACTGCTTATAAAATAGCATAAATTCTACCAGTCTTTTTCAATAATTGATGTAAATAAGCAGCAATTTCATTCTGCTGTAACAAATTTAAAAATTCAAATGTAAATATAACGATATGAAACATTCAGTTTCAAGGTGAGTTTCATGTTTGTAGGCAAAATTTCAATTGCCTACAATGAATAATCTTGGATTATGTAAGTTAGCAGCCAATTTCATTCTGTTTCAACCATTGTAATAACTCTACTGTAAATAAAGATATGAAACATTCAGTTTCACATCAAATAAGATTGTGAGCAAAATTTCAATTGCCTACAATGAATAATCTTGGATTATGCAAGTTAGCAGCCAATTTCATTCTGTTGCAACCATTGTAACATATGATATGAAACATTCAGTTTCACATCAAATAAGATTGTGAGCAAAATGTCAATTGCCTACAATGAATAATCTTGGATTATGCAAGTTATCAGCCAATTTCATTCTGTTGCAACCATTGTAACAACTCTACTGTAAATAAAGACATGAAACATTCAGTTTCACATCAAATAAGATTGTAAGCAAAATTTCAATTGCCTACAATGAATAATCCTGGATTATGTAAGTTAGCAGCCAATTTCATTCTGCTCCTCACGTTTTATCAATCCTACTGTAAATAAAGATATGAAACATTCAGTTCCACATCAAATAAGATTTAGAAAAAATACAATTCCCTGCAATGAATAATCTTTTTTTATGTAAGGTAGCAGCCAGTTTCATTCTGCTGCAATCATAACAACTATACTGTAAATTAAGATATGAAACATTCAGTTTCACATTAATTAAAATGGAAAGCAAAATTTCACAGTCTACAATGAATAATCTTTCATTATGTAAGGTATCAGGCATTTAATTGCAACAGCTTTTTTATAATTTAATAAAAATATAGAAAAAAATAATCTTATTGAATTAAAGAATATAAATATTCCTAAGAAATTGAAAATGTTGATGCATAAAAATGTTTAATTAAATTACTATAATACAAAAAAAAATGAATGAGTATGTCACCATGAAAGCATAGAACATTGTGGAAAAACTATTTTTATCAAACATATTAAATTAATTTCAAATATAACAAAAAATATATCATCTCATAACTCTATCAATACATATTTGTATAAAAAATAAATAAAATATTAAATGAATATTTAATGCATCAGTGCATTTTATAATTTTGGGCAAATGTATGTGCCACTGTTGTCTATTAAAACGCAGTAACCATTTACGTTAAACTTTTAGTTAAATAATTCAATTTAAAATACTTAAAACTATAAAATAACATTATTCATCGCATAAATATGTTGTGTTCAATAAGCTTACCTAACTTTACCTTAAAATCCTGTTCAGTTTTACATTTTATTTTAAAGTGCGACGGATACAACGTTAACGGTTCGGTAGTTGACGACGAAGAGACGTATGGTAACCGATAACGTCGAATACATGATCGTGTTATCACCCGTTTAACTTTCTTCTTTTTCTTAATTGCATTTATAATCTCTAATTTTAATCAGTGAATAATTTTAATTTCTTTTATTTATTTATGAATATAATTTAATATCTATTTTATAATAAATTAAAAAATAATTCAATCTCTATTTTTATAGAAATATTCATCAATAAAAAAAATGTGATCACTGCAGCTGTATATAGATTTTATTAGATCATATGTTTTGGGCAAAGATAGGTTAGGTGAAATTAAAATCTATTGTAACGAGCAAAAAGATTGAAAGAACGTTTAAAAAATAAATGGTTGTACCAGTATTTTAAGAAAATCTTGTAACGGTTTTAAGGTTATTAATAATTAAATATACCTAATTACAATTTAACCAAATTATTATTAAATTTTAAAACTGAAAGGTAAGTCTACGTTCACGAACGTTTATTAACAGTTTTATTTTTAGTTTTACTGTGTGTTGTGTTAATAAAGATAGATAATATAAAAACAATAATCAAATGTAAGCAGTAGATTGTACTAAAGGTTAAAAAAAAATATTAGAATTTGTACCCGGCTTTGCACGGGCTTTGTTCATCAACTGTGTTGTACTTTCTTTTACGGGAACAATATTATTCTGTTAATGAAGTTTAAATAATACTAATTAAAAAGATGATTTTTCTGCATTCCGTTCAACGCGTACATAAATATGTGCTTAAAACAATTTCCAGTGTGTATTTTTTATCTTATAATTTCTTTTTATATTTATAACTTATACTAACGTGATGTATATAATGTATTTTTATATTTCGATGAGAATAAAGATTTATTTATTTGTTTACATATGTAAGTCTTTATTAATTGATAAATTTTACTAAATATTCATAAACAGATTTTAATAAGAATTTTTACTCGGCTTCGCACGGTGAGTTCATAAATAAAATTATGCTGTCTCGTTTTAATAGACAACTTTTTTTTTAAATCGTTAGCATTATATTATTGATTATTTATTTACAATTTTTTTAAAGTTAGCCGGGAATCAAACCAGAGACGTTTCGGTTTAATAACCGAGCACGATTCCATCGAGTCTGTCTTTTAATCTTTGTGTTTATAACAGCATATATTATATGAAATCGATTATATATAAAATTAAAAATCTTTACTCATTTAAGAAATTAAAAAATCGCTACAGTACTACTTTCGTATCAAAGTAACGTTTTTATAAAAATTACCGTTAATTTTATGGGGACTATTATACAGAATCCTAACAAAATATGGCAATCCTTAAATAACTTTTCAACAGTTAGAGTGCCTCATGGCTGTACTGTCCAGGTATGGTTAGGCCCACCCTCAGACTCTTGCAGTGGAACGCCAACTCAGTAGTAGGCCGGACGGAGGAACTATGCCGTCTGGCCGAGGATCTACTGATAGACGTGATACTGTTGTCTGAGACGTGCTTGAACCCAAACAAGCAACTGACCCTTCGGAACTATTTTACATATAGGACGGATAGGCCAGTTCGACCCGGTTCTCGCACCTCTGGTGGAACTGCGGTTTTAGTCCACAGACGCCACATGCATACGCGCGTTGTTCTTCATACAAACGTGATGGAGCAAACGTGTGTGCATGTGGAGCATCTGGGCACGGTGTATCGGCTGGTTTCGGCTTATAGCAAGCCGAACGACGCGGTAACCGGCGCAATGCCGTGCTGGAAAATTGGGATGGGCCCGTGATACTCATGGGCGACCTCAATGCCAAACACGTGTCATGGAACAGCATTCTGACAAATCCGAATGGCAGATTGCTGTACGAAAGGGCGAGAGCCCGCCGCTTGGTCGTCGTAGGCCCTTAGGTGCCCACGTTCGTGCATCGCTCAGGCAGATCTAGGCCTGACGTGCTGGATATCGCAGTCATGAAGGGGGGTACCCACCCATTCATGATTGAAACGATAGAAGACCTCAGTTCGGACCATTCCCCTGTCCTGTTGGAACTAGGTCAGGCAGGGGGTGGCCGAGATCCCCCGCCTATACCCCGAAGGTCAGTCAACTGGAAAAGGTTCTACGAGACCCTCCAGCGGGAGTAGAGGCCGGTAAATCCTGAGCTCCTGAACACCCCGGAGGAAATCGACGACACTGTCGGGCGCGTCACGTCGTCAATGACCGAGGCCCTGGCAGGCAGCTCATCGGCCAAAACTCGAGCAGTTGTTCGAAACGACCTCCCTCCTCATATCTCCGAAGCCATAACGGAGAAACGACGACTGAGGAGGAGATATCGAATCACCCTGTCCCCCGCTGATAAGCGGGCCTTTTATAATCAAACGGACAGGGTAAAACAACTGCTGACAAGCCATCGAGAGGATTCGTGGAACGAATACCTCACCTCGGTCTCTGACGACATCTCCTCGGTGTTCAGGTTGAACAGGAGACTGCGAGAAGGGAAGAAGCCTCGCCATCCGGTTGTGGGGCAGCGAGGTTTTCTTGCATACTCGGAGGCGGAGAGGGCCGAGGTATTCGCCGATACCTTGGAGGAGCAGTTCACTCCAAACCCCCCTCCCTCCCCGAACGACGAGCACGCAACCGAGGTGGAATCCTTTCTTGTAGATTATTTCTCACAGGTGGAGGACGCCCCTCTAGAGATTGACCAAGTCACTGAAGCGGAAGTTTCCGCAGCCATTAAGGCCACAAGCCCCGACAAGGCCCCGGGTGTCGACGGGATCAGCGCCCGTGCATTCCGGAACATACCGGCCTCCGTGATTACAGCAATTTCGGTGATATTCACGTCCATTTTGTACGTTGGATATTTCCCGAATTGTTGGAAAACGGCCAAAGTCGTATGTTTACCCAAACCGGGGAAAAGTTTACTTTTCCCACGGAATTATAGGCCAATCTCCCTGTTACCGGTATTGTCTAAGTTGTTCGAGAGGATTTTTCTCGAAAAACTGAGGCGATACATGGAGGGAGAAGTGCGGCCCGAGCAATTTGGGTTCAGGGAGGGTCACTCAACCGCCCTCCAACTGGTAAAAATAATAGACGACCTTGTCGGAGGCCTGAACAGGAAACGGGTGACTGCAGCCGTTTTTCTGGATGTGGCCAAGGCCTTTGACAAAGTTTGGCATAGCGGGCTGCTTTATAAGCTAGCGCGATCGGCGATCCCGTACCGCTATGTCAGACTGATGCGGTCATATCTGCTAGACCGACATTTTGTCGTGCGCGTAGGGGAAACGATTTCCTCTACCAGAGAAATAGCCGCTGGGGTTCCCCAAGGAGCAGTACTTTCCCCGTTCTTGTACACTTTGTACGTGAACGATATGCCGCTGTCGGAAGGGGTCAAAACGGCCCTTTACGCAGACGACACGGCATATTTCTACGAATCCGCAAATGTGGATTACGCGGTCCGGAGGCTCCAAAGGCAGCTGGACTTAGTGGAACCGTGGCTCGACATGTGGAGAATCAGGGTCAACGGTGAAAAATCGGTGGCCGTGATGTTCACATGCAAGACACGAAAACCGACCAGAGAGCTGGAAATCTCAGGGGAGAAAATCCCTTTTGAGAAAACAGTTAAGTACCTGGGGGTCGTGTTGGACAGGCGGCTTACCTTCGGCGAACATGTAAATTATGCGACCCGGAGGGCTAAGGCCGCCAGAGCCTCGCTATACCCAGTGCTGAACAGTGCCAGCCCGTACCCACTGGCAACTAAGCTCCTCATTTTTCGGCTGTACGTACTGCCGATTCTAACATATGCTTACCCGGCATGGGGGGCAGTGTTGAGCTCCTCGTTTCAAAAGAAGATCGAGGCCGTCCAAAACATCGCGTTGCGGACGATCTTTGGAGCTCCGTGGTTCGGCAGGAACGCCAGTCTCCGATCTGATGCGAGATTTCAATCCGTGTCCGAGGTGGGGGTGAGGCAGGCGCGCAGACTGTTCGGGAGAGCGGCTGTGTCCGAACACAGTCATCTTCGGGACATCTGCCGAGAGGACCCAACTCCGACAGTTGTAAGGAAGCGGCCTCACGCCGTACTGGACGAACCACCGTGATGGTGCGGTGCGGTAGCCGAAAATCGACAAACCAGGCTTAGGGGCCTCCATATCGCATGAGCCATAAACGGAATAGTGCGTCAGACGCGTTTCCGGGGTCGCGAGTGAAAAGTTTTCGCGAGTTATATAGTTTGAAGACGTCAAACACGGTAAGTCGCGCATAAAACAAAAACGCGGTCTAAATTTAAAAAAAGCTTACAGTAAGACAAAATATCCCAGCAATTGCAACTCCTCCGGAAAAGGGGACGCATTGCTCCCTCCTTATAGCTAGTGCCCCGTTGTGGCGTATTCCTGCTAGCCTATTAAAGAGTTAGCACCGAAAGGACTTCAGTGGACGGTCTGAAGGGGAATTACGTCGGGAGGACAGGCTTTATAAGCGTAGCCTTCCGCGGTCGGCCCATGAAATGGGTTCGATAACGCTGGTTTAACAACGGATTAGAATGCAATTAAATCCGTCTTAAATTCACTAAAATAATAATAGACAAAACTTGAAAAATTAGATCCGAGATTAAAAAAATAACCCTTTTAAAAACAAGCCCGATTAGAATGATCCAGCAGCAAGGGACTCTGTCCAGGTTCTGCGATAAAGTAGGGAGTAATAGACTCCTGCCAACTTTGCATTCCATTCCATTCCAACAGTTAAACATAGAAAAGTTAAATTTAGCGAATTCTAGTAATTTAAAATGATCTAGTTTTTTTTGTTATGAGCCACTTCACCTTAAGTCAGCAGAGGACTCCCATGGAAGAGCTACTCAAATGTTTAAATAGAAAGGTTATGACACATAATTTTAAAGGGCATTGAAAAACAGAAATGTTAATGTAAAACCATCTGGCTACGTCAACTCTAATTAAAATTGCGGTCATCGAATGTTTTTTAGATTTTATTACAAAAATGATCTGCAGTACCTGTTACATAGCTGTTCAACAATCAAACACCAAAAAATAAATGTATAAAATAAAATTTAGCAAACGTTCCAACCTGAAAACGATGTATATTTCGGTATTAGATTACCATACACGCACGCTCTAAAAAACAAAAATCTTGGGGTAAAACATTTCGGGCTCCGACAACCCTATAAAAATGGTGGCCATTTAATATTTTCACAATTAGTTTATAATACATCTACAATAAATCTCAAATATTGTTCTCAAAACGAATAAAAAAAATAATAAATAAATTTAAAATACGCTTTTATTAAAAGGTGCACTAAAAAAAGGAAAATAATTTCACTTTCATGTTAATTCAAGAATAAATATTTATATAACATCTTCGATTAA
Organism: Lycorma delicatula; assembly: GCF_047948215.1. Taxonomy (NCBI): domain Eukaryota; kingdom Metazoa; phylum Arthropoda; class Insecta; order Hemiptera; family Fulgoridae; genus Lycorma; species Lycorma delicatula. Next base: position 10,010,872 of record NC_134463.1, on the reverse strand, counting down.
ATTCAAATAATATTTTATATTGAAAATGGTCTATAAATCTGTTTTCTATTCGCAATAGTGAATGTACTTTTACGTGAACATTTATTTATAATTCTTTTTACATCTTATATCACCAATAATAAAAGCCTAGGGGCGTCCTTAATTATATTTAATATACATTTCAGTCATAATTTGCTATGTAATACAATGAAAGCGCTCTCCATGCTTTTAATATTCGTGATAAAAATGTAATTTCTAAGAAAAATGAAGCTTATATCAGATTTAAATTAAAAAAACAACCCTGATTGGTGGGTTATATAGTTGTGATTTTAAATTTTAGTTAACTTTGTTGCAAAAAAAATTGGTTGAGATGAAAATTACGAAGAAAAGTATCGCTATCGTGCTAAAACTGACCCATTTAGATACACTTATTTTTCTGATTCAAAAGAACGCCGATTCTGGAAAATCGCTTACATAAAGTGTGCCTGTGTTGGGATTTATAACGATTACTTGGTGAAGTGAATAAAAAAAGTATTTATTTTTTCTGGTCCGTTTTTCAGTACATAATTCGGCTACGTGTTGAAAAAAAAAATTTAATATTTTTTGGTTTTTATAAATTTTTGAGTATTTACCGTCCTGAAGAGTATTTTCTGTAAAATACACATAAATACTTTTTAGTATCTGTAAATACTTAAAAGAGTGTCGCTTTATATGGAAGTGAAGCTTGGACAATCGGAGTATCTGAGAAGAAAAGATTAGAAGCTTTTGAAATGCGGTGCTATAGGCGAATGTTAAAAATCAGATGGGTGGATAAAGTGACAAATGAAGAGGTATTGCGGCAAATAGATGAAGAAAGAAGCGTTTGGAAAAATTTAGCCAAAAGAAGAGACAGACTTATAGGCCACATACTAAGGCATCCTGGAATAGTCGCTTTAATATTGGAAGGACAGGTAGAAGGAAAAAATTGTGTAGGCAGGCCACGTTTGGAATATGTAAAACAAATTTGTTAAGGATGTAGGATGTAGAGGGTATACTGAAATGAAGCGACTAGCGCTAGATAGGGAATCTTGGAGAGCTGCATCAAACCAGTCAAATGACTGAAGACAAAAAAAAAAACAATTAAAATTACTACATTTATTTTGCAGACATTTACTTTTATCTTTTTTTTTTTTCTTACTTTCCTTTTGTGTTCGGTGAAGTCTTCTCTTTTTATTATCCAGAAGTAGTCACTCTTCATAAATTCACCCCATCTGCCTCGTCACCCAAGTTTAAAGTTCAATAACGCACCAAATGGTAATGAATAGCGAGATATGAAAAGGCGATTGCTTCTTTTTATTGCTTTAAATATTATCTATCGCCTTTCTTATTTTGATTACATTGTTACTGGATTAATCTCTGATGGCGTTGAATGGTAAATGAATAGCGAGATACGGAAAGGCGATTGTTTCCATTGTTCTCCCTATTGTAAATGTTTTGGGTGGATGTACATTTAAAAACAAATGTAAACATGGTTCTCTATTACCAATCACCGTTAGATGTATTGTATGCGGCCCATCTAATTGTGGTAGAACAAATGTAGTTTTTAATCTTTCAGTTCAAGAAAACGATGTTCGTTTTCAAAACTTGTACATTTTCTCAAAATCGCTTCATCAACCTCTCTATAGAATGTTGTCAAATTTAACGATGATGAATCCTGAAACGGGCTATTATGAATATACTGAAAACGATCAAGTCCCTCAACCAGAGGCGATTGAACCGCATTCAAAAATGATTTTTGATGATGTAATAGAGAGAAACAAAATAACATCGGTGCTTATTTTGCACGGGGACGTCGTAATAAAATTGATTGTTTTTATCTAACACAAACATATACCAAAACAACTCGTACGTGACAATTGCAATTTTTTAATTTTATTCAAACAAGACAATTTAAATTTAAAACACATTTACGATGATCATGTAAACGTCGACATGTCTTTTGATGATTTTAAATCTATGTGCGATCAAGTTTGGAATACAAACCGATATAATTTTCTAGCCATCGACAAAAAAAGGGTAAAAATAAAGGTCGATATGGAAACAATATCGATAAATTCATCATTATTGAACGTAACGTTTAACATAACGTATAACGTAATGTTTAACATTCTAACGTAACGTATAAGTTATAAAATGATCGTTTTTAAGTTCCTTTTTTGTCTTTATAGAGCAATGAAAAAGGGAGAAACAAATGATTGAAATTGATAAACTTAATACAAATTTTAAACATAAACATGCAGCCTTTATAATGGGTTTGGCCGAAGAAGAAGCTTTATAATATAACGTAACGTACAATGACAACAGATATCAAGCCGATGATGATGTTGTAATTTGTGGTCGATTGTGTTTGGAATTTTTATCGGAATAAATTGTACATTTTAATTTTTATTTTTCTCATTTTAGACATGTCGTGTTTATTGTCGATCGATGGAAACGATTCGTCGATTAAAAAAACATTTTTTTTCCTCCGATAGAACTTTCAAAAGGCCAATACGAATCGGGCTTAAAACGTGTTGACATTAACAATTGTTGACGACACGGGCTTAAGACGTGATGGCCGTCGATGACGGCCAACACGATTCCAAATGTTGAAGAAAACAAAAATAATAAATTGTGTTTTGCGTTCGACAAGGACGTTAAAAAAGATGAAAATAACAATTATGAATTTACAAAGAAAAATTACATAATACCGACGGGTAGTTATGAAATTGAAGATGTCGGTGAATATATACAAAATGAAATGAAGAAAATTAAAAAATCAATCGCGTTAAAGGCGAATATCAATACGTTACAATGTGAAATTAAAAGCACCGTGTGGATAGATTTTTCAGAACAGATTCAAGTATTGGCAATCTATTGGGCTATGGGGCGAGAATTTGCAAACCAAATCAAACACATCATTCAGATCGAATAATAAATATCGCTTCTGTAAATGTAATACGTGTAAAATGTAATATTATTTCGGGCGGATATAAAAACGAGAAACAAGATTGCATTTTGTATGATTTCCCACCGAGTGTCGATCTGGTGAAACGATTGAAAAATGTCCATTTTATATTACACTCGTACCGGTAGATGAAAAAGAAATTACCAACTTGATAATAAAATTGACCGATGAAAACGATCAGTTGTTAAATTTACGCGGCGAACGAGTAAGCATGTCGTTGGTATTGAGAGAATGCGAATAAGTTGTTGCAATTTGATTTTTATTTGATTTTTATTAGAAATGCCATGTAAAAGTGACTGTGATGACGATGTTAAAAGAGGAAAGCATTAAGAAATTAAAATCTCTAGGATTTGAAATTGTCGATGGAAAATTAAAAAGCACCAATAAGTTGTTGAAATGAAAAATAATTTATTTTTATATAGAGATGAATTATTTAAAGTCGCGTCTACTGACGAATCGTTAACATATAAACACACCCCGTTTGAAAACAACTTTAAAACGGATATCGTTAACATATAAACACACCCCGTTTGAAAACAACTTTAAAACGGATGATAAAATTATAATAATAATAATAAATCAACCGGAGGAGTATACCGTTCCGGGCTACAGTTGTCTACCGTATTCGTGGGAAACTTGGTGAAAACAATAAAAAATCAACAACACCAGAATTGGTTAATTTTGGCGGGGCCTTTCTATTCGATGAGATTGTTTACAAAATAACGGTCAAGAGGTGGCCAGCACGAAGAACGTAGCCGTGACCTCTATTATGAAAAATGTAATTTTAATGACAAGCAATTCGATTCAATTGTTACTGGTTCAAATAAAATTAATACAGACGACGACGGGGCGTTTTAATAATTATAAAACAACAGGCAAGAATTGTTATTGAAACGAACTAGTGATGATGTAAACGCTATACTGACCACGGTTTCAGATCATAAATCTAGACTAGAAATAACAGATGTTGCATGGCTTGTACCATATTTAAAAGGTATCGCGTCAATATCGGTTGGAATTGGCCAAATTGAGAGAAAAAAATGACGAATTGCGCATACCGTTTTGCAGTTAGGAAATTCATCAGAATCCAATAGTGCCACAGACAAAATCTACGGTTTGGAATGTAAAAACATCATCACAATTGGACAAATCTAGATCGTTATTGTAGACTTTCAAACCGATAGATTTTAAAGCTACTAAAAATGCATCGGAATTTGATTCGTGCAACGTTAAAAATATTAAAGTATTTATAAATTCAAACTGTTATCCGTACGAAGATTTAGAGGGAAATTAATACTGAAGTTGAAGAGAATTTTAAACCAAATACAATCGCGTATTGTTTATTAATATATGAAAATGTAGCGGCTTACTCGCCGTTAACCGGAAAAGTAATAAAACAACCTTCATAAGTAGAAATTATTTTATTTGTTATTTTTAATGTAATGAATAATTTACTCGTATACGGGATCGATCTTCTTTAATGTATTGAATAAATTACTCGGGTTCTGGATCAATCTTTTAACGTGTTGATTTATTGAAGAAAACAGAGTCGTGTTTTGGTGTGCTTTTTGTAGTAGATAGACGCTTTCGTGGTGAAAATTTAACTGGAAAGTGGCGGTGCTCTCCGTGAAAAAAAACCTCAGGTTCTAGATCAGTGACTTGTGCTCAGAACTGGTCGGCCAGATCCAAAGGCTGAGGTTTCTATACTACTACAATCGCTGTGAAAACATGTTTTATATTAAAATTAATTGAAGTATATTAGTTCATTCCTAGTCAAGAACATTTGCGGAGATGTATGCATTATCAAAACAGCTTTTTAATACTCGTACGACAGAACAATAACAGAAAGTAAAATTAAAAATTGTAGATACAGTTTTTTGCTCTTTTAGTCCTTTAAACAAATAACCGCTCTCCTAATAATAATAACATGACTTCCTTGTACGCCTATTAAATTGCATTTACACAAGAAAAGTACATAAAATTTTATTTCATTAAAAACTGCTGATATTTTTTCACTTTGTTGTTTCTTTTTTATTATTATTATTATTATTATTATTCATCGTAATTTTTTTTTTACAGTGAGAGGTTAATTATTAATAAATCAATATATTTAAATAAAAAAAGAAAGGTTAAAAAAAGGAGATGAAGTCTGATTCGAATCAATGTGCCTACGCCTATAATCCAAATATTTCATTAATTAAAATTTTACTTGACTATAACTACGGAACCGATGAAATAAGTACCGCTTATTACATATCGTTGAAATGCTCTCAATGAGGGCTTATAACTGCGGTTAAGAAAAAGTCAAAATCCAAATTTGCCTGGATTTTGGGCTTTTTTGGACACTTTTGGTTTAGTCGATTGCAACCAAAAGGAAAGATGCACAATTTATGTTTGAATAGTCGTATATACAGAATTTCAACATACTAAGGCTAATCGTTTTTGAGTTATACGAGATATGTTCGTGGAGACGTCACGCCGAAACTAGTCAAAATGAATTCAGGGATGGTCAAAATGGATATTTCCGTTGAAATCTGAAAAGCGAAATTTCTCGCGATTACAATACTTCCTTTGCTTTATAAAAGGAAGTAACAACAAACGCTCCAAAAATAATCTTAAAAACAAAATTTACTTAAAAAAAAAAAAAAAATGTATTTCTAGACTGATTTTAGAATAAAAGAAATCAGATAAATAACTTTTGTCGTTCTAGGATATTCTAATAAAAATATTTCCGTAGTATCTCAGCGTTTTTCCGTTGGTCTCGTATTCGATCCCGGTAGGCGTGACATTTTTTCATGCGCTAAGAATTTTCATTTCCATATTCTCTCTTACAAGTTGCAAAACCTTCTGTGGTGAATTAATCGGACCTTTTCTGTTTTCCTCCCGCAATGTTTTTTTTTAACTTACGTATTACGTTTTAGTAATCGCTCAAACAAGAGAAATTATAAATATAATCTAACCAAATTTAACCAACGCTCGCTAGTCAAGGTTAGCGAGCGTACGTTAAGTTTGGTTAGATTATAATTATAAGCCCACCGAGTTGGTCTAGTGGTGAACGCGTCTTCCCAAATCAGCTGATTTGGAAGTCGAGAGTTCCACCGTTCAATTCCTTGTAAAGTCAGTTATTTTTACACAGTTGAGTATACTAGATCGTGGACACCGGTGTTCTTTGGCGGTTGAGTTTCAATTAACCACACATCTCAGGAACGATCGAACCGAGATTGTAAAAGACTACATACACTTCTTTTACACTCATACATATCATCCTCTGAAGTATTATCTGAAAGGTAATTATCGGAGGCTAATCAGGAAAAAGAAAGAAAAGATTATAATTATAAGCGATAATGCTTATAATGTACCTCTCTCGGGTACATTTGGAAGATCAACGTTTGAATAAAATCGACACAGACTAATTACAGGCAGCGACACCAATGTCTAGTAATGCTGTACCAAATAACCAGACATGACCGATTACTAATACGTAATACGTAACGCAAAAAAACCGTTGAGGGGAAACAGAAAAGGCCCCCGATCGGTTCATCATAAACAAAAAGTAAATGCGGTTTTAAAATATGTAAACTCACTTAAACCTTCTACTCGCTCGGCGATAAAATTCTATTAATGTTTGCACAATATTCTATATTTCCGCTACGAGTTTTAGCACCGAGTCTTCCTGAACGCAAAGGAACGCAAGATGTATATCCCGCTATTAATCGCAAAACACGGTCAATAGTCTCTTGTTGCCGAGCCTTTCTTGATATAGGGCGGCTATTTGTTTATTAAAGTCGGTTAGATATAGGTTTTGTTTACGGACGGAGTTGTGGATCGCGTTCCCATCCCTACAGGTATTAAATCGTATACGGGCTCAAATTAATTAGTTGTAATCGCACAAAATTCACGATAGACGACGGAAAGCAAAAATAATACTGGACAATGTCGTTTAATCGGCGCTTAATAACCGGCTAGATACGGAATTATATGAACGCGAACAGTGTGGACGTGTTGTACTAGTACAACGAGGCCGACTATATTGATATCGTTTAAATACAAAACGACTTGATACATCAATAACTTCAATATTACTGCTAGATTAATTAATTAATAACTATTCTCTATTCTTGACGGTTAAAGGAAGAGTACCGAAAATTCTTTTGAGCGGTTTTTTTGGTTTTCAGATTTTGAGTAATTTATATAAAATTTATAAATTTAATTAAACATTCCGATTCTGCCCGACAGTAGAAATTCAATAAGTTTATTTTTTATCATTTTTTATGTCGAATGTGATGTAGGCGGTAAATAAATTTATTTTTATCGGTGTAATAATGCGTTATATAAGTGACGTCATTATAAAATGAAAACAGATATGTTTAAAATTCATATTAATTATTTAAATGTATTAATACGTAATAATCCTAAGGTAAATTTATTAAATACTAGAAGACACGACGCTGCTTCGCTATTGCTAGATTTGAGAATATATATAGCTTAAATGAACATAATTAAAAGTTTGATAAAACATTAAGGAACTTCACAAAATTTAACCTTTTCCTTTCCCCTTCTTCCCTTTTTTCCCGCGCGTAAATCGGTCCAGTAGTTTTTTAGTCTATAGCGGACATATGAACATTGCCTTACATATATATATATATATATATATATATATATGTATATATAGAAAAAGAAAGTCTGTTTGTATATTTGTTTCGTAAATATCACGACACCGGCGCCACCTAGCGGGTATAGTTTTTGAATAAAGTTTTCTTTTCACGTAACTAATGTATATTTTGAATATGAGCCATATCGGTCCAAAAATACAATTTTTCTAAATATCTCAACCACAGTTTCACGCTATCGGATGAACGGTTTAGGAAGGCATAAGAAACACACAGACAGACAAACGTTCATTTTTATATATATAGATAAAAGCCTTTTCTCGTACGCCGAAATATTGCGTCGAATTATATTAAGAGTTTCGTTGTATATTCTTATTTTTACTTCCTTGTACGAACTAAAGAAAGTATTGTGATCGCGAAAAATTTCGGTTTGCAGATTTCAACGGAAATGTCCATTTTGACTATCCTTAAATCCAGGTTGCCTAGTTTCGACGTGACGTCTGTACGTACGTATGTATATATGTATAAACGTATATCGCATAACTCGAAAACGATTAGCGGTAGTATGTTGAAATTTTGGATGTAGGATTGTTGTAAAATCTAGTTGTGCACCTCCCCTTTTCACTGCAATCGACTTAACCAAAAGTATCCAAAAAAACCTAAAATCCAAGGAAATTTTGGATTTTAGACTTTTTCTTAACCGTAGTAATAAGGTTTTATCGAGAGCTTTTCAACGATATATCATAAGTGGTATTTGTTTACAACGGTTTCAGAGTTATGGCCAAATGAAATCTTAATTAAAGAAATATTTGGATCTGTAAGGGGAAGGCACATCGGTTCGAGTCAGACTTCATCTCCTTTTATTTTTTTTAACTTTTTTTAAAATTAAATATATTGATTTATTTATTAACTCCTGATTTAAAAAAAATTACAATAAATAAATTATTCAATAATAACAATAAAAAAATTCTTAAGTTATTAGTGAAATAAAATTTTATGTACTTTTAAAAATGCGTATGTGTAATTTAATAGGCATTATTACATATGTGAATGTGTAATCAAATCTCCCAAAATAAAAAAATTGTTAAGGTTTCGACGAGAGTTTGCCGTCGGTTGAAAACATCAAAAAATCGAAAATCAAAATTCAACAATTTATTTATTTATAGTTCTTCAAAAAGATATCGTTATAATTAAAAAAGTACAGATATGTATAAAAGACGAGATAATAATTTTTACGCCTTAAATTGAAAACATCAAAAATCGAAAATTCAAAAACTTTTGCCGGCCCGATTTCATACTTTAAACGACTTCATAAATCGTAATAATTAATGATCTGTAAGCGAGTGTTCTACTTCCTGACTTGTTTTTCAAAGGTGATAATTCACAATGCAAATCATACGAGCGATCATTCTCTATTTCTAATCCTAATTAGTCATTTATAAGAAGTTGTACGTTATAAAATAATTTTATGCAATTCGGAAGTATCATGCAAAATAATGTGCATCTTATTTTATATATTTTTTTCGAATTTTTCTTGAAAATATACTTAACATTTTTATCTCTTAATTTTTAACGATGTTTAAAGTTAATGAAAAAAATTTTGATTATTATTTTTAATTCATGACAGTATCAAATGATTCAATCGTTGAAAATAATTAATCGGATAAAAAAATATATTAACGGTTCGTAATTTTCTTTGTTTCAAAAATTAATTCAATTCCAGAAAAAAATGTTGTATAATTTGAAAATAGCAAAACAAAACGTAAATTTCGTGCACAAAATTGAAATATAATTAATAATTAATATTTATTCAGTAAGTTAACATTTTCCAAGCTAATTAATACACAATTAGAGGCGATACCGGAAGTTATGATACTTTAGAGTGAAGGTGACATTAGAAATGATTTCATCACTTTGAATTTTCAAAATATCAAGGAACCGTTTTATTAAAGGTAAAAATACATACGATTAATATTATGTGACATTTTAACCGTTAGGAATATATGATAAATGTATAAATAGACAATTAGTAAAAATGTATAATTAGTAAATGTATAATTAGTAAATGTATAATTAGATAAATGATAATTAATTCGCATATTAAGGTGTGTAACATTCACTTTAAATTGTCACATCGACCCGTACTGCCCCTGATATTGATATTTGATCAACACTGATCTTTTTATTGAAATCAGAAATTGATTATTGTTCTTTATAGAATTTTTTCCCCGTAACGGACAAAGTTGAACTTACTGTTGAGATCGCAGTGCATTTACGTAGAACAATAAATGATAATGGTAAGCGTAAAATATTGAAGTTTCGTTCAAATTCGTTCTTAAAAGTACGATATTGGGCCGGCAAGAGTTTTTGCATTTTCGATTTTTAATGTTTTCAATTTACGTTATAACAATTATTATGACGCCTTTTATACATAACTGTACGTTTTTAATTAGGACAATATCTTTTTGAAGTGCTATAATTAAATAAATTGTTGAATTTGGATTTTCGATGTTTTCAATCGACAACAAACTCTCATCGAAACCTTAACAATTTTATTGTTTAGGGAGTTTTGATATCATCTGTATTTTGTTTTTTGTGCATTCGTTAAATTGAAACTGTTTTTATTTTTATGTTTATAATAATTCCGGTATCTGTCGTCCGTTTGCTAATAACTTTTCGTCGATTGTATTCAGTTATCTAATAAAAAAGCAAATTTGTTGTAAAACTAAAACGTAAACGTTTTTTGGAATTTCGTGGCCAACCTTTTTTTGCTATAAATGAATCATTAGCTTTAATCCAATTTTGATCGTGCTAGTATGATCGTCCTTCTTCATTGACTGCCCGTGATGAAATATTGCACTTAACTTTATATTTTTTCCCGAATAGTTTGTAAGCATCATTAGACGCTATCTTATTCCTTTAGTTTCAGTTATTTTGCGTAAACATACTCCGTCGTTTTCGAATAATTTTGTTTAAGTGATCAACAGTTTTCCTAAAGAATGAATTTCCATTCTACGTATTAAATCTGTTTCCATATTCAGCACATCTACCTTCGACAAGATTTTTTTCACTAAAATTATGAATTAAATCTTGGAGACTTAAACTGTTATTTTTCTTTAAACTCTTCCTTTTAATATCTGTAAAAAAAGTAATATGAAAAATAACACGGTCACAGCTGATATATCGATTTGGGTAATAATATTATACTGTATATTAATTGTAATTGTTATTATTGTATTGTATATTGAAATATTTATAGGAAAAAACACCTGTGCCTGATAATCAAACCCACGGTGTTTGATTTGGGGATGGGGAAGTTATGTTACCGTAAACTCCTGACGCACTGCATTCCATAAGCCACGTGTGCTTCATATCACTTAATATTTAGAAATCTACCGATGCAACTGCATCCAAAGTGTACAGAATAATTATTCAGTTCTGAATAGACTCTCATCGAGTAAAGTTCTATTGCAGTACTCGTTCGATGCACTTCATCGTCCTGCTTAACTTATCATTAACATATACGCAAAATTATGTGGAAAGTTAATTATTTTAGTTGAAGTATACCGATTGTAATAATGTTAATTATAAAAATAAAGTTCACATTTAATTTATTAATAATTATTAATCTTTAATTGTAAAGTGTTTTACGATAAATTCGAATTCAATAAGTTATTAATGAAATAAAATTTTATGTACTTTTCAATTTTTAAAAATGCGTATATGTAATTTAATAGTCGAACAAGGAAGTCATGTAGTGCCCGCATCGGTTTTTTCTTTAATAGTTTACATCACAAGAACAATTTACCCGACTTTGATAAATAAACTATTAAAATAAATATAATCTTCACCTTTAAATTTCAGCATGTAAAATAACGCAGCTTTTCGTTAGGAAATTATTTATTCAACGACTAAAACTATACCGTAAAAACATTGACGCTATAAAATACTACCGCAATTACGTTTAAAGTTCAAGCTTCCACGATAATGGAGATACCTGGATAAATTTCTAATTAAAATCATTCTTTCGGTTTAATTAAAATATCGGTAAAAGAATTGTTCAGATCACGTCAGTGGTTGTCGAGTTAAATGGATCATCTGCACACACACACATACATATATACACATGGTTTATTACCCCGTTTAATAAACTTATTGTACATCAAACATAAAAACAGGTTTTTTACCCTAATTTATTTGTTTTCCCCACAGATATCTAAAAAACTGCAAATACGGTTCTAGGACATATTTTATTCCATTTTTTAGGTTAAAAATCATAACAAATCTGTAATTCTACTCCTTAATTAACGTCCTAAAAATTTCAGTACGACCTCATTTCACCGGGTAGCTGAAATCCGAGCAAGTTTTTACTAGTCGTAACTCGAAAACGAAGCATTTTAAGTCATGTTTGTATGAACTTTATCCATTATTTTCACGACTTGAATATGTTATGAAAGTTACGGAAGAACTTCGTGATACACCTGTATATATATATATATATATATATATAGCCAAATGTTTTCAGCTCCAAATACCAGTTCATTTTCTTCATAATAATAATCAATTTTAATTACTAATATAGTGTTCCAAAAGTCGCTTGACGGTGAAATAAAATATTTATATTTTTTATGTCATATGACGAATGTCGTTTAAAAAATTTCATATTTGTTAGGTTGATGACACACTACTTACATTGTTTTCATTTTCCCATGCGACTAAGTAGTTCACTGTTCATGTTTACCAGTGTTGATCTGTAAATTAACCACGAAATATAAACTAACTTACGTTTTTCTCCTAAAATGGTGGAAGACCATAGCGATGAAGTCGTTCAGCAATTAGGAGAAAAATTTCCTCAAACTCCAGCCATATCCAGAAAATGAAGAAGTGTTAAACAGAAACAAACATTTGTACAAAAGATTGATACAAATGTAAAAAAACGCTGTAAAAATGTGTTGAAGTACGAGTACATGGGGAGCATTTTGAGCAATTCTTGTTTTTGTTTTTAACAAAAGTATAAAAGATTTTATTATCTATAAAAAATTGTCGATTTAAAACCACAAGTATTGTTTTCAGCTTTTAAAATACTGCAATTCTCGGTCAAGCGACTTTAGGGACGCTATATATTTTTTTTCTTTATCAGGGTAAGAAACGGATATACGTACAAGTAATATTTTATTTTTAAAAATCATCCCCTGTTATTAGTTAAGAAATTGTCCGAAATTGAAAAAAATATTTTACAGAGAAAAGATTAAAGAAATGATTGTGTTTTTTTTTTAATAATTCAAATGGTGGTAAAGATGTCTTTCAAGGAAAAAGAAGCCTTGAAGAAATGTTATTGCATTTATTAGAAAGAATACGACCGGTTTAAATACATTAGCAAAGGAAGATATAAAGCAACTAACAAACTATACCGTTAAAAAAAGAAGTGAAACCGTAAGAGAACCAATAAACACATAAATCATTTAACATTGTGTCATAGACAAAATAACGACAGCTGTCCAGTATATTACTAATAACAAGTCAAGGTTGATGTTTTGTATCTCATGTAACAAGTGTTCATACGTTTTAATATATATATATATATTTGTGCAGAGAGAGAGAGAGACAGATGTTAGGGTGTAAGCAGACTGTGATTTAACGATTTATTATAAATAACTAACAAATCTGTTCACTTCTTTTATTCCTCTTGTTTTTTTGTCTATGCGATCTAAGTGTGCGTCCATTATGTTTGAATACATACATACACACACACACACACACACACACACGCGCGCATAGTAAAGCAAATAAAATGTTTACACTGCATGGAAAGAAGTATCTCAATAATTTTAATTTTAATTAAATATTTTTTCTTTTATTAAAATAGGAATGCAAGATGTAAGTTAATTTAATTTGAATTAGAATTTTTATTTTTAAATATAACCTTTACTTAAAATAAATTTAATTAACTTTTTTTAAATTATTTTCTATAACATATCAATTACTTAGCTTTGAAATTAGTGCATCCAACGCTGGTTTACGAAGTGGTCACGTACAAGATTTTTTGTTATATAGTTTTTCTATACATTATCACTTCTTGAAATCTTTACATATAATAGCGTTTGTTTTGACTATTATCCGTTTTAATAAAACTTTATTTTTTCTAGCACAAGTAGCAGTGTAATTATAAAATGAATTTTAGACTATATATCTTAGTTTTGTAATTGCTCATGAACTCTCTTTAATATATATACATAACTTTTGTACGAACAATTATAACAAAAAAATTTCAATAAAAAAAACCTTTTTTCAAGCATACTAGGGAATATAGAATGAGAAATGAAACGGTTCCCTGTATTCACAAAACACGTTTTATATATTGATATACCGATTCAAAGAGTTTAATTAATAACGTTCGCCAAATGGTTTGTTTAATTAATAAACATCATTACTTTCAGACTCCGTACGGTGGACGGGGGATTGGGACAGGCCACCACTTGGTCGCTGGACGAACTAATGTATTGTTATTAAAAAATTGTGACTGATTTAAGCCGATAATTAGTAAATTAAAATTTTTAGTTTAACCTTTTATTTATATTATTTGTATATCCTGTCTGTATATAGGGTTTTTTCATTTTCAACGCAAAAAGTAAAATTTCTATAAAATAAAAAATACGTCTAATATCAACCAATCGTGTTCTATTTCGAAGCTTACAATGTTACATTATGTCCAAAAATCAATATCAATCGTATGGCCTCCACGGCTTTGCATGACATAACCAAAGTCTATATCAAAATTTTGCATAATTCGTTCACTAAATCAGATTGAATTCCATAAATAATAAAACGAATATTTGCTTTGAAATCATCAAATGGTTGTGGTTTTTGCTATAGACTTGCTACAAAACAACCCCCACAAAAATAACTCTAAAGTAGTCAAATCAATGCTTCATATATAAAAGTAATCTGACCGAATTTGGTCAAAATCGGTCCAGTAGTTTTGGAGATATAAAGTAATTTAGGGGCCGACCCCAAACACATCCGAAAAATTTACATCCAGCTTTTTGGTTTATTCGGTTCCTTAGGTATCAAAATGTCAAGATCCAGTGAAAACCGCGTATTTCCAAATCGGACCGATTACAATACTTTCTCTTCTATACCTATAGCGCTATCTAAACGGGAAAGTAAAAATGGAGATGTATATGATTTGTTAGATTTCTTTGAAAAAACAATATCATAGATATTCCTGACGGTGTGGTAGCATCTCTGCCTTTCACCTACAGGTTCCGGGTTTTAATTAAGTGCCAAGTTTTTTAACACAGTTTTTGTCAGTCAGATCTTGTGATAACGGCCTTAAAAGCGGTGTAAACGCTTCCTGTTGGCGCGTTAAAATATCGACTTTTTTGAAATATAAATTTTCCTTTGTTATTTATTAATTAGCTTTTATCTCGATTAATTTTGAATTATTACTCTTCCATTTTATATGAGAATAAAGTTAACGCGTCAAATTAAAACAGATAAACACGCAGGGTCAGCCCTAGCGTTTTTGCCGCCGTAGGCAAACCCCAAAAATTCCGCCCCCCAAGCTTAAAAAAAATTAAAAAAAAACAGAATTATAAAAAAACCATGTTAGCCAGAAAAATGGCATATAACTGAATTAAGACAATAATACTAATACGATTTACGGAAAATTGTTTTATCGAGAAAAAAAATTACTTTTTTAACGAGTTAACAACTAAAACTAGTACCTACTATTTTCAGAGATGATTTAAATATTCTTTTTAAAAAATTAACAAAACTATTAATAAATAGTAAATAATATTATTTTCTAGATTCAAGTAATCGAAATATATTTTTGTGAGTTGTGTTTATTTTTTTACTAAAAAATTAATTTTGCCGCCGTAGGCAGTCGCCTACCTTCCCTAACGTAAAAAAATAAGAATTTTACCGTTTATCGAAAAACAAACAGAATTTTTCCAAACATAGTTTACAGAAATATACGAAGAAAAAAACAACTTTTTTTCAGAACTTTGATACGTTTGCTAACTTAGTGGTATTACAGATACTGCAATTGAAAATAACTCATTGTTTGAAAACCTACTTAGATATACGCTGTCACTAATTTGAGTATAAATTAAATTGTAGTCTCTGTTCTACATTTCACTGTATCACCGACTTGGACGTGCATAAATCAACAAACAAAATCACAAAACAGAATAAACATTTGTAAACATTCACGTGGAAAATGAATTCTTACATAAAGTTACCGACCCGCCGTGCAAATCCTAACTTTAAACTTTAAATAAGAAAAAGTTTGTACGATCCACTTCTCAATAAGAAATAACATTGCTAATTGTATAAATATTATTCCCATTAATAGTAACATCTCTGTAGTACATTATGTAAAATGTTTGGACCGTCTAATTAAGTAGCAAATTTTCATGAGACGACTAAACCGATTTCATTACAGCGAGTCAAATCACACTGTGTTTCTTTCAAGCGTTTTAATGAAATGCTAACCTTGCATCATCGTTATCATTTATTACGTTTATGAATACCCTATCTAAAATAAAATATAATACTATGTTTTATGATTATTTGAAAAAGTAAAAAAAAAAAATACTAAAATGGGCTATCAGAACTTTGTTTTGTACCGGTAAATGTAATTCGTGTAAATTGTTTAGTAAATTAAAAATTCTGATGTTTCCGTGCATTGAGATTTACAAATGCGTAACATTTGCTAAGAAGTAAACGCTATTTATTATTTTAATTAAAATTTAAAAGCAAAAATCTGGTAACAGATTTCTCCCTTTGCGCGTGTACATGTGCACGTGCGTCTCAATTCTTTGATTACTGATGAACACATGTACACGCGGAGTTCTATCAAGACGGAAATTAGATTTGATTAAATAATAGAAAGCTTCATCACCTCTTTGTGCGCTATCGGTATATCACTTTAGTTTTGAAGGTACAGTTTTATTTAATTTATTGTAAATATATTATTTACGCTATATTTTTAAAAAAAATTCAGATTAAGTTTAAAACGATATGATTAATGATAAATTAATAAAATATTTTTTTTATAGTAACAAATGTTTTAATAAATAAAAAAGTTGTTCAATAGCCGATGATAAATATGATAATTAGTAAAAATGTATCGATATACGCTGAAAGAGGACTATTTTGTAAAGAGGAATTTTAGAGGTAATAATTTTTTCGTTTAATTTTTTTTAGTAGCTGGACACAACAAATAAGAGATTTGTCAGTCGGTGACTAATGCGACGATGTTGGGAGGGTGAGAGAGGGGTTACAAACGCAGGTGGCTTCCTTCGTTCTGATTGGCTACCGTAGGCCAGTACTACATCACGCGATACAATTTAAATACAACCGTGTAACGGTCAATATTGCTATGCGAGTAACATTGTTAGTAGTCCTATTTCTTATGTAGACATTCGGTATAATTAAATTAAATTAAGATTAGTCTATTATTTTATACTAACTACATTTTATAAAAATTATAACTAATCTCCTTTAATTTTAATAAACATATTAAAAATATTACGATAGTTTATCCGTTTTGTAAAGTAAAATTTTAATATTAAATAATAACAGATAAATTTTTCCGGTTTTATTTACAATACGACCTCGTAATATCCTACACGTATATTTTAAGGAATATGAGGTTGATGAAATTAATGAGATATTTAAAAATTAAGCCAAATTCTTGCCGAGAATCAAACCCGGGACCAGCATATTTAGAAGCTAACAAATATATCGACTGGTCGGCCAGTTTTTAATACGATAGAATGTTATAAAATGAAATAAAGCATTAAAGGATAAAAAAAGTAATCGGTAAAACTTGTAATTAACTCGATTAAATTTAAGGTTCTAATACATAGAAGTAAGACGGCCAGATAAATACAACATTGCGTTAGACGCTATAAAAAAACCTACATTCCTACATTTATGTAATCCTTTTATGTTTATAAGTACAAAAAATATAATGTTGTTTAATACTTCAACAAGCATCGAGACAACTAAATAGTGTGCCGACTGACCTCGTTAGGTGGGATCTTTCGTCCGGAAGGTCCCGGTTTCGAATCTCAGGCGCGGTTGGAATTTTTAATTTAATTTAATATAATGTATATTATAGAATCGTTGAATTATTTATCAAAATATGAGTTTATATTGTAGCGTGTAAAGCATGTGTTTATTGAAGGCTGTTCTAACGCTCTACGATTAGTCTGTCGGCGAGAAACCGGCGACAGAAGGGCGGTGTTGTCTCCATAATAAAGCGGCTACCAACGGTTAATAATCGTCCATATTATGTTTGTTAATTCTTCTTATATATATTAATATCTAATACGTTTTTTTTATTTTTTTATTTGAATCGACAATATACCGACATCCAGTTCATTTACTTTTATTTTTAAATTTTAATAAAACGTATAAAAAAGCCAATTCTGACCGGAATTCGAACCCGGTAGTACTTAGTACTACATTTTAACTACAGTAAAAATTTTTTTTTTTTACTGTTTACGCTCGTAAATACAAGTAATAACATTATAATTTATCACTCTGCTAACGTTTAAATATTTTAAAATGTGAGATTTAATATTTCACTAGCGAATAAAATGAAATACAAAATACTGTAAAAATTTAGTATGAAAACGTATACTTATTTAGAGAACACAATTATAAAAGTAAGAGTCGCTCTTGGAAAGCAACAGTAACATCACAGTTAGTATCATCACCCCTTGTCTTAAACAGTAGTCTACCTCAGACAGCGCTAGAATTCTCTCGCTCATGCTCTCACTCTCTCTTTGGTGCGTGTGGGTGCCCGCAAATTATGAGGGGTCGAAAGATCATTTAATTCCTTACTAAAAATGCACTGCAGCAATAATTTCGTTATCGGACCTTCAGCATATTTATACCGATCGTAGTTCTGTTAAATATTATAAGGAATAAATATAGCCAAATCAAACTTAATTTTAATCTGACATATTTTTTATGAACCGTGTACCGATTAAATTATTTCATAAAATAAAAAAAATTATATTTCTCACTGCGACAGGAGAGCAATCCCATCTAGATATTTCTAAACGTTCAAGTTCATCAACGCATTGAATTTATAAACTTTTATTTAAGAAAATATCTTCCCGTAAATGATGTTTTTAAAAACAACAATAAAAAATGTAAACTATAGATTTTATATTTTAATTTATGTAATTATATATACATATACCTACACAAAATGATACAGAAAGAAAAAGAAATAATTTGGGAACCGATTCTAGAGCTTGAAATTAAGAAGAGAAGTTCTAAAAACATAAGTCCGAAAGCAGTTTGTTATAGAGTTACGGCTAGCGAATTCGCTAAGTAGAATTAGGAGGGAGCCGTTTCCCGTTAGATTCTTTATGTAGCTGATGTACTAACCTTTTGAAAACGAAAATGATATGAGGTCGTACAAATAACACCTTCACTTTTTTCACCGCAAGGAAGGCTGTATATACCGAGCATCATTACTATCAAAGAAAGTAATTCTTAATAGTGATACCTATACTGCAGACGGTTTACATTTACCACAACCATAAATAAGAAAGAATGCGACAAATTAATGGGCTCTTTCTTCAGGAAACGATGTATTACACACAGTCTCCAGTCTATGTGGAATGTACAGTAATTAAGCCTATATCAAAATAATTATTTATTTTTTAAAAAGCACTTTTACAAAATTAATAACAAATGTTATCGTAATCTTTTTTTCATAAAACGAACAACAGTTTTGTAGAAAAAATCGAACTAGCGAGTTAAAAAATAAAGATTATACATTTAAAGTAGTAAAATTACGGTGAATTACTTGTAAAATGCGTACGAGTAATTCCAGCAAAAACTTTTCTTTACAGTTTGATAATGATTTTTTTATTTAAAATTGTTTGTGAATTACAAAATTAGTTTTAATGAACGAAAGAAAAAAAAAATCAAGGAAAAAAGAGGTTTATATTGCTGTATTAGTAATACACTAAGAAAAATGAACCGCTGCTTCTCTACCTTTGAAGTGTTGTGTCGGGTTACATGAAAACAGTGTGGTTTGATTAAGATCTTTTTTTAGTAGTATCTTTGTAAATGAAAAAATAAAAATATCTAAAAAAAAAATAATTTCTCTAGACTATTGAACAGTTTAATTAAAAAGTTGTAGTGGCATGAATCTGACTTGATTTTAGAATAAAATTTTGTAGGTTAGGAAAGCAATATTATTTTATAAATTGTAAATATTGCTAGGGATTGAAATCAGTAAAACTAGAAATTAATTTATCACCACATCGATGGTACAGGCGTACTTGTCGAAGATTCGAGTTCGATTCTCGGTTTGGATCCAGGAAGTGTGTAACGAATCGGCCCCTGACTGCTGACATGCGATTAAAGAGTTTAAATTATCTAAAATAATTGTTTTTAACACATTAATCGTACTTTACTTATCCCACGAGTTCAGTTCGTTTAAGTTGTGCAGTAATTTTTATTTCTTTGTTATGATACAAATATAAAACGATTATTTCTAAATTTATCACATGAAGCCGACTACCGTATTTCAAAGTAGATCCCAGCCCGTCTATAATACAAATACGCGCACGAACACGAACTCGCAGACATATTTAGCACCGATTTAATTCAAAAATTATACTTAGAGATCACAAAGTAACTTATAAAATTTTTCGCGTCTCATTGAATTTTTGTAACTGATTTTGTCACCTCGGTAACGCAAAAGATAAACCGAGTGATATATTGAAAGTCACGAGTTTGATTCTCGATTCGGACACCTTATCACAATTTTTTTTAGCCAGGTTTCACATATTAAAAAAAAAAGAGTAAACTAAAGGTCTCAGGTTCATTTCTCGGTTTAGAATTAGTATTTTTCTCAATAATTACATCTACGTATAATTATTATGAGACAACAAAAAACTAATTAAACAAATAAAATCAGCCGGTGAAAACAAACTAAAATTACATATTTCTAAACTGTTTAATTATTTTGTTAGATCGTTATTAAAAATCACATGTTCTTTTTATTACTATTCTTTTAAGTTTATCAGTAAGTTAATGTAGTTAATACTTCAGCACATATCAACTAATCAAGTTAAAATTTATTTAAACCTAATTAAAAAAAAAAAAAACACTTATATATTGAAATCGCTTATATATTGAATAACTAAGGTTCGATATTATGGGCTTCGACACCAGCTTACATCTATGTTGCTTATACGTGTATTTAAAATATAAAATAAATGAATAAAAATTATAAAGAAGTAAAATCAAAAAACCTGAGGGCGTGAGAAACAAATGAACAGAACGATTTATTTTATTCAGTGTGTTGTAACTCGTAAATAAATATTACAGTTAAAATGTGCTTTACGCAATACGTGTACGGGTTGGCAGTTATAGTTTAACCTATAACAGCTTGGACGTCTCATAGCAACGGTAATTGTGGACAGCGCGTCGGCGAGCAATTTTGTCGATGGTTTCAGTATGATTTAAAAAATTATCTCAGTAAATTAAACGAATATTTATAACCGGTTCTTTCTACAAAAGAAAGAGTTTCTACTCTTTTTACAAAAGAGAGTCTGAAATACTCCTTACTTGCGCATGCGTTCCCACGCTCCGTATGAGGTAAAAGAGACAATAATATTATTTTTCATTTAAGATGCAGTATAGTACAATTAGTTACCGTACCTAACTTCGCACGGATGCTGCTGACTGTTCAACCCTGCGGGACATTTATGACTAATCATGTCTCTGATAAATATAACAATAGAAAATAATACAATTTATTATTTTTTAATTTCTGAAATTAAAAAAATGATAATAATAAAAAATTTATAAAAGACAATTTTATAAGATGCCAAAAAAATCATATACACCGGGCCCCATAAAATATTACTGGTGGAGACAATCATTAATTTTTAAAGTTTAATTCACTTTTAATAAAATGCCTACAAAGATTTTATGACTTCCAAATTACTTTCCTATAATCTTTATTTTTATGAAGGAACAGCCTGAGAGTGTAAATGCAGAAAAACGATTTTGTGAGCGGAACAGTCGAGGAATCGATAATTATTTAAATTAACGGGTTGGCCAATTAGCTTTATTTTTGTTACGAGTTAATAATTAATAAATGAATAAAATACAATGAAAAAATTTCAGCCTATAACTAGCCCAAATATAAAACAGAATAATAGCATTTCCTGAATGATGCTGAGGAAACACGTACGACGGAGAGAGTAGTAGCGTCAATGGAAAGTTCTGGGTTTAATCCCAGCAAGATTTGGTATTTCTCATATCCTACAAATCTCGAATGAAGGAGAATGAAGGAGTGATAATGGCGTAATGCGCTAACATTTAACTTATTTACCATCGGTTGTGAAATTACATAACTAATAACTTCGTTATAAATACAAACTTGTTTAAATCTGAGTCTTGGTTCAACAAGCGATTTTTTCAGCATTTTAATAATTATTTTTCTCTCAGATTTCTCACCGCGTTTAAGTCACATAATGTTTGAGGTATGGAGATCCGAATAATAGACAATAAACATTAATCTCAGATTATGTTTAATTTGAATTATAATTAATTTCTGAATTTTGTTGCAAGAAAATCTCTCTGATAATTCGAGTACTTAAAACAAGCAATAATTTATGTAAATTTACATAAATAAAATATGTAGGTCCGGTTAATCAGGAGATCGGATGTATAAGATCAGTGATCATTTTACTAACTGTATTATAGAAATTAAAAAATTACCATAAACAAAAACGTTATTTAAGATTTGTCTAAGTTCTCTTAGATTTGTCATCGCTTTTAAGTCGTAAAATGTTTGAGATATGGAGGTCCGAATAATCGACGTTTTAATAAACATTAATCTCAGATTATATTTAATTTGAATCACAAATTATTTCTGAATTTTGTTAAAAGAAAATCTCTCTGATAATTCCAGTACTTAAATCAAGCAATGATTTATGTAAATTTTACGGATAAATAAAATATGTAGGTCCGGTTAATCAGGAGATCGGATGTATAAGATCAGTGATCATTTTACTAACTGTATTATAGAAATTAAAAAATTACCATAAACAAAAACGTTATTTAAGATTTGTCAAAGTTCTCTTAGATTTGTCATCGCTTTTAAGTCGCAAAATGTTTGAGATATGGAGGTCCGAATAATCAACGTTTTAATAAACATTAATCTCAGATTATATTTAATTTGAATCACAAATTATTTCTGAATTTTGTTACAAGAAAATCTCTCTGATAATTCGAATACTTAAATCAAGCAATGATTTATGTAAATTTTACGGATAAATAAAATATGTAGGTCTGGTTAATCAGGAGATCGGATGTATAAGATCAGTGATCATTTTACTAACTGTATTACAGAAATTAAAAAATTACCATAAACAAAAAGGTTATTTAAGATTTGTTAAAGTTCTCTTAGATTTGTCATCGCTTTTAAGTCGCAAAATGTTTGAGATATGGAGGTCCGAATAATCGACGTTTTAATAAACATTAATCTCAGATTATATTTAATTTGAATCACAAATTATTTCTGAATTTTGTTACAAGAAAATCTCTCTGATAATTCGAATACTTAAATCAAGCAATGATTTATGTAAATTTTACGGATAAATAAAATATGTAGGTCTGGTTAATCAGGAGATCGGATGTATAAGATCAGTGATCATTTTACTAACTGTATTATACAAATTAAAAAATTAACATAAACAAAAAAGTTATTAAGTATGATTTTTTAAACTTTTTAACACTACTACATAAACGACTAAATCATTATACAACCATATTGTTGAATGAGAATTTAAGACAGACTTTTTTTTTTTTTTTTTTTTTCATCTTCCTTACTGGTTGGAAGATTTATTATGTAAAAGTATATTGAATAAGTCAAACGCAACGGAGTAAAATAAGAGATGCCGATTTTGGCAGGTAAAGAGTCAACGGGGAGGAAAAAAATCAGTATAAATGGCAACATAGCATTTGTCAATCACAAAATGTTAGAATTGTTTCATATACAAGCTCCCTCCCTATTAAGAATAGTATTCTCTGTATAGTAACCGAAGCGCGCGCGCACAATTTTAATTATATATAAATACTGAAATATACTGTTCTATATAAATATAATTTTTTTTTCTCACTCAAAATTTGTTATAGCAAAACCTTTGTAATTACAAAAATTAAATCAGATAAAATTTTCAAATTTTTGAGAGAGAGAGCACTATTTAAAAAATATCACTATTTACAAATATTCACTATTTCCTTCGCTATTTAAAAATATTTTCTTGAGTGACAGAACAATGATAAGTTCGTCAAACTACCTATCCTCTTAAATCTATTCATTTATGAATATTTAACGACACGAATGAGATCGGTGAACAAACGGTAAGCTACTTGGGAATCGAACTCAGTAGCTCCAGTAAATCAGAGTATATTTTTGATAACGATACCGATGCAAATTTTTTCTTGCGTAGCACGTTTCATTCTCGTTACCCGACTTAAAACTTGTTAATATATCTAAAATGAAATATTAAATTCGATACTTAAAAACTCTCTTTTTCCTCGTGAAATACTTTTTTCTTATATGAGACAGTTAATTTGATACACAATATATTTTACTTTCCTTCTTAATTAATGGTCGAATAACCTAATATATATAACAAATATATAACGTGATTCGTTTTATTTATTTTTTCGACACAGTTTCACTGCTATTTAGATACATTATTAAGATAAATAATTATTAATTTATTTCGTAAAAATAAACAAATGTAAACTGGATTCTAACATTTTTAATTAATAAATATTTTTAAAATGGAATATTGAGTAGATACTAATTTAGTAAATACAATGACAGTAGTTGTGTGTAAATAACGAACAGAATAAGACGGTTTATCGGGCACTCAATAATCTCAAAGGGGAGGTTTAATAAAATATTTTGTGTATGTGTTTATGTGAAATTTTATTTAAGATGTATTTACATTATACTGAAGTGCTTTCTTGTTCAGTAATTCTAATCTTTATACGAAAGAATTTTTGTTAAAAATATTGCTTAATTTACTCGTATTTTATTTGAATAATATAAACAAAGAATAAAATAACTGCAAATAATTGTTTAAAAAATTCTAATATTAGAAAAGCAAATAAAACTTACCTTAATCAGTAATAAGGAATATACCAATAGAGATGTACAATGTATGCGTTGATTAGGCTAGGTTAAACAACACTGTTCGCTAGAGGCTTTAAAGGTACGGTGAATTGAGTAATTATGTCCGACAATTTCCCGCCAATAACTGCAAGAGTAAACAACTGCCTGTATTTCTTTAGTTTACCATCATGACGTTTGTCTTCCTTCCCTCCCCCCCTCCTCAAACGACCGTCGCCCGTAAGACACAACAACCACACTTTTAAACAACAAAATTATTCCATCTAAAATTTAGTTCGCAAACTGCTTCTTTCACCATCAAGTTTTTTTAAAAATTAGGCGTTGTCTAATACTAAATTACTGTTGTTATTTTTAAAATTTATTATCAATCTTGCGGAACTTATATTAATGAGAATAAATTTTCACTTACACTATAAATGTACGTATTACTCTAATAGCCAACCAGACACAAAGGGGTTACATCGAGATTTTCACTTATTATTTAATTACACCTAATAATCAGTTTATATACGTAATCAAGCTATAGTACATATAGTACATGTATAACGGACCCTCACCCACGCGTACATTTTTTATTATTAACTATTACTGTGTTTGTCTAAATATGAAATCAGGGATTAAAAAAAAAAATAGTATTATTTTTTTTTTACATGTAACGTGACCTCTACAATATTAGAGAGGTAGTTGCTTTCCTGCTAGACTAAATGTTCCGGATTCGTTACTCGGTTAGGATCTGGAAAATTTATAATAGCGCATTCTCTAATTAATTTAATAGTTATCAGCTCAAAAAGAAAAATAACAAAGCCACATCTGTTATGACAGATTATAAAAACTACAAATGGTACGTAAAGAACAAAGATTAGTATTAAATCAGAATTTCTAAGTTATCATATCTAGCCGATTTCGGTACTTTACTGTTAAGCCCGTCTGCAATATCAAAATCAAATGGATATTGTACACCCACAGATCTATTTATTAATACACTTTATTACACGTGTAAATCCTAATTTAATTTTATTTAAATTTTTTAAAATATATTTCGTCGTTCTTAAATAATACATGGCTCTCGATGAATGAAATAATCAAAAAAATAAACTGAAAGTTCATTAAATAATATGGAATTAAATTTAGTCGGATTTCGGATTTTGTTGGATTTTTTTAATCTATTTTGTCATCTCCGTAACAGAAAAACCGAATGATATACTGAGGGTTTTGGGTCCGATTCTTGGCTTGAACGATTGCTGACATGTTTAATGTTTTTCTGGGTATTATCAATTAAAAAAAACGTTACCCTTAGGCTGAAAATCTAATCTTCTCAGCTTGTAGCGTAATATGCTTATCCGGGTATCAGTTTTATTCATCACATTAAGACCGTGTAAATTAAAATAAAAAAA
Organism: Lycorma delicatula; assembly: GCF_047948215.1. Classification (NCBI taxonomy): domain Eukaryota; kingdom Metazoa; phylum Arthropoda; class Insecta; order Hemiptera; family Fulgoridae; genus Lycorma; species Lycorma delicatula. Next base: position 9,984,700 of record NC_134463.1, on the reverse strand, counting down.
GTTAAAAAAATTCAATAAAGTCGAATTCGAACCGATGTGCCTTCCCCTTGTAAGATCCAAATATTTCATTAATTAAAATTTCTTTTGGCTATAATTCTGGAACCGATGAAAATAAATATCACTTATGACATATCGTTAAAAATCTCTCATTGAGGGCTTATTACTGCAGTTAAGAAAAATTCAAATTTTTTGGACTTTATTGGTTCAGTCGATTGCAATCAAAATGAGAGGTGCACAACTAGATGTTACAACAGTCCTAAATCCACAATTTCAACATCCTATGGCTAATCGTATTTGATTTATGCGAGATACATACATACGTATGTACAGACGTCACGTCGAACTAGTCAAAATGGATATTTCTGTTGAAATTTGAAAACAGGAATTTTTCGTGATCACAATACTTTCTTTATTTCGTACATGGAAGTAAAAAAGCCTAACAATTTAAATAAAAAGATGGCTTCTTAACAAACATAGAGTGAAAAAAAAAATTACTAACCGATAACTTTGCTCATAATTTTGATTGTGAGAGGGAGTGTATATAGAAATGGCACAAGATAGCGTTAGTTGCTATGAGTGCATTCGACGCTCTCCTCCTTCGACCTGGTTCGTCAAAACAACTGGTGTGTCAAACTAGGTGCTACGTTGATAAAAAATTATATTTGATTATAATATTATTAGCTCCTTTCATTATATACGGCGATATAGTGAAAATAAACAAAACTTATATAGGATATTATGTGATATTTTCTTTCTGATAACTTATTAATCTAATGTAAGTGTTATTTACGATTAACGTTGTCAAATACAGTAATAATATGTATTTCTTTACGATATGTAGTACCGTATTTAAAACCGTATCAAATTTTGTTTACTATCAAATGTTATGAGAATCTAAACGACGAATTCTACATGTAACTAGGTAAGTTCTTTGAATAACAGTATTTTGTATTAAGAAAAATATTACGCTATTAAATATTGCGATTAATTACAAGTATTAGCAGGAATTATGGTAGTTTAATGAACTAAACGTTTTTATCATTTGCACAATTTGTAAGGCTTTAAAAAATATTTTTTTTTTAACTTAGCCAAACATATTTTTATTCCTGTTATTTTAATTTAAATTAAATAAAATTTATTATAGATAATTTTATAAAAACAATTTGCTTTCAAAAAAGTACCGATAACTAGAAGACGGTTGCGGATTCTTTGGTAAACTAAACTTTCTATTTATATGTGCTCTAATAATTGCTGCTTATTAATAAATTCGTGTATCAATATTTATTGAAGTTCTAATCTAACTTTTTTTAAAGTTACGTTTCTGTTAATAACGAAATCTTTTGCCTGTCTGCATTTCGTGATTAATAAATTAGGTATCTATTTTAGAAAGGTAAATTGTCTGTATTGTTCAGTACGAAATAGTTTACAAATTGTTGGCACTTTTTTAACTTATATTAATGTATTTTGCAGATCAAAACGGTCGGATTTTATTTTAGATGGTCAGATTTATTATTAATTTTTTTATTCGACAAAAGTTTAGCCGATATTTTTATTGTGATCTCTTTTTATACGATTGTACAATATAATAAATGAAAGCGACTTTTAAAATTAACCTGTTTGTATTAGCTAAAGAACATCGCCAACGGTACATGAACGGGTAATGGTAAGGCTTTCAGTTATTTAATTTTATCTAATATTCAATTTATATATATAATTTCAACAGCTCATGTTATCGTGACGTTACATAAAAGCACATTCGCGTGCGTGTTTTTATAATCCTTTTTACTTCCTTGCACGAAGTAAAGTATTGAGATCGCAAAAAAATTCGGTTTTCAGATTTCAACGGAAATATCCATTTTGAACATCCCTGAATCCATTTTGATAGTTTCGGCGTGACGTCTGTACAAATACGTACCTACGTATTACGACTCGAAAACGATTATGTACGACTCAAAACGTAGCATGTTGATACAGGACTGTTGTAAAATCTAGTTGTGCACCTTCCTTTTTGACTGCAATCGACTGAACCAAAAGTGTTCAACAAAGCCCAAAATCCAAAAACATTTTGATTTTGGACTTTTTCTTAACTGCAGTAATAAGCCCTCAACGATATATCGTAAGAGATTTTCAACTGTAATAATCGTAAGGAGTACTTATTTTCAGTGGTTCCATAGTTATAGCCAAATAAAATTTTAATTAATGAAATATTTGGAGCTTATAAAGGAAGGCACATCGGTGTGAATAAGACTTCATCTCCTTTTGTTTTTTAATTATTTTTTTTAATTATAATTATTTTTTAATAATTATTAACCCGTGATTGTAAAAAAAAATTACAATAAATAATTATTCAATAGTAAGAAAAAATCAGAAGTTATTACTGACATAAAATTTTAAGTACTTTTAAAAATGTGTATGTGTAATTTAATAGGCACCATTACATATGCGTATATGTAACAGATTTGGTGAAACATCTGATTTCTTAATACTAATTGAAAATTATAATTTAGAATCGTATTATTTTTGGATTTTCTATTTTAATTTCTGTTTAATTTTATTTAATTATTCTGAATTTCCGTTTAATTTTATCTACATTAAAGTTAACTACAGAGTGACTGAAAAATAGACTCTCACAAGAACAACATATACACTGAAGCATACATGCCCGATCTTTAATAAATTGCAAAATATTTTCTTATATTTTAGTTCATTACTCCTCTGATACTGTCAGACTCTCTTAGTCGGAGTCGATCATTTCGTTTATTTGTTTTTTGTTGCCGACCATTTAATCGCTCTTTGGTTTGATATAATTCTTCTGGTCTTAATTTGCGTACACGTTCTCCAGTTTTCAAATTTTCTCTCTCGTTATATTCATCATCCGCTCTTAAACTTTTTCTTCCTCTTTATATTTATCATCTTCTCGTAATCTTTTTATCCTTTCTTTGTTTGCATCATTTTCTTCCCTTTTTTAACTTTTTTAGTCTAAATATATTAATTTATTAATAATTATTAACCTCTGATTATAAAAAATAAAATACAATAAATAATAATTCAATAATAACAATAAAAAAATACGATAAAAAAGTTATTAGTGAAATAATGTTTTATGTACTTTTAAAAATGCGTATATGTAATTTAATAGATGTACAAGGAAGTCATGTGGTGTCCACATTAGATTTTGTTTTGATAAATATTACTAATATTACTTACTTTGATAAATATTATTATTTTAATTTAAAGCAGAATTTTAAAAATCGAAGTGTAATTAACAATAAAAATGTAATATCGCTGCGTCGGTGTCACAGAAAGCGTGCTTGCTTACTACATCTTACATCAAAGGTCTTAAATATATATATATATATATATATATATATATATTTAATTTCTTCACGAGAGTGAAGATAAAAGAAAATCGAAATTTCAGTGAAAAAATAGTAATCATTTTTACAGTATAGCACACACACACACACACACACACACACACACATATTATTATTATTATTTAATTTTTAATAGTTATTATTTTCAAAAGTATTATAGTAAATCATTTTTATGATGTTAAAGTAGTTTGCACATTATTTGAATTTCGTAATCTTTATTAAATATTTTATAATTTATAATGAATCTTGATAACAAAAAATAAATTAAAAATAATTTGATACATGTTATTACGTTACTTGTTTGATGGTGTCGGCATGTCAAGCGTAATCACAAATAATGTCGTACATTACAAATAACGATGCGTCAGTAGTTTGTACGTGATTCGCAATACTGTATTTATTATTTTGTTACGGCTCTAAAATGGTTACTGATGTAAGAAATATTTATTTTCTTTGTGTTATCGGTTTACTACTTTAAACAGCGTTTCTCAACCTTTCAGTATTTGCGACCCAAATTTCAATCATAATTTTCATCACCCCTCTCATACAATAAATATGTATTTTGACATGAAAGCTACACACGACCTTAATTACATAAACCTTACAAATTGCCAAGAATAAGTAAGTTTACTGATATTTGCCGACTCCGATCCGCCCGCTGCATTGACAAAACCAGAATCGATGCCTCTCTATTGCTCTCAGTCATACGTCCGCCATATTGGATATTTTCGCGACTTCGCGATAAGTTCCGATTCGTCTCGAAAATTCTGGAACGTCTGCGCAAACGTGTATAAATGCTGCACCTCGTTCGATTCCAGCCGGTCTCGGTCGAGTCGATCCTTATATCGCTATTCGAATCTATCGTGAATGCGTATGCTGTAATTTGCGAATTAATTGCGATTAACGATATAAAATATTCACGGCGGTAAATTTATACAGAATCACGGATAAATTTTTAAGCGGGCGTAAGCGAGCATTAGACGATATTGAAGCATCAACAGGTGCACAGAGGAGGGTGGTTCTGAAAATAAAATCAAAAAATATTCTCAAGAAATCTTAAATTTTGGATTTACTAGTACTGAAGTAAATAAAAAAGAAAAGCCGTGCGTGTCATTTGCTCAAATGGTTTTCAGCAGTCAGCATGACACCTAATAAACTTAAACGACATTTGGAAACGCTTCATAGCGAGTGCGGTAACAAACCTCGAGAATTATTCGGATTAAAATTAAAATCATGAAAAACAATATCGTTGTAAAAAATACCTTGTGAAAAAAGCCGTACTTGCCTCTTACAAAGTTTCATGTAAAGCCTCACACCATCGGTGAAAACTTACAATCACAGTCCATACCTCTATCAAATTACTCTGTTGCCCGTCGAATCGGCGATGTAGCTGAAGATGTACAGCATCAGCTTTTCGGGAAGTCGCGTGACTAAACGTTTTTCAATTCAGTTTGATGAGATAACAGATAGCGATAAATAGCAGAAAGTATTTCGTTGACTATGTTGCGATTTTGTGATGGTATGTCAACGGTAGAAGAACACCTTTAATGCAAACCGATAGAACTCGAAGCAACAGCGCTCGCATTATTTGCTATTTTAAATGATATTATAAACGAGGCAAACGTAGAGTAGAAAAATTGCGTCGGAATATGCACCGATGGTGCTCCTTCAGTGTCTCTAAGATTCCAAAGTACTTACGAAACAAAATCTCCACAGCGTGTCTGGATATATTGAATGATCCGCAGAGAAGCTCTGGTTTCCAAAGAAATGATTCGCGGTCTGAATATTGTGCTAACCCCTAAAATCAAGAATCTTTTCTGCACTTCGTAAAGACACGGCCGCAGTACATTCACAGCGTTACTATTTCATTGCGGGTCAATATGTTTATCACACAGGAAATTTTTTCAACGTGTTTATGAATTAAGAGATAAAATCACTATTTTTGTAGAAGAGGAAAACCGACCGGAAGCCGAGAAGTTTCGAGATGGTTTATTTACGATGGAACTGACTTACTCGGTCGATATATTTGAGAAATTAAATACCTTGAATCTTCAGTTCCACGGAGGAAATACACATATGTTTGGTACGAGTGATAAATTTAATGTTTTTGTAGAAAATTGGAATAGCGGAGCAGAAATTTAAAGTAAAAAGATCTAGAAATATTTGTAAATGCGAATGAACGTGTTAAAACTTACAGGGCCGAAGAAAAAAATTTAAAAGTTGTTTTTGTAACCGTTGAAAATCATTTAGCCGTGCCGACAAAGAATTTTAAAAAGTTTTTCTTGCTGATGAAAACTCGATAGCAAGTTACGAGTAGCTTAGGGATCCGTTCCAAAATACTACCTAAGGGCTTTCAAATGCCGAAGAAATCTTCATAGTCTTCGTAAAAAGTGGCGTAAGCAAAAGACAATCTATTAAAAATCGCTGTTTGAATTTTGTTAGGGGTAGATGGATTTTGTACAAAAAACAAGAGCGTTTCGTGTACGGTTACCGTTTTCAACACCCTACCTTAGCGAAACCGGATTTTCTGCGGTGGCTGCTTTGAAGGCAAAATATAAATCTCGGCTAAATATAGAAAAAAGAAGAGTGTTTGTTTCGAAGAATATTAAACCTTCCTTTAAAAAACTTAACTCTGCCAGACGGGCCCAAGGGAGTCGCTAATAATTATTAAACTAGTTATAAATGTATTATATCAGTGTAAATGTATATTTTATTATTTATTATGTAAGAATGTATTTTATTTTGCTTTCCTTTCGGCAAATTAATACATTTTTTTAATAATATTTTCTTTTCGATATGCTCGCGCTCTTATTTAATGTTATCAGGCCCCCCTACGAAGCGCGCTCCACAGCTTGAGAAACAATGCAATAAACCGCTTCCGTTTCGAAATGCAAGTTAGGTCAACGGTTAAAAATTCGTTGTTGTATTATGTTCGGGATAAGAGCTATCCTAGCTGCTGTTTGTAGCAGTAAGTTTTACTGCAACGTGTGCGATTGCATTAGTGCAGTAATATACCGGGCGAGTCGATTTGTTACTCCTTACCGGTATTTTTTTAATACGTTATTGTCTATCGCGGTTTGTCAGCATCGATATAACCTAAAATATAGATTTGTTTGGTGCGGTTCGTAACTTTACGTAATAATTCAGTTTCCACGAGGAGGTTTAAAAAGGTTCATTCTGTTTTGTGTTCTTTATATTTTTTTATTAATGCACGTCTAATTTGCTACATTCAGTAGAACGTAGAGAAGATACTATAAACTAATTTATTTACTCTCAAACCTGTAAAAGTGTATACCTATGTTTCAAGCGATAAGACTAATTTTTAACGATATCACTAAGTAAGCGATCGTATAAAATTCATGAAATAATTTTTTTCTGAGTATTTTTGTAAAAAATGTTTGGAAAAATTTATTCTGTTCTCTGATAAATTATAAAATTAATATTTTTATTTGAGATAATTTAAAGTAATGACTTATTTTCATGGAAAAATAAATAATAATAATGGTTAAAAATTAATCTGGATAAAAACAAATTAATAAATAACAAAAGAAAATTGATATTTTAACATGCCAACGAAATTATAAACACCACTTCCCTATGTACGTTATCTGATTGAGGAACACGGTTAAAAAAAAATGACTTAGGACCTATGATTAAAAAAGAATTTCCTAAATACATTTTTTATTCTGATAAATTTATTAAACTGAAATGGCAGATGTGCTCCTCTGCGGATAAAAAAAAACTGTCTAGCATTTGTGTGGATTCCCATAGATTTACAATAAAAGTTGAATTTTATTCAGACAGATTCCAGATCAATTCTCTATTCTTGGCGATAAATAAATTACTTTTTAAATTACGAATAATGTATTATAGATTTCATTAGTATCAGCGGTTCGGTAGCGAATCTAGCTGCAGGACATGATGTCATCGATGTAATATTTATATAAAAAATTTAATATTTATATTATCGTTCGATAATTTTTTGGCGTACTTCTCACAATGTGATCGTTTAAGATTTCAGAGTCGATTTTCGGTTGACGTTCACCGTTTATCGGGTTTATCATTTGGGTAATATATTTGCAAGGTTTCTTTGCGTTACCTTATACGTTCAGATTTATTATTAAAATACTCAATTTTTTATTTTGAAATTACATTATTCAAAATAAATGTATTTTTTATAGTTCTTTTTCATTTTGATATTAAACGGTTGTTTAATTTTTTTGGTAAACCTACTGTCTTTCTTTCCTGTGCGTGGGGTTGTCCATTTTTAAGCGGTTGCTTTTTACGGGATATCATAAATGTATAAGCGTAATCTCTTATGTATTCTGTCAGTGTGGTAGTGAAAGTTTTCACCGAGTCGGCTATATTATCCGAGTTATTAGAGTAAATGCTGATCTATATTTCTTGTTCTAAATTCGATTTTAAATTTTCATAATTAATTTTAGTTACGTTAGTGATGGTCGAATTACTTTTAAGCTTGTTTGGTTTGTCTACATTAGTATGCACTGTGGAAAAGCGATCTGTTTTTTCCGTTTTCAAAACGGTATTTATGTTGTTACTTTTAAGGAAAATACGGTCGATACATGAAATATTTTCAATTTGAACCGTATTGTGTTTATTTATCTAGGATTTAAAACCATTTATATGTAAGGCGGTTAAAAATATTCATTTGTCGGTTTATTGTCGTCTAAAATATTTATATTCATATCTTGAACAAGAATTTTTATTTATAAATAAATACGACGTGTGACAGTGGTTTTACTAGTAAGTTTTATAAAAGGGATAAGCTAAATCAAAGACAGTTATATTCAGTTTGTTGAATTGACTAGAGTATTATTAACAACCGAAATGGAATTGGAATGGAGGGGGAGAGGTGAAATAGAAAAGAGAGGGAATTTCGTGAGTACATATATATATATATATATATATATATATATGTACATATATATGTATATATATATGTATATATATATATATATATATATATATGGTTTTAAAGGAGAAGCGACGATGATGTAGTCTCACGTAAAGTTGTATGTGTACAAATTAATAGTTATTTTTTATTTTTTAATAAATGTAAGAATTTTGAAGTTTATTTAAACCAAAATATTTCAAAATGTGGAAGATTTTAACTAGGCATTTAAACGAAACAAAATGTTAACAGCAATAAATATTTACTGCTATTCAAATGCAAACCTTAATCGTTGGAATCTAAATAAATTTAAATAAAATTAATTATTAATTAGCTTTAAAAATAACTAATTTATTGCTTTATTGATTTTTTTTTCTATTTCGTTTATTTTTCTAAAATATTTAATTCTTTTGTTTTGTAATTTTGAACATATTGTTTCGTTTAATACTGATTAAAATCTATCGCATTTTCAAATATTTTTTTTAATAAACTTCCAAATTCTTTTGTTTGCGTTATGTTTCTGTGCAGTTTATTCGTACTGTTTTACTCGAAATCAAATTCTCTACAGATTTTGTTTAAAACCTTAATGTGTTTATCCCCGTTTAACAATGTTATTTTAAACCAAACGTAAAATAGTGTGTTTTTTTTCAACTACAATCTTTTGTTTTTTTACACCAAATTTCTCAAAAACACAGTTTCTCAAAAAATACAATTCTAAGACCTACGTTTTTCAATTTTTCAGGTCAGATTTCATATAAAACTACAACTTCTCCCTTAATTTGGATCCCAGTATTACAGTCTAGCTTAATTTTATGGAAGGCACAGAAAGCAGGGCGAAATCTTTCGCCAACCGACATTCGTTAACGAAGCGTTTCCAAACATATATTAGTATAAATTTTATTTTCACCGGTATTTCACGTCCTAAATATTTGTTATTTACTTGATGAATCACTCTGTATTAAACAGATAACCGATATGTGGAATGCTAGAACCACGTTGAATGTTTTCCTTTAAATACAATATTAAATACAATAAGTGTATTTTTCTTAATTTGAGACCGGTAAGCTGAGTTGTTTTGTGCCTACAGTGTTAGAACAAGTCCTGAAAGTTTGTTATATTTTTCGTGAATATCTGTACATTCCTGTCTTTTTAATTTCTCTAACGTTTATTTTCTTCTGCTACTTTTTTGATTAAATTTCCTGATATCTCAAAAAGTAAAGAAAATTCAATTTCAATCCCACACTCACCATGTAACCGAAACTAGAACTTTTTTAAAAGTTACGTTTCTGTTAATAACGAAATCTTTTGCCTGTCTGCATTTCGTGATTAATAAATTAGGTATCTATTTTAGAAAGGTAAATTGTCTGTATCGTTCAGTACGAAATAGTTTTACAAATTTTTGGCACTTTTTTTAACTTATATTAATGTATTCTGCAGATCAAAACGGTCGGATTTTATTTTAGATGGTCAGATTTATTATTAATTTTTTTATTCGACAAAAGTTTAGCCGATATTTTTGTTGTGATTTCTTTTTATTAATCGTGATAACTTACGATGTACAATATAATAAATGAAAGCGACTTTTAAAATTAACCTGTATGTATTAGCTGAAGAACATTGCCAACGGTACATGAACGGGTAATGGTAAGGCTTTCAGTTATTTAATTTTATCTAATATTCAATTTATATATATATATAATTTCAACAGCACATGATATCGTGATGATTGCACGTATACATAAAAGCACATTCGCGTGCGTGTTTTTATAGTCCTTTTTACTTCCTTGCACGAAGTAAAGTATTGAGATCGCAAAAAATTTCGGTTTTCAGATTTCAACGGAAATATCCATTTTGAACATCCCTGAATCCATTTTGATAGTTTCGGCGTGACGTCTGTACAAATACGTACCTACGTATTACGACTCGAAAACGATTATGTACGACTCAAAACGTAGCATGTTGATACAGGACTGTTGTAAAATCTAGTTGTGCACCTTCCTTTTTGACTGCAATCGACTGAACCAAAAGTATTCAACAAAGTCCAAAATCCAAAAACATTTTGATTTTGGACTTTTTCTTAACTGCAGTAATAAGCCCTCAACGATATATCGTAAGAGATTTTCAACTGTAATAATCATAAGGAGTACTTATTTTCAGTGGTTCCATAGTTGTAGCCAAATAAAATTTTAATTAATGAAATATTTGGAGCTTACAAAGGAAGGCACATAGGTTTGAATAAGACTTCATCTCCTTTTGTTTAAAAATTTTTTTTTTTTAATTATAATTATTTTTTTAATAATTATTAACCCGTGATTGTAAAAAAAAAAAAATACAATAAATAATTATTCAATAATAAAAAAAAAAACACAAGTTATTACTGACATAAAATTTTAAGTACTTTTAAAAATGTGTATGTGTAATTTAATAGGCACACCATTACACATGTGTATATGTAACAGATTTGGTGAAACATCTGATTTCTTAATACTAATTGAAAATTATAATTTAGAATCGTATTATTTTTGGATTTTCTATTTCAATTTCTGTTTAATTTTATTTAATTATTCTGAATTTGTGTTTAATTTTATCTACATTAAAGTTAACTACAGCGACTGAAAAATAGACTCTCACAAGAACTTCTAAAATATTTAACTCTTTTGTATTGTAATTTTGAACATATTGTTTCGTTTAATACTGATTAAAATCTAGCGCATTTTCAAATATTTTTTTTAATAAACTTCCAAATTCTTTTGTTTGCGTTATGTTTCTGTGCAGTTTATTCGTACTGTCTTTTTAATTTCTCTAACGTTTATTTTCTTCTGCTACTTTTTCGATTAAATTTCCTGATATTTCAAAAAGTAAAGAAAATTCAATTTCAATCCCACACTCACCATGTAACCGAAACTAGAACCGTAATTTTCTTCGAAAATTCTGTAAAAAATAGATGTGTTTGAAATCCAAATTAATTATTTAAATACAAACGCGTGAAATAATGTTAAAGTATAATATACATTAAATATAAAAGATTACTACAAAATGATTTAAAATTTCGGTATTAAAGATTACTTTGAGCGCATCTTTTAGTACACGTTGAACGGGAAACAGATAAATGGTGTTTTTTGTTGTTTTTTTAATTAATATTATCTAAAAATTCATTAACGTTCCCGTAAAAAAAAGTCTCTTATTCTATTTTAAATACATCGGTTGGAAGATTTTTCAAATGATTTGGAAATTTATTAAAACGATAGCATAAGAAGATCCTTTCTCGTAAATATAGTATCGAGTTATAAACGAAAACAGTTCCGTTGTCCGGTTTGGTAAAGGTAGATATTGTTATTTTTAAAAGTATAAGTGACCACTTTTTTTAACAAAAATTAGACGTTCATAAAGATTGCAGAAAAAAATTAGCTATATGGATTAACAGATTTAAAATCTAAAACTCAGTTTTCGATCCTTCGATTAGCATCTTTTCTCATCGTAAAATTTTATTAGTCGATTGTTCTGACTCCTTTATTTTTTCTAAATGTATTTAACATTTGAATTAATAATTAAGAGCATTCTGTACCTACCCGTTCAGAAAAAGAAAACACGTCAGATGGACTTTTTAATATTATGATGGAGATATTAAAATATTTCCAAACTTTTTTAACCGATTTGGGTGAAATAAAATTGATTTTGCAATGAAATTATTGGGTTATTAGATTTGATTTCTAAATTGTATTAAATTTATCTTGAAATTATTCATTTACTATCAAACTTAACAAAGTTTGCGAATAATTTTCGTTAGATATAATGAAAAAAATCAAAATTTTAAAAAGAAAGTTTAACAATATAGACTTTAAAAAATGTATTTTTGAGAACCGCAGAGTTGAACATTTATAAAACCAAAAGAGGCTTCACAAAAAAAGAGCTAAGAAACAACCTTAAAGTATCACATAAATGAAAGAAAGCCACCGGTTTAAACATTTTTTTTAAAGTTTAGAAGAAACTAAAAACCAAAGGAGACAAAGTACAAAAGAAAACTTAAAACAGCTGATCCGACTATAATGTAAACGAAAACTAAAATAAGTAAAAGAAACATAAAACCAGAAACGGCAGAACGATAACGATAGCGGAAGGGTGGGATTAAGTGACATTCGAGGCTTAACGCAGGTACCGAGTCGACCGGTTGATCGAGTTCGAAATCCGGGCACACCAAGTTACTTTTTTACACTTTAAGTATTATTCATTTATTTAATTCTACCGCTCACCTGTGTCGTCAAAACATAGCAGAAGACTAAAACAGAATTTTTTGGAGGTTGGTGTGGATTTTTGAAAAAAATTTTTTTTTTTAAATATTATTTTTTAATCGTTAACAATTATTTTTAACAATCATATGACCTTAATTAGGCGAAAACTCCAGATATGAAAGTGACCTAGCTCTACAGCCGCGACTCCTACGGAGCACAGTTGAAAGTCCATTGTCAGCTAAATATTAGTTGATATTTTGTGCGGACTCGGCATGCTGATATGTTTGACGCGATGAATAAGGCGACAGGAAACATTTCAGTCCTCACATTTCTTAGTAAATGCGGCACGGAATGTTTGTTATTCTTGAGGATGGCTCTACCAGTTTTAGAAGTAACTCGTGATTCATGTCAGGTCATCTAAAAATTTATGCTTTATGGAATTTAATCATACATACGAATGCATAATCATATTTGCTGTACAATGTTACATCAAATATTATTGGAAACGTCAATGATCGATATTTTATGAAACAACATGGCATTTACAATCAGTATTAGTAATATTTATTAAATTAAGAAAAACTGACTACGTATGTTTTGAAAATTCAGTTGTGATGAATACAAAGATTTTTTCAAAAATGTAATTTTCGGTCATTCAGTAAAGTTTTAAAAATTTTATATATATACTCAGCATCAGGAATGCTAAATATAATATTCCACGCAATGTAACATCTTTTACATAAAATACGGGCAGTACATGTCTACCGATGAAGTACATATCTTCTAATAAAAAAAAATTTAACATTTTTTGGTTTTTATAAATTTTTGAGTATTTACCGTCCTGAAGAGTATTTTCTGTAAAATACTTTTTAGTATCTGTAAATACTTAAAAAGGAAGCGAATAAAAGCTTTTTTCTTCTTATAATTACTACAAAAATTTTAACGCTAACTCAGATCGATCTAAAAAGTAGAATCAAGTGCTGAGCGTTGTAAAATGGATGAGTTATGCGTAATCGCAAATTTACATAGAGCGTAGATCCTTTCGGCGCTAGCAGATATAAAGAATATCTTTGCTTCAAACAAAATCGGTTGAATATTTATGTAATCGGTTTCTGTCTGAGGTAAATAAAGGAAAGGGTGAAGGATTAAATTGTTATCAGAAGATGAAAATATTTCTTGATCCGGGGTTTCAAAGCGGCATCAGCAAAGATTGTGGCTTACATAGAACTATCGTCTGTAAAACAGTCGACTATGTTCTGCAAAGGTTAACGGAAAAAGCTCCCGATCGGATCCATTTTCCGCGAACTGCCGCTGAAATCGACGCGAAACAAAAATAGAATACGATGATCAAAATGCCTTGTGTAATCGTTCTAGTTGATTTCACCGACGTAAAAATAAAAAGTCCGACTAACTACTTATCAAGTTTTTGGTTTATTTTTTGATAGCCGCCTTACTTTGGTCAAACACATGAAAGAATTAAAAACAAAATGTTCCAAACTTTTAGATATGCCGCGAGTTCTTAGCAATACTAATTGGTGAGCCGATCGGTCATGTACGATACGTTTTTATTATTCCTTATTTCGGTATCCTTTATATTACGGTTGTGTCGTCTACTCTTCAGCGCGTCATACCGTGTTTAAAATGCCGGATGCTGTACCTCATGCTTTCCTTCGGCTTGCCAAAGGTGCATTTAGATCCAGCCCAGGATTTAAATTTAAATCGCCCAGGAACATTCGTCGAATCCCGGGTAACGATAAAGAAGTTGTGGACCGGGTATTTTTATTACTTAGAAGTTTGGTATATTAGATACCTTTTAATACTGTTACGAATTTCGTTAAAAAATTTTATTTTTTTGTTATCCGAGAAGGAGCCTTTTACAATCCTCTTTGTTTGTTAAATTTATTATTTTTATTTTTGGTTTATATATATATATATATATATGAGTTGTTCTTTTTTTATATTATTTACCTTTAAATTTTATCCCGGATAGTAGTTTAAATGAATTTTTTAGTAAAAAAAAAAAATAAATGCTGATAAGTTTGGAGTATATCAATGACCAAAGAAGTTTTATAATAACCATTTTGAAACGGTTACTTTTTAATTAAAAAAAAAAAAAAGAGTTAAAATAGTTTGAAATGTGATAATTAGGATACATTTTTGTTGTTAGTGTACAACTTTTTTTCTAGATAAAGTAAATCATGTAGAATATCAAATCATAATAGTAGAGTGATGATTTTCTGTCTTCGACACCGAAATAATTTTTTTTTTTTGTAATTTATCCGTTATAATCTAAAATATATATTTTAAATACATTCACTTGTGTATATACAGTATTTGGATATAAAATTAATGAACATAATATTAATTTTTTTTTTGGCTAAAGTAGATTAATTTTTACTAAAAGAAATTAAAATTCAGTATTTAATGTATTGTAATATATTTCGTATGATGCAGACTGGATTTATTTTCCCGAAAGTAGAGAAGAAATAAAAGAAGCACTAGAAAAGGAATTAACTTATTTTAAAATCCATACGCTTATAAGGAGAGTGTACAAATTTATACTCGTGCAAATTCATGAAATTTTGAAATTGACGTTCTGTGTTAGGGTTATTGTTGTAATTTTAATCAAAAAGAAATAACCCGTGACATATTTCGCTTCGGTGACACATTTTGAAATATTCCGTTCACGGACGCAAATTGGAAAAACTAGTGCATCAACTTCATTACTTATAAAATAAAATAACTTTGAAAAAAGTTAAAACATTAAATTCATTTAAAGTAAAAAGGTATGGTAATCGAATATTTAATGTTTTTAAATATTTCTGTTTGGAGAGTAAAAATATAAAGTGAATGCGCATCCAGAGAGAAAACGAATTTCTCATACAAACAGACGCCCTTTAACATTAGAGTATGCAATTCATTTACATAAGTCATTATTTAGTAAAACAATGACAGCCAACCTATATTCGTAATTCCTAATTCATTCTGAGTTACGGGACGATACGATGTCACGTAGTTATATAATTACCAAAAGGTAAAATATTTCATTATACAATAGCAATATTTTGAGAACATTATATTTCCCTGCACGATCTCATTTATATGCTGGCAGGGGCGAAAATCTTATAAAAATCAATTACTTTTATAGATATTATATATTAGATGGTAGGATACATAGATATTCATACACATCTTTTTAAAATTCATCAGTGTAATAAAAGAAAAGTTTTGTAGCTACGAAGAACTGCCACGGTTTACGTTGAAAAATGTATTAATTATTTGTTTTGATTATTCCAATTTGTATTGAGAGAATGTAATTGTTTTACATCAATACACCTTCCCGAGTAAACGATGTAATTAGCTGCTTACTGTCGTCATAAAAGAATATGCTATTGTATTTAGTCGATCTATTGAACTTCTATTGAACTTCTATCGATCTATTGATCTAGTTGATCTATTGAACTCTGTACAACGATCAACAAATTTCTGACAATGTTTTCTAGCCTTTATATAATTCATATTATTTACTCAATTTTTTTAAAAACTGTACATAATTCAATATATTACATTTTTTAACATATATTTCTTTCTAGAAGTTTATAATTTTAAATATTCATACTGTCATATACTTTTGCTGAAATTGTTATCGGATATATTTATTTGAATTAATAGTGTAAACTGATAAGGCATTAATCCGCTTTGGGAGATAGTGTCTGCTAATAATCTGGAGTTAATATTGAAGTAGAATTATGGCCTTTGCGCTGAGATCCAGGGCGTTTTTTCAACTCTGTTGGCTTAACTTTATTAATAATAAGCACGTCACAGAAGTATGCGGTAGTTATTATTCGTTGATTTTTTTTAGATGATCGACAAAAAACGAGGTGTTTGCATACCAAAAGATTGTCATCATGATTTCTTCTTCCGATGTTCGGTTTCGGAAATTTTTGCCCCGTAAATTCTTACGCTTTTACTTTATGCTGTCTTCTTGATTCCCGTTCATAATGATGAATTCATGTCTCGTCACACGTTAGACTGCAGTGCAAAAAACAGCTGTACTGTTGTTTCAGTTCCGTGCTCGTGCGAAGTCTTGCCTCCTTATGACATACACAGCACAGAAATAAGGAAATAAGGACTGTCAAAGTTTGGATGACAATGAAGTAAGTATATTATTCAGATTACTCTAGTCACGGTAACATGTGTTAGATGCACAAATGAAGCGCATTCACTCATTACTTTACTTGCATTTATAGATTGTGCAAAAACAATCAAACCAACTTATAAAACCTTTCGGATGAAGTTTTGTATTATATAATTTTCATTGGATTACATGTGATGTTATCCATGATAATTAAAAGTGAGAGTTATACGTCGAACAATTTCTTTAAATTCAGAGAAAGAAGATATTTTGCCTGAATTTTTTTTACATAATTTCTCCCTCCTTCTCTCTCTCTCAACCATGTTTGCCACTTTCCATCCTCTATTCATTATAAATGGTATTAATGGTATCATTTCACATGTATCAATAGCCACAGGTATTGATAATTTTTTACATGGGATATGATTTAATAGTCTATTAAATCAACATGGTCTGTTAATTTAATGTTTAATTTTATGTGTTTTTTATATTGTATTCACAATGTTTCACTAAACTAAGTTTATCCTTTTTTGAGTATACACAGAACTGAGATTGTTTATAATAGTACTTGTGACTTTTTCTATGATGTGGCTAGCTAATATTGCCTGTATATCACTGTAAAAGAGATTTTGGTCTTTATTGTTCATTGTTTGATACTACATCCTGTTTGCCTAATGTAGAACTTTACACTGTTGCTATAGCTTGGTTTATATTTATTACAGAGGAACTGCAGTAATATATTATAGAAAATTATATATTTTAGTTAAACTGTGCTAAATTCTGTATGGGATGGCTGTTTTTTTTAGTCAAATCTATACTATTAGTGTACTGTAACGTAGAATACATAGTAAAACTGTAAAAAGTCAGTAGTTCTGTCTAACTGAAATTTAGAATCGGTTTTTAATTTAAATATTTATAGATGACCAAACAATCCTTTCTATAGTGAAAATAACTTTTTGAGTAAATGATTAAATAGGCTACATAATATTTATAATAAATGATCATAATGAACGATTGTAAAATATCTGAAGATATTGGAAATAAATTCATTATTATTATTATTAATAACATGCCGTCTGTTAGACGCAGGTTCCACCTGCTCCAGGCTCCAGGCACTGTCTGATCAGTGGACTGGCCACCGCTTAAGGGTCCGTCCATTGGTCGAGGCTGCCAAAGGATCCTATCGCAGCCGGTCTTGATGGCCTGACCGAATTGCTCAGCCTTCAATTCCACCTCCTACCCATGCACCATTTCAACTCCTGCAAGGCACTCGCGCCACAGCCTATGCTGATCCAGGCCTCTTAGGTTATAGCAACCCGAATCTGGAGCTCTTAGACCGCCTCTGTAAACGATCTCATAGGTTATAAGCGTACGATCGCTCACACTGGCCTCAGGCCAGACAGCCCAACTACTTGTACTTCGCAGCAAGATGCTCGTCACCAAAGTGACGTCGATGATTCTTTATATAAACGATTTATCTAAAGTTATAATTGTGTTTTGGGGTTAAAAATGGAAAAATTGGGGATAAAGCTGTTTTGAAAAATCACAACTCATGAAACGGCCAAAAATTTTAGGATTTTGATTGGATTTTCGTTATACAATACATTATAGATCATCATTACCAAAATATTACTTCAATCTGCTGCATTTTACATAAATATACATAATTAATAAACTATAATTACTTACAATCATGGTAACTTAATGAATATCTCATCATCTACAAGAAGATTATTTTCTTTGATTTCCTCCACTTTTCAGTTACACGATTGCTTAAAATTTTTATCTTTTGAAACTGCTGAATTTATATAGAATTAATCAATTTACTAATTGTAATTAAATAATATAATATTTCTATTATCCCACTGTTGAACAATCATAACAAAAACACTCATGAGTGTCTAATTAATTCATTTTTTTTATGCGTGGGACATGGAAATGGAATATTCTAACATATGAATAATGCTATGCCTAACTGGGATTCAAACCCGGGACCTCCGGATGAAAAACCAAGATGCTACCGCTCCATCACAGAGATCGGCATTTAATTAGATCAGCAATCATTAAATTAGGTAGTGGTTATGGTAGTTCTGCCTCACTCAGGGCAAATCTCTCGTTAACACCCCTCACCTAAACCTGAAGTGTCAATACTCACACACAAACAGTGACAAGTCATAAATTGTTGCATATTAGATTACACTGATCAACAATGATTTTGTTAGATGAGAGTGAATAACTGATTCTTATATATGAAATCAGAATTTTTCTATCGGGCTTAATGTTTTTGTAATTACCAATCTTATTTTCAGGTAATATCATGCTTCAAAGCATAGCATTTTGTGAATGCATTTTATTATAATATTTGTCAACTAAATAGCTTTTGTTTATTTATTGCAGTACCTTTTAATTGTTGTCACATTGATTTATTGGACATTAGTTATCATGTTTATTATTTACACACTAAATAAAATGAACAAGAATGTGACTCATTTTCCTATTTTCATCTTACAATAAACATATTATCTGCTCATTAGTTATATTTACTTACAAATTGTCAAACAGACTAGAAAAATATTTTTAATTTTCATTCAAGTGCAGGTTCTTGTGTGTGTAACATGCAGCTATGTAGCTGGCTTTTGAATTTGCAGGTATATTCTGTTCAGCAAAGTGAGTGTATGTTTATTAAATTAGTGTATTTATAAAGTGTTAATTTTTAAACGATATTATTTATTATAATATATTAATAATGCCTTGTAGTTGCATTAATCATCCAAACAATTTCTGCTACTCTGTGGTGAGGTAACGTTGAAGTCTCAGAAAAGAAATATAAGTTCACCGATAAAAAAGTCGTATGAACTGTACTTTGGATGTAAATTAGTCGATCAGGATAAATCTTGGGCTCTTCATATTTGCTGTGCTTCTTGGGTAACATTGTTGACCGGTTGGCTAAATGGATCTTGACATGCCATTTGCAATCCTTCGGTTTGGAGAGAACCGAAGGATCACCACACGCTGTTATTTTTGTGTAATAAAGATATCTGGAATAGCAGCTAAAACTAGATGTAATGTTAAATACCCTGATATTCCCTCTGCCATGCGGCCAGTGCCATATAGCAAAGAGCTTCCAATTCCAGTACCACCAGAAACATGAAACTTAGATGACGATGAAAATGTCGAACTTGTGCTGACTTATCAGGTGATGAAGAAAGAGATCCAGACTTTTTAGAAAATAGATTTACTGAATCCGATTTAATTAATCGATTAGAATTAAATGATCTGGTTCGTGATCTTAATTTATCAAAGAATCGAGCAGAAATATTGGCATCAAGACTGAATTGATGGCATCTTTTAAACCAAACACTAAAATAACTGCTTTCCATGACAGACAGTCAGAATTTGAACATTTCTTCTCTCGGTATGTAGACTTAATACACTATATGTAATGATGTGGACTGTTTACTGGAAGCTTTGGGAGATATGCACCATCCTGACGAACGACAGCTTTTTATTGACTCGTCAAAGCTTAGTTTGAAAGCTGTTCTACTTCACATTGAAAATAAATACCTATCAACACCATTAACATATGCTGCTCACATAAAGGAGTCTTATGAAAATACGTAACTTCTATTGAGCAGGATTCGGTATGAGAAATATTTATGGCATATTTATGAAGTTCTGAAAGCAATAGCACTTTAACTTGGATACACTAAGTTCTGTTGCTTTTTGTGTAAGTGAGAGATAGCAGGGATAGGAAAACCCATTATATAAAAGTTTGTTTGTTTTTTTTCTTTACCTTTATTTATAATTTTTCTTTCTTGTATTTTAGCTGAGACTAATCGTTCTCCATTTGATTTTTCTGAAGGTGAATCAGAGTTAGTTTCTGGTTTTAATGTTGAGTATAGGTCTTTTAGATTTTCTTTATTTTTTTGTCCGAGTATAGAAATATAATGTTTATAAGATATTTATCTTGTTTAATTTTTTTAGGTGGTGATTGTATAAATTTTTTTTTTAAGGTTATCTTTGTTATTTATTTTTTGTTTGAGTTCGCGGTTCTTTTCCTCGTTATCGTTACGATAAGCTAATATATTTATGTTGAAGGAGTTATTTATCTGTTGCTTTGAATTATATTTTATTTTTTATTTTTTTTAGGGTGTTTTTGTTTTTCATTATTTTAAGGTATTTATATAAGTTAATAGTATATTATACTTTTATATAATTTCAAGTTATATTGCTTAAAGCTTATTAACTTATATTTTAACTAAAAATTTAATTGTAAGCGGGTTTATAACGAAAAACGAGAAGTAAACTGTCGTCAAGATTTGTCCAGTTAAAATATACGGTTCTTCAACCGGCCGAGCTCCAATTCATGTCGGTAATTTAAACCTATTAGCGTTCAGAATATTATTTTATTGATCGGGTAAAACGATCTTGTTTGGAAGTTTTTTTTTATCGATAACGGTATTGATATAATGATTACGATCGATATAATTAGTGCCACTACTCCTCCTAACTTTCTTGGAATAGATCAAAGGATAGCGTATGCAATTAGAAAGTATCATTCCGGTTGAATATGTGGAGGGGTTCTTAGAGGATTGGCCGGTGTAAAGTTTTCTGGGTCTACTGTAATAAATGGATTTATATTGATTATTATCGTACTGGAGAAGTTTGTACAGAGTAGTTCAACCGAAGAATATTTACGTTTTTTAATCCACATCACATATATTTGGCTAATGCATATCACGAGAATAGTATCGTTAAGGTATTAAAAAAAGAGCGTGTAACCGATAAATACACACACACGCGCGCACGAATACAAAGGAAAGAATGTACAGACAAAGGAAACAGTTGATATTAAAAACTACCCAAATATTTACAATTCTGCAATAAAATTTATTATTGAAAATTGTGTAATGATGATACAAATGAATGTTTATTCATTAAAATAAATTAATATTTAGCGAGGCGGTACAATCCATATCCAATATCATTGTTGATATTTCATAAATTTTCCTCGTGTATTCTGTAAAAAAAAAAAAATTATTAGCAATTTGTTTATTATTATAAGCGTGTATATTCTATATCGTATTGAAGCCGGTCTATGATAATGAAAGAATACGAACTTGAATAAATGCTTGTGTAATGTGGTGAATATTTTAGTTAGTAGCATTTTTATGAACAAAATAAGGAAAAAAAATAATAAAAAACGATTTTGAAATTCCGAGTCTAAAAGGAGTGATGTAACAATGAAACTATTTTTTTAATCTCTCGGTAACAAATTAAGATATCAGCATGATTTTTTTGTGCGTGTAATCTTCATGTGAATATTTAAAAACCAATTTCTAGATTTTTTTGATATTCCGAGTTTCAAGGATTAAAAATAAATGTTTGAATTTTTTTAAAACCCTATTTTTTTCTATTTAATTTCTGGGTAACAAATGAAGATATCAACCTAATTTTTGGTGACTGTAATCTTCATATGAATAAACCAATTTTTTAATTTTTTAAATTTGATCTTAAAAGGGGATGAAGAAAGTTAAAAAAACAAATTGAAAAATTATTGTAACATTTCTTTAATTAACACCGATTATACTAAAGGAGATATTCAGTAGATTTGGGCTTGCAAATACTCTTCACGTAAATATTTAAAATCCATTTTCGGGTTTTTTTAATTCCGATTTTTTTAAGGTGTGCGAAGGTATAAGGTATTATAAAATTTATAAATTATTAAATTAATATTTAATTAACTAAATTCATATGTATTTTTATGAAATTAAAAAACATATGATTATTATTTTTAATAAGTACTTACCAAAAAATTAAATATACTTACGTACAAGATTGAACCCTTATATATGGAACTATTTCATCTAACAGTTAAGATAGCAAAAATATATTAACCAATCATAACTAAGCTTCTACGTAAGAAGTCGCATTATCTTTTACTCGGATATCCACTGTTTATAAAGTTTAGTAACAGTTTTTTTTAACACGTGGAACTCAGTTTTTCTCTATATGTCTGCCTATGTGTTTTTTCTGTAATCTCAATTTAAACCTACTCTAATTTTTTTTTCCAAAAATATTTCAATATTTTCTATATTAGATGAAATTAAAACTTAAATAGATTAATTTAATTTTTAACTTTTATTAATTTAATAAATTACTTTCATAATTTTTAGAATTAATTGTTCTGGCAGAAAATGTTTTTTTATTTCATATTTATTTAGGAATCAGTTTAAGGAAAAATAAAAGGAAATGTACGTTTCCATTAAAGAATATATATTTTTTTTATTTTATAAACTTTTTGTAGAAGCTTTGAAGTTGTACGTATGAGAATAAAATATTTTTTTGAAGTGAAAATTCCACTACAAGTAGAAACATTTATTTTCAATAACACAGTTAAAAAAAAATAATAATTTGAACTGAAATAAAAATAGAAAAATTAGAATGTATTTTTTATGCTGAATCTTAAATGAAATCAGATTTTCTTCATCACCCTCAGATTTTTAGTTATAACTTTTTAAAATATTGAAAAACTTATTAAATAATAATAATTTTTTTTTTTTGAGGAGGGAGGTGGAAATGCATTTACGCACGGATTGTCGGGCTCCCGCTGATGGTATTATCCGATCACTATCAGCAGACTACCGAGTAAAACCACCTCCCCTTTCTACCAGGACTCGACCCGGAACCGTTTAATACATTACTTCCGGTCGACTCCTCCTATACTAGCCTGATTAGGCGCTACCGAATTTTCAGGATTATCCAGGTCAACCTTTTTGGCCCTGAGAATGCTGCCGACGAATCGGGCTACATTCTCCCAGCTGCTCAGGTCACGGAGCATCATCGCAACCACGTTGTGGGGACTCAGTGCTCCAAAATCCGCTTCTAGTGTCTTTCCACCGAGCACATTTGAAAAAGGTGTGCTCAGCGTCGTGCCGTACACCGGGGCAATACAGGCAGTCGGGGGACGGCGCTTTCCCTATCACATGGAAGTAAGCGCGGAAGTACCCGTGACCCGTTAAAAATTGGGTCATGTAGTACTCCGGCTCTCCATGCGGTCGTCCGTCCACGGTCTGACTAGAGGGATAAGGCTTGCGGTCCATCGTCCTCTGGTCTCGTGGTCCCAGGTCTCTTACCATTCGAGGAACGTGCGAGTGCGTTCCTTGTTGGCAATGGTCACCCGGTCTTCGCCTGCCCGTCGTCTCTTGTAGATCGCCTGGCGCTCCGTTGCTAAAGTAGCAATGGGTATGACGCCGGCGACCACAAGTACTGCAGATTCAGAGACCGTGCGATACGCGGAAGCGACTCGCAAGGCTGCGGTGCGTTGCACATGCGCGAGCCGCTTCCGGTTTCTCGCAACTCTTAATGCCTGGGCCCACACTTCTGACCCGTAAAACAGTATGGAATGCACCGTGGACATCAGCAATCGCCGTCTGCTGGTCTTCAGTCCGCCGACATTCGCCAAAAGCCGGCTGAGAACAGTTACGGCTCTTGCAGCTTTGTCGGCGGGTGTACGAAGCTGCTCAGCAAAGCTGGGTTTCCGGTCGATCATCATACCGAGGTACTTTGCGGCCGGCTTGGTCTCGACAACCTCTACCCCGACCCGCAGGGAAAGAAGGGTATCGATACGCTTCTTCGTGAGAACTACGATCTCCGTTTTGCTGAGGGCTAGAGACAATCCACGGTCGTCCAACCAGGCACCGACTCTGTGCATGGCTCGACTGAGCCTCGGTTGGCTCAGTCGCGACTGGAGTGTCGCGGTCTGCGACAGGTAGCGCAACGTCGTCAGCGTACCCAACCAAGGCAGATTCTTCAGGCATCTCCAGCCTCAGCAAGCCATCGTAGACGGCGTTCTATAAAGGTCGGGGCTGAGAATCGACCCCTGCGCCGCCCCTGACGTGATCGTACTCCTACGCCAGCCTGCCGCCGTCTCGTAAATGAGACCGCGGTTCCTCAGGTATGCGTCCACCATTCTGAGAAGGTATTGAGGCACATGTAACGAATGCTCCAGGGCCCGAATCATATCGCTCCACCGTGCGGAGTTGAAAGCGTTTTTTACGTCCAACGTAACGAATAGGACCACACGTCGCGAAAAATGATTGTGGTTCTCTGCTCGCCGTACTGCCTTAATAACCTCCTGAATTGCATCTAGGGTCGACCGACCCTGCCGGAAACCGTACTGGCTAGGTGACAGGCCAACTGCCTGATTCATCGCCGTAACCAGTCTTTTCTTTAACAACTTCTCCAATACCTTCCCAGTTGTGTCGAGCATACACAATGGGCGGTAGGAGGACGGCGACTCTGGGTTTTATTTTCCCTTGGGAATTAGCACAAGACGCCTTACACCTGGCGCTAAAACACCCAGCCTTCAGACATGCATTATACATGTCTAAATAATAATAATAATAATAATCCCTGAGGTAGATAATCCCCACGTCCGGAACACAACATCTACGTTCCACGTTCAGGGCGGTAACAGCTGTACTTACGTACAATACTTATAGCTGGCTAACGGGGTTCCGAGTGTTGTTCTCGGACATGTTCATTTTCGGCCGAATTATATCTACAGGCCGAATTTAAGGATTGGATTTCGCGGCCACCTGCAGGAACAAAATTTTTAACGATTAAGGACATGGATTGATACCACCTTTAGAGCTGGCGATGTGGCGGCCACGGTCGAAGTTATTTGCAGGTGTAACGAAGGCCTTTCGCTGTCCACATGCCCTCCGCGATGGCAAGCATGTAGTTAAGGTGCCCGTGTTTTTCGGCGCATGGGAGCCCTGAAAACCTCGGTGTGTAAGGGCCTGGAGTCAGTGAAGAGACTGCGCATCCGCTCAAAAGGCTAAGGAAATTGTTAAGTCTCGGTCTACCGAAATGGAGGTGCAAGTCGTTATTGAGAAAGCACCAGACACAGACGATAATAGAACTGTATGCATAGAGCCTCCAAAAGCTCAGAGAGCAGCCGCGGTGAGAGCGTCTATATCAGCCGGCCCAAGCACAGCCTTAGAGATTGAAATCAGTTTATCAGCCGCCGAAAACGCATCGCTTGCGAGTTTAGACTCAATAGCAACGATGCTAACTGCACCTACTAAGCTTTCATCACCTGATGTAAGCCGGCGAACGTCATTGGCGTCAGAAAGAGAAGAAGAACATCAACTTCTGACGAGAGTGTGTCTGAGGCCTCAGACACACTCTCGTCAGAAGTTGATGCCGTTCGAAGAATGGAAAAACGGTGCAAGAAAGGAAAGCCTAGGCGTTAAACATAAAGATTCGAAAGTTATATCTAAATGTGAATTAGTGAACCTTTTTTTTTTCTTTTTTTTTTGAAGTTTGACGGGGCTAATGACCAAAGTAGTCAATGCCCCTAAAAACCTCAAAAAAAAAAAAAATTACAATTAAAATTCCTACCTTTATGTTGCAGATATTTACATTTACCTTAATTTCTTTTTCTTATTTTCCTTTTGTGTTCACCGGAATCTTCATCACCCAGCAATAATCACTCATCATATATTCATCCTGACTGGATAACGTTCTTCCACCTGAAATATTTCTTGGTGGAACTTTTCTACTTGTTCGTCGCTGATGTCACAAAGTTTAAAGGGAAAATGTCCAAATGAGAACTTAAAAATTAATTTTTCAACGACATTCTGCCGTCTGATTTTTTTTAGTTCACTAAGAGTTCATTTATAAGCTAATCATGGTTTTCGGCTTTTTTGTTTCCAAGAAAACTAGTAACGACATCTTTGAATGACGTCCGCACTGCTTGTTATTTAGGATTCAGTTTGCTGTCAAATATATTTTCACGAATAAATTTTATTTGTGGCCCGATGAATATTCCCTCTTTTAATGCGGTTTCACTTAATTGTGAAAAAACTTCAGGTTAATATTTAATGCCATCTTTATCTAATAATGCTTTTACAAAATTCTTCATCAGACTTAGCGTCTGATGAAAATCTGGATTGCAAAATTATTGTGCAAAAACTGTCAGACCGATTTTGTTGAAATTTTGGTTGTTGCTTTATCATATCAAAAAATTGTTTGAGGCAAAATATGTAGGTTCTATGTATAACTACTCGAAAAAAGTCCCAAAAAACTTGTACACTCTTTTTCATTTTTTTGACAGTTATTGCTATTTTTACATCAATAATAACGTATTTTTCGATTTGCAACTGATGATATTGTGTGTAAAATTTATTAACAAAACCTTTTTCTCTCTCGATGTTTTCCCTAAAATAACAGTTCATTATAGAGTTATCTAGGAAACAGGAGAAAAAAATGGTATTTTTGCGATTTTTTTTACATTTTCTTTAAAAAAAACTTTAAGAACATCTTTTTCAACTGCCGCACAACGAAATGATCATTTTTGATGACATTACGGAGGCATTAAAGCAAAAATTAGCGATCACTTAGAAAGAGTCTAACCCGAAATAAATACCGTCTGCACTAATAATACTTAGGTAACGTATAGACTTTTAGAAAGTTAATTTTTTTTTAATATTATTTTATCATTTATATTAAAATGAATACGTGTATTGGTATCATCAATTTAAACTGTCTCATATGGGGAGTACCTGCTTGTTGATGTGAATTTAAGAGGAGAATAGTTTTTGTTTGATGTTTGAATTTGTTGGGTTGCAGTTTGAATTTTTTATGTAAGGTAAGTAATTTACAATACCGTCTGTTATTTCGAGGCGCCTGCTATTCAGAAAAGTGTGAATACAGTTTTATGTTCAGTTACCGTACAGAAAAAAAAACCATTTTGAATAGAACAACAGTATTACGTTTTCATTTCATGTAAATTAAAATTTAAAAAAGATTAATTGCTAATTAAAACGACTGAATAATTTATTTATACGTTTTTAAAACATCGTCGCTTTGCAGCATTACCAATTTTTAATGGCTTTTCAAGTTCACCTAATATATTCAGAGACAACATAACAGTCAGTCTCTTTTGGTTTCTTCCCTCTTGTGCATTTTTCCTCTTTCAACACATTGTTTTACTGGGCAAAGCCCGGAAAAAAGCCCAGTCTCGCCCCGATTAAGAATGTTATTTTCATTATAACTCATGCATATTTCATTTAACTTTTCCAGATACCAAATTCTCATCTAAAAAGAGCCTCCCAGACATTTTACCACAAACATTTTTAAATGAAACGTTATGTCTAATTTGGAATTTATCTAACCAACCTCCTGATGCTTTAAACTCATCGTAAATGAGTTCTTAAGCAATTTCTAGGGATTTCTTATTTATCAACTTTTCAGAGACCGGAATGTTATTACGATGATCCCTGCAAAACCTCTCATAAGTGAACAAATTGACAACCGATAGGCCTGGCGGTTTAGGAAATGAACGTTTGCTTAACCGATTGCCATATTCAGTTAATGACTTTAATTTATGAAGTTTGCTTTTTAAGATATTGCTTATCTGAGTTTACCCAATATATCACGCATGCTGAGTTTTCTGTTTCGTAGACATTTATAACTGCTACCTTTTCTTTTTATGTCAAGCGTCTGTAATTTAAATTTCGGGAACAATGGTTTAACGATTTTCATAAAACACTCAAAATTGAATGTACAGTAAATAGTACGTCCTGAAAACGTACTACAATAAAAAATAGAGAACTAAATAACAAAATAATACATGTGTTCAATGAGCAGTGTATACTTGCTTATAACCAATAACGAATCATGCTGGATGATGAATTGATTGAAATTACAACATCAACATCTAAGCGGGAATTCATAACAAACAAATTAGTCAAATTAGTCAGTTCATTAGATGAAGAAGAAGATAGGGAAGAGAGTAGAATATTTCAAAACGCATAGCGATAGAATCATTGTAATAAGGATAAAATCAAAACCTAAACCGACAACGATTGTTAACGTCTATATGCCTAAAAGCGCCCATGATGATGATGATGAGGTAGTGTGTATACGAAGAAATTGATGAAGCAATTAAACACGTAAAAGGAGATGAAAATTTAATAATAGTTGGAGATTGGAAGCAAGCATTGGAAAAGGCAAGGAAGGAAATATAGTGGGTGAATACGGGCTGGGCAAAAGGAATGAAAGAGGGGACCGACTTATAGAGTTTTGCACGAAGTATAATTTAGTAATTGCCAAATCATAA
Organism: Lycorma delicatula; assembly: GCF_047948215.1. Classification (NCBI taxonomy): domain Eukaryota; kingdom Metazoa; phylum Arthropoda; class Insecta; order Hemiptera; family Fulgoridae; genus Lycorma; species Lycorma delicatula. The sequence goes on along the minus strand of NC_134463.1, from coordinate 9,955,917 downwards.
TAGAAGAATATACACTTGGAAGCCAGGCGATACTGCAAGGTATCAGATAGATTATATCATGGTTAAGCAAAGATTTAGAAATCAACTCGTTGACTGCAAAACTTACCCTGGAGCAGACATTGATAGCGACCATAATTTGGTGATAATGAAATGTAGATTGGGGTTTAAAAACCTGAAGAAAAGGAGTCAGATGAATCGGTGGAATTTAGAGAAGCTTGAGGAAGAGGAGGTAAAGAAGATTTTTGAGGAGGACATCGCAAGAGGTCTGAGTAAAAAAGATAAGGTAGAAAATGTAGAAGTAGAATGGGAGAATGTTAAAAAGGAAATTCTTAAATCAGCAGAAGCAAACTTAGGCAGAATAAAGAGAAATGGTAGAAAACCTTGGGTTTCAGACGAAATGCTATAAACAGGAAGTGCAAACTGGCGAAAGAAGAGTGGATTAAAGAAAAGTGTTCAGAAGTGGAAAGAGAAATGAACATGGGTAAAATAGACGGAGCATACAGGAAAGTTAAGGAAAATTTTGGGGTACATAAATTAAAATCTAATAATGTGTTAAACAAAGATGGTACACCAATATATAATACGAAAGGTAAAGTCGATAGATGGGTGGAATATATTGAAGAGTTATACGGAGGAAATGAATTAGAAAAGGGTGTTATAGAGGAAGAAGAGGAAGTTGAGGAGGATGAAATGGGAGAAACAATACTGAGATCTGAATTTAAGAGAGCATATTTATGAAAAAGGGGAATTTCCGTCAAGACTTCAAAAAAAGTGTTACAGTAATGATACCAAAGAAAGCAGGGGCAGATAAATGTGAAGAATACAGAACAATTAGTGAACACTAGTCATGCATCAAAAATCTTAACTAGCATTCTATACAGAAGAATTGAGAGGAGAGTGGAGGAAGTATTAGGAGAAGACCAATTTCGTTTCAGGAAAAGTATAGGCTCAGATTAATAGTAGAAGGAAGATTAAAGAAAAACAAACTGACATACTTGGCGTTTATAGACCTAGAAAAGGCATTCGATAACGTAGACTGGAATAAAATGTTCAGCATTTTAAAAAAATTAGGGTTCAAATACAGAGATAGAAGAACAATTGCTAACATGTACAGGAACCTAACAGCAACAGTAACAATTGAAGAACATAAGAAAGAAGCCGTAATAAGAAAGGGAGTCCGACAAGGATGTTCCCTATCTCCGTTACTTTTTAATCTTTACATGGAACCAGCAGTTAATGATGTTAAAGAACAATTTAGATTCGGAGTAACAGTACAAGGTGAAAAGATAAAGATGTTACGATTTGCTGATGATATAGTAATTCTATAGCCGAGAGGAAAGAGGATTTAGAGGAAACAATGAACGGCATAGATGAAGTCCTACGCAAGAACTATCGCGTGAAAATAAACAAGAACAAAACAAAAGTAATGAAATGTAGTAGAAATAACAAAGATGGGCCACTGAATGTGAAAATAGGAGGAGAAAAGATTATGGAGGTAGAAGAATTTTGTTATTTGGGAAGTAGAATTACTAAAGATGGACGAAGCAGGAGCGATATAAAATGCCGAATAGCACAAGCGAAACGAGCCTTCAGTAAGAAATATAATTTGTTTACATCAAAAATTAATTTAAATGTCAGGAAAAGATTTTTGAAAGTGTATGTTTGGAGTGTCGCTTTATATGGAAGTGAAACTTGGACAATCGGAGTATCTGAGAAGAAAAGATTAGAAGCTTTTGAAATGTGGTGCTATAGGAGAATGTTAAAAATCAGACGGGTGGATAAAGTGACAAATGAAGAGGTATTGTGGCAAATAGATGAAGAAAGCATTTGGAAAAATATAGTTAAAAGAAGAGAGACTTATAGGCCACATACTAAGGCATCCTGGAACAGTCGCTTTAATATTGGAAGGACAGGTAGAAGGTAAAAATTGTGTAGGCAGGCCACGTTTGGAATATGTAAAACAAATTGTTAGGGATGTAGGATGTAGAGGGTATACTGAAATGAAACGACTAGCACTAGATAGGGAATCTTGGAGAGCTGCATCAAACCAGTCAAATGACTGAAGACAAAAAAAAAAAATTATAATATTTAATATTATTATTATAATATTTTTCCTTATAAAATAAGTATAACTTCAAAAAACAATGATAACGAAGATGGAGGCATGATTATAATAGGCGTTCAGTGTAGCCTGTTTAGCGAATTTCTCACTAGCAAGATTCAATTATAATTTTCAATTAATATTAAATATCAGATGTTTCACCAAATCTGATTTCAATTAATATTAAATATCAGATGTTTCACCAAATCTGATGCGGACACTACATGACTTCCTTGTACACCTAATTAAATTATATATACACATTTTTTTTTTAATGAGAAAAATTTTAAATGTTCATAAAATTTTATTTCATTAATAACGTTATTATTGAATTATTTATTACAATTTTTAATGAGAAAAATTTTAAATGTTCATAAAATTTTATTTCATTAATAACGTTATTATTGAATTATTTATTACAAAAATTATTTACAAAGTTAATAATTATTAATAAATCAATATATTTAAATTTAAAAAAATAAATCGGAAAGATCCAAATTTCATTAATTAAAATTAATTAATTTCATTAATTAAAATTAATTAATTTCAGTGGATTCAGGGAGATTCAGGATGGTCAAAATGGATATTTCTGTTGAAATCTAAAAACTGAAATTTTTTGCGATCATAATACTTCCGTTAAAACTTCTAAGTTGTTTTATTTTGCAATACAAAAGTACAGATATAAAAATGTAGTCAATCAGAGGACATAAAAAACAGGTATAAAATATATTGCTTAACTAAATGAAGTTAAAACCATTTACAAATATAAAACTCACATATTTTTAAGACAATTAGATTAGAATTATTACACTGAACTGGTTCCACATATACATAAATATAGAAAGACATAAGGACAAGCAGTTAATAATGTGGTTAAAATGTAAACTGTAATATTATATAGTTTGAATAACCATTAAAAAATTTCACTTAAAAATTAGAGTATCTTTAAATTAATGTCCTGACAAAGCAGTTACTGATGGATATTGACATCTTACTTCTTGACAACGCTCTTTGTCAATGTACAGTGACTTTAATTTAATTTGAATTTCACGTTCTAAATCACCTCTTGCAATTTGTAATCCAACTAAAGCTTGTTCAGCTTGTTGTAATTGTTGTTTTAATGTACTTCCGTGTTCTGCTGTTGACTTTACTTCGTCGATCAAACTGGAAAAAATGAAGTTAAAAATTAATCTTTTGTTAAAGTGTGTAATTTTAATCTTTTTTTATTACATTTAACTAAATATATTAAATACCTCATAATTGTTTCAATTATGTTTGTGGTAACCTTCAGTAATTAGTTCTGCTGCTTTTCACTCTAGTACCAGTTGATGTTATTGCTAGCAGTTTTCTTGAGTTATACATTTGGATCAGGAATAATAACTTTGTAACTGTTTAAAAAACAATCTATCAGTTTAAAAATTTGTTGAATTTATAGAGGAGTGGTGTCCCCCTTTATGCTTAGGACTGGCAGAATGTTGATCTTTCAAGCCTGGACTGGGCTCTGTTCTGCTCAGGTAATCTTTGTGAATGGCGTCTTCAGTCATAAGGCTCTGCAAGTCAGAACTAAGTATCTTAGGTTAAGGAACTCGCTGGCATATGGGGATAGTATTACTGACCTTTCAGGCTTTTGTTGATTAAAATCCTTTTGAGAAGAAAGTGGCCAAAGAGGTTGCATGCCAAACCAGGTCAGTGGCTGATAGTGAGAAATTGATGAGGCAGCTAGAGGAGGGTGTTCAGAACGATGAAATTGATGCCTTAGTGGTGGCCAGGTGGCAGAAAGAGTGGTTCCAGATGATAATGGAGCTAAAGGACTCCATATTTACAGAAAGAGAGAAGGACCTTGCGGTTGTCTTTGACATCACCAGGCCAAAAAGTAAATTACCGGAGGCGGTGTGTAAAGTGGCACCAAGAGTCGCAGATTTGGCAGTGAAAGGCTCCTGAAGGTGGGGCAGTTGTTGGTCTGCTTGGAAACGGCAATGATGTTGAGAGGAGAGGACATGGAGGACCATGAAAAAAGGGATTTCACTCTGATTATAGACTCGTCAATTGTTGAGGGTAATATCCCTCACCTAAGAAGGGGATATCTTTTTTATGTGTAAAGGGGCCAATGACTGCAGCAGTTGATGTCCCTACAACCTCAACAACAAAAAATTATGCCCCGAACAAATCCAACTTCACGTCTGTGCAATCTTCGGTATCTTCACTTATGTCGGCCAACAGGGCAGTGGTCTTGCTCAGGAGCTCCCCTGCGGCGTACGGAATTGGCGGTCACGAACTGTCTGAGGGATTTGCAGTTGTGCTTCCGGTTTCGCTGTTTGCAGCGACGGCAGGTGCCATGGCCGTGATGCCGATGCTGGGCGGAGGGCGGATGGGGGGTGCTCATCCCTCTTCTAGCCGCATTGAGGGTGGGCTGCTATCATCCCTCTTCTAGCCGCATTGAGGGTGGGCTGCTATAAGCTTGGTCTGCTGAGTCTTGCGCCGTCCAGCATGAGTCAGTCACTTTGGCCCTTGGTAAACTGTCTCTTGAATAAGTGAATCGGGGCCCTTACTGCTATGTGCCAGGCCTGGGATGTTTGTATCGTGGTTCAGGCAGTACCTGACTCCCCAGCCCAGATTAAATTTGTAGGAAGCGGCTGATTGGGGGAACCCAGTCAGGTCTATCCTCCAGGGCACCCCCAACCATCTCTCCATTCGCACCTTAAGACATATTGGTTGACAACACAATAGGTTATAGACACATTTACTTCCATACCCTCTTGTCTTGGAAAGTCTCTGATTTCACAAAGAGGAGAAGAGGAAGATAGAGTGTTGAATTTTTGGACGAGAAGACAATCTGAATTAAGTTTCAACTGAAGACTGCAGTAGTACTGTTCGTTGAAACTGTCAACGATTTACAATCCTCAGTTGCTAAAGGCAAAGAAGATTATTAGACTATTAGACTATTAGACACTAAGTATCATAAGACAAACTCATCATTAGACACTAAGTATCATAAGACAAACTCATCATTAGGTACTAAGTATCATCAGACGAACTCTAAATACATTGTAAGGTGTAGTTGTGTGCAGGGACTTGCTGAACTGCACCGAAGAGGAAATCTTCAAGGAACTGAATGAACAGGAGTTATAGCTTGTTGGAGAAGTAGTTTTAACCTCCGCACCTCACATATTAAAATACAGAAGGATGGGATGTTCAAAATTCAGTTTATTTAAAGTAATAATGTCTTGTGTAAAAGAATTATGAATAATTTTCTTTATGTTCATTAAGGATGATTTGTAGGGACATATAACAATTATATTTTCTATTGGTCTGCTTTGTATCTAGTTTGATGCTTTTAGATAATAGATCACAAAAATTTAATTTTTAATACTTGAATAAGTTTTACCCATATTGAACTTCATCTCTTATATTTTCTATACGTGGACGTCTGTGTCTATTATCTAAACGAGTTTGCGCTGTTTTCAGTGTGTAATCAATTCCACGTATTCCAGCTTTAAGTTCTTTTATTAGATTTTCAATCTCCGCCATCCTACGATTAACCTTTAAATAAAAAATTAAAACAATTCTGTAAGTATTTAACATTGTTTTATTCATCTAAAGAGTACATCTTGCTACTTAAGATAATTAAGTTTTTTAATTAAAATGTGACTGTGAAATTAATGGTAGTGAAAAATTATTATAACTATATTTTTATAATTGGTCAACTTCTGGACTAACTATAGTGGGTAAGAGACAAAATATACAATTCATAAGTAATTCAAATGACCAGTTAACCATTTTTTTATATCCAATTAATGGTACTAAAAGTAATAGTAACATTATTGTTTAACTGTTTAACTAAAATCTTTGAAAGTGGCACTGTCAAAACAACATTTGATTCTTTGAAATCTACTCTAGTGATATTTTTATATTCTAATTAAATCAGGTATAATTAAGGGCTATTTTCCCATAAATCTTTCCAAGCGTGTAATTATTAACTATAAAGAGGAAAAGCTGATCCTGGTAGGAATTTTCTTCCTAGTAAACTAATATATAGTTTGTTACAATCTCATAATGACATGATAAAAAGTAGTAGTAGTCTTTCAATAGATTAAGTCCAAGTCCACATTCACTTTAAAACAACATTGTAAATTAAGAACCTCTAAGAAACATTCTAGATTAATGATATTAGCCTTTAAATTCATACTCTCTGCAACAATATTATTTATAATTATTACTAGAAACATTATCTAGTATTCCCTCAAGAAATATTTACAATTAACTACAGCTTTTGGCATTACTGCAGCTTTTGGCAGGTTCTCAGATTTGATCACCTAAGATCTGAATCAGTGTAAAATACACTGTGTTCCTTATATGACAGTTATCCTATCCAGATGTATTAATAATTACTATGAAACTATGAACAGCTAAACTAACTGTAATGGTATTTGAGGCTCCCTCAAATATCAAATGCATTATTAACTAATTCTTATTTATTCTTTTAATAATTATAGATACTAGACCCAGTTACAGTTAATGATAGTAATCATAAGAAATTAATTATTTAGCCTGAGAAAAAATTTCAAGTCTGACTGAGATTCAAACTAGACACCCTTCCATATGAAAGGCTTTGCCACAGAGGATGGCAGAAATATTGCTAAACTATCTCCCAAACTATCATTCATATTCATATATAATAATTATAATATGAGTAGTAGTAGTTTTACTTACTACTAGTAATTCATTTTCAAGTGCTTGACGGCATAAATCAGTTTCAGCAACTCTTTGGGCTAATGCTCTGTCAACTTTATCAGCTTGAGCTCTTAAATCTCTGACACAATCAGAAAGAATTGGTCCATCTAATAATCCTCGTAGTTGACATGACTGTGCTCTAACAGCATCAGCAGTTTGTAAAATATCTTTACAGTTATCTTCCCAACCACTTGGTGTAGATTGGCTGAAATTTTATAAATACATAGTATATTTTATTTAGTTTAAAATTTTTATGTAATACACAAAAGAGATTTAAAATATAATCTAGAGAGAAATTATACTCGTAGTAAAGCATGACTGTTAGCAAATAATACTTTAGTCTGGAAAAGTGCAGAAACAGAAAGTCAACTGAGTATATGGAAAGAAAGTTTTAAAGAATGGCATTAGTGTGGAATAAAAAAGATTGTTGTTAAAATAATAAAATGAATTAAATGGAAAAGCATTGATGAAGTGGTAGAAAATAATTTTATTCATAACAAGCATGATGTTTTAGTATCAAAGGATGAAATACTGAACTAGAAAAAATTGAAAATTGCTAGAACATTTATTTAGAGGGTAAAAATTGATTTAGGATAAAGCTTAATAAGAAGAAAATTGTGTAAGATATACATAATACTAATTCTGACCCAGATTCATTGAAGAGAGTAATAAGAGTATCAAACAATAGAAATAAAATTTGTCAGAAATATGACAATAATTACAAGAGAAACAAAAAACCTGATGTGGACACCACATAACTTCCTTGTACACCTATTAAATTACATATACGCATGTTTGCAATCAGAGAAGTAACAAACTAAAAGCTAAGAATCTTTTGTAATTTATTAATGATTGGGTATGTATGCCTCAGTGTATATGTTGTACTTGTGAGGGTCTATTTTTCAGTCACTCTGTAGTTAACTGTAATGTAGATATGTAGATAAAATTAAACAGAAATTAAACTAGAAAATCCAAAAATAATAGAATTCTAAATAATAATTTTCAATTAATATTAAATAATTAGATATTTAACCAAATCTGTTACATATACACATATGTAATAATACCTATCAAATTACGTTATACACATTTTTGGAAGTACATAAAATTTTATTTCACTAATAACTTCTGATTATTTTTCATATTTTTTTTTAAACCACGGGTTAATAATTATTAAATCAATATATTTAAATTAAAAGAAAAGTTAAAAAAATAAACTACAAAAAAAGTTAAAAAAAAAAGTAGGTGAAGTTTGATTTGAACTGATCTGCCTTCCCTTGCAACATCCAAATATTTCATTAATTACAATTTTATTTGGCTGGAACCAATAAGTACCACTTATGATATATTGTTGAAAAGCTCTCAATGAGGGCTTATTACTGCAGTAAGAAAAAGTCCAAAATTCAATTTTTGGGGGATTTTGGGCTTTTTTGGACACTTTTGGTTCAGTTGATTGTAATCAAAAGGGGAGGTGCACAACTAGATGATACAACAATCCTAAATCCAAAATTTCAACATAATACGACTAATTGTTTTTGAGTTATGCGAGATAAATACTTACATGCATACATACATATGAGGTCTAATATATATGAGGTAAGTTGAGTAATGAGACTAATTTTCAGATGGCTGGAAGTCAGTTGCGAACAATCCATGCTCTGAAATATCGTTATCGTCAAAAAATGACAACAATTTTGAGCGAATTTTGTATAGTGAATTGAAATTTATCCTGATTTTCTAAAAAATGTTATTATTGGTGATTAATCTTAGATATTTGAGTATGACCCAGAAACAAAACACCACAGCAAGGAGTGACACACTTCAAACTCAAACTTGATCAAATCAAGATAGTAATGGGATTGTCCATAAGGAGTTTTTCCCTACAGGACGGACTGTAAATCAATATGTTTACCGAGAAATTCTTGACAGACCGAGGAAAAGAATTGCCCGCATGAGGCCAGCCATCAAAGACAACTGGATGCTGCATTGTGACAATGCACCTTGTTACACTGAGTTCTCAATTAATGAGTTTTTGGCAAAGAAAAACATTCCTGCAGTTCCTCAACCATCTTATTCACCTGACTTGAGTTCCTGCGATTTTTTCCTGTTTCCTTCTTTAAAAAAACACCTCAAAGGACACTATTTTGGAACACTAGAAAATATTAAAATTAATGTAACTGACCATCTGAAGGATATTCCAGTTTCTGAGTTCCAACACTGCTATGAGGAGTTGGAAAACCATTTGAAGCATTGTGTGGCTTCCAAGGGACTATTTCGAATTTGATTGTAAATAAAAAGTTTTTCTGAACCATTACTTTATTTATAGACCTCGTACATCGTACATACAGACGTCACACCGAAACTAGTCAAAATAGATTTTTCCATTGAAATCTGAAAACTGAAATTTTTAGCTATCACAATAATTCCTTTACAAGAAATTAAAAAGGATGCTGAAGTAAAATGCATGGTAGGAAGTTAATAATCAACTGGTTTGGATATGTCTAGCACAAGAATAGAAGCATAATATGTAATGTCAAAAAAAGACTTTTATTTAAAGAAACAGCACCAAAGTCTTTATGTACTTGCGATTATAATTATTTTAATTATAAATTGTAAACATTACTAATTTGTGAATCTTTATGTAAATTTATTGTATTAATATATGTAATTAATATATCATGTAATGAGTGAAAGAAGACTTGTTGAGTCCTTGGAGACTAGTAGTAAAGTGGAAGAGGACTGCCTGAATGAAGTGGCACAGAGCCTGCTTATATGCTGTGTGCAGAGCCGCTGAATAGTCAGGAGCCAAGTGTGAATCTGAAGTTCTTTAAAATTTAAAAGTCCTATTTTAAATGAAAATTAATGTTTCTCATTAATAGTGAATTTTAAGTAACATGAATGAGTCTATACACAATTGAAATGGGAAGTTAAATTAAAGAAAATCAATAGACATAAGGAGTATATCAATAGACATCTGCCTCCTTGGTATGGACAGATTGATTTGAATTTGCATGTCACTATTTACTTTGACACCAGGACTCATCCAAATGTTATGTATGGTAGGATAACAGAAAAATTCAGAATTCAGTACAAACCAAAATGAAATTACACCAAAAAGCTAAAATCAAAAAAATTAAGGCTACCAATACAATAACCTTATAGTATTTATAAAAATTATTTTATAAATACTATAAAATACAATAAGAAACCTAAAAAAAGTTGTCACATTATTTCACACTCTATCATAGAAAATCACTAATTACAGATCTCTGTAAAGGTAAACCCATAATAAAAATATGATCTATCTCATTTCTGATAAATACAACATGGTTAAAAGAAACCTTTATATAAGAATGACCTATCTTTGTAAGAAGTAGCTTATTAAGCTATGAAATGCTCTAATTTGTTAAAGTTTAAACAGTTTAAAATAGGGAGTAACGTGGCAATCAGAGAAGAGTTAGAAATGAGAGGATATTTTTTAGAAAAGTGAAATGAGCATTATATTTAAAGAAAAATGTTAACAATAAATAAGCAAGCATTAAGTTAAATGCAAAGTGAAGTTTGATTATAATATAAATTCTTATTAAGTAATTAATTCTGATAATAATATTAGCTAAACTATTAACTGAAATAATACACATCTTAACAGGGTTTTTGCTTGTTATACTTAAGATGTTTCTTCAGAATTAGCACAACTATTTTTTAAGTCTGAAATAATAATGGTAAAACTGGACCATTTTTACCTTGTAAAAAGTTTTAAGGATCCCAATAACTATGAATTTTGCAATATTTTTATTTAACTTACATTCCATGATAGTACATAATTCAGCTTGTACTTTTCAGCTTGTACTTATGGCTGATAGTCAAAACTGATAAGATTCACATAAGAAGTGGAGTGTAGGCTGGTTAAAGACAACAAAAAATGCATTCAGCTAAGTTATAACAAAAGGTCACATGGAGGATCTTACTTCATCATATTAGCATTTATAGATTAACTATACTACTCCTTCATTGCCTGGTATAAATTTGTTAGCAAGATTATTTTCTAATTAACAAGTACTTTGCAATCATCAAAGTTCCAGTTGCATCATCAAGAATTTGCTGAAGATTTTTTGCCAGATTTAAGTCAATTTCACTTATGCTGAATTTTATTATAAATCTGCTAAAACTTTGATCAGAAGGAAAACCTATAAAACTTTTTCTCCTTAATTATCCACATTAATCCCTTGGCCATGACATCATATATCTCTTTTTTAGTGTTACTGAATAGATTTGCTGTTGTGTATAAAAGCCTAAATGCAACATAAACAGTTAATACTTCATACTGTCATCACATGATAAGATTTACCTAATCAAATTTAGACCCCCTAGCAAAGGTTAGGTGGAGTTCCACACTGTAATACAAATTTAAACATTGATAAAAAAATTTAAGAATATTTTAAGTGATATTTCTTGTTTATTTGTTTTATCTCAACATAATTAGGAATACCTAGCCTAGCAATATCATAGTTGTCTTTAACTTTGACAGAGGCACCGGATAAGGATTCTGTTATTAATTAATTGTTCTTTAAATATAAATCTACTTAATTAGTTCTATTAAAAAAAAATAGTGTAAGGCATACACTGCTGTGAATGAACAAGGTTCCTGCATCTATATTTTGATGTGCTGTTCCTCGTACAGAAATAATTAATGTACAGGTAGCACCAATCAATCTTGATGCTAGATGCCACAACGATAGCCAAACTTTGAATCATTCTACTATCCTTTTAGCATAACATTTGCTTCATTATCCAACACTGAATGGGCCTTCAGAAGATGTATTACACTGTTCTTATTGGATTGCAGGACACAATTTTTTGAATTTTAATCACCTCAATGTAATGTCAAATTTAATTGGTTCCCTGATTACTTTCTGTAAAAAAATATGTTGTTTTCAAAATTGTAAATGTGAGAAGAATTATAGAAGCACTTATGTGATGCTGGGAATTGTACAATAGTAGGCCTACACGTAAAATGATATAACATGCAAATCAATTTTCGGCTAATTTTTCTAGAATCGTTTTTTCCCTTTTCTTACTTTTGGATTTGGGAACACAACACCCCACATGCAGCTACTGTTCTTTCTTCACATTTTAATATGAATCGGATGTTACCTTCCTTTTTCAACTGGAAATAAATTGCTTTCTTGTTTCATAAACTCATACAAACTATTTATTATTTCTCGAGCTTGCTGTTTTAGTTTTTTTTTTGTATTTTTATGATAGACCTAAGTTAACTCATAATTATAAAACACTAAAAAACATGCAACTAATTATAAAATGTGACTATCTTTTCTCAATCAACAGAAACTCATCAACTCACTATTCTAAGAACGATGATTCATTTCCTGAGTTATAATACTTGGCTTGTCAAAAATATTTATTTTAAAATCATGTTAAGATTAAAAACTATGTTTATATATGTCAACAATTATAATTAGTTAATTTATCATGTAGTGTTTATCTGTTGACATAATTATAATACTTGCTGAAAATAGGGCTACATTTAAACCATAACACCATAATATTTAACTTAATTTTATGGCAAATTCTGAATCTTTTATAAGCATTTTTTTTTTGTCTTCAGTCATTTGACTGGTTTGATGCAGCTCTCCAAGATTCCCTATCTAGAGCTAGTCGTTTCGTTTCAGTATACCCTCTACATCCTACATCCCTAACAATTTGTTTTACATATTCCAAACGTAGCCTGCCTACACAATTTGTTCCTTCTACCTGTCCTTCCAATATTAAAGCGACTATTCCAGGGTGTCTTAGTATGTGGCCTATAAGTCTGTCTCTTCTTTTAACTATATTTTTCCAAATAAAAAGTTGTTTATAAGCATAAACAACATATATTTAAAAGTAATCCATAATACCAACCAGTAACATAAAATAATAGTAAACTATATTTACAAGAAAGCAATTTGCTTCTCCACGTAAAAACTAAGCTGAATGTTTTCAGTTTGGATAGTAAACACCTTACTAGCCTTCGTAGTTCAAGCTTTGAGATTCATTGTGACACCAATAAGTTTATTAAACCAAAAATTGAGATAAAATCATTTCTCATAATGTTTCAATTTTATACTAGCTACTACTGAACTGGTACTTGCAAAATTGTAGATTAAGAAAAAATCACATTAAGATGTAGTTGTTTTTGAAAAAATTGCACCTTGAACATTGGATGTATGCAAAACAATGAAATACAGCTGGCAGGTTATGTATGCACTTATACCCAACCTAATCAACCAATGAATTTGTTCCAATTGCTTCAAACAGAGATATAATAGAATATTTGCATTTACACTATAAATTATGTTAACTTAAAAATAAGATATTTCATCTTTGGCAAAGAGAACAGGTGTGTTGCATCACCTTGAATTTTAGAAAATAACCTTAGTTTTATGTATACTCAGATTTATTTGGATATATATTGTATGACCTGTCTGGAATTCTTGTGGCTCCTGGTTTAAACATTACTAGTGGAGATTTGTTATTTAATTTAACATTCAAAGTTTCAATTTCATAGCTTTCCTTCTTATCAGACCAGTCATCTTCAAGTCTAGCTTTTATAGCTTTATTCCTTTCAAGTTGTTCTTCAATTTGAACAGTAGTTCTGTCAATTAAATCACAAACTTCTTTAATAAGAGCTGCCTCCTAAAACAATAAATTACATAAATATCAAACATTAAAATTATATTTACATATTTTATTTTAATTTCACGATGTATTATGTAAATATTTTTTTAAGACTAAGATTAGCATAAAACAGAAACTTGCAAATTGCATTAAACCAGTCAAATAGTTGATAAAAAATAGAGTATAATTTACATACAGTGCAATTTCAGCAATGTAGTCTGTATTTAACTACAGAGATTCTAAGTATCAAAAATGTTATATATTGGAAATGTTATATATAGGAATTTCATAAACAAATTCCTATTTTAAAAAAGAGACTTAATTAAATTATTATTATATCATGGTCACTTTTTATTTACCCTTAAATAGACCCACCTGCCTCAAGGAAGCAAAGCAAGGGGTTAAAACTATTGCAAAACTAAGAAAAATCAACATATCCTTTTGTCCTTTTGTGGCAATCACAACTTGGCATATGTCAGAGCTCCAGGTTCATCATCCACCAAGTTTGGAAGTTATATACTTCCTCACCAATTCACACGTCTAAAATCACTGTTTTTTGCATTGGCAGAAAGAGGTGAGGTTGAATGCCAATAGCCTTGAGTGACCTGTGAAGTGAATGCGGAATCTCTCCCAGTGCGCTGATGACAGTGGGTACTATTATAACCTCTTGCTGGGTCCAGACCTCCCTGACCTGATCCGTCAAATCCTTTTACTTCAACAGCTTCTTGCCATATTTTGTCTCGATGTTGGAGGCCAGTGGTATCGTCATATCAATGATCCACGTGATGTTTTCCTGTTTTTTAATCGCAAAAATATCTGGATTGTGGACCACAGGCTTATCAGTGAGGACCACAAAATTGGAATAAATCTTATAGCAGTCATTTTCCAACATGGACAGAGGAGCATAGTTCTAGTAAAGAACAGACAGATCAAGAAGTCCCAAGTCCAGAGTCAGCCTCTGATGGAGAATGCGAGCCACGTTTTGTGGCAGGACGTGTATTCTTTTGAGGCTAGGTTCTGGCAGCCGCTAATCACATGCTCCACGGACTCGCTCTTACTCCCACACAAATGGCAATTATCCACGAGCATGGTATGGTCCTTGACTATGTACCTCTGATAATTGAGCGTGCTGATTACCGAATCCTGGATTGCAAACGCAAATATGTCAGTCTCAGCATACAATTTGGTGTCCTTCAGCCACGCAAAGAAGGCAGCAAAAGTCAACCCCCTCATCCAGTATGGAGGCGGCAAATCTCCCAGGAAGCTCACTTGCACGCCATGCATCCATCTACTGTCTCTCATCGGGAACCTCGTCCAAGGGGGCATAGTCATTGCCGGAGTGGGGTCAGACTTTCACCTCTTCTCACCACCTCCCGATGAAGCACGCTGGATTCACTTCGCTGTTGAAAATGTTGTGCAGTTGTTTCACATGAACCTCAAGGAAATCTGAAACAGCTCCTCCATCCCTGCTTTTGGACAGATGGAAGCGAGCTTTATAATTGCAAGGAATTGATGCGCTCAGTGCCCGGTGAATTCACTCCTAAGAAGGCGATTAAGCCTCTCAAGTTCCGTTCACGTCTATCTCAGAACTTCAAAACTGTAGGCAACCAGTGGCACGGCGTAGGCTCTTCGCTTTATTGTCCCCGCTTAATTGCAATTTCATGACAGCACGCTCATGAGCCTTGAGGCCAGATGTAAAGACCTCCTTGGCATGGTTGTGGCTGATTCCCACATCTTGAATGAAGCCAAGATACCGGTAGGTTTCCCCACGCTGCATAGCTATCATCACCGATCAGGGATCCATGATCGGTACACTACAATCACCCATCTGCGACCGAACTCTTTTTCTTATGGCATTAACCCTACACTTGTCTAAGCCAAACCTCATACATATGTCGACACTGAATTTCTCAACCAGCATAACAAACCATTGGACACCCTTTTTGGTGACAGAAACAAGTTTTGTATCATCTATGTACATGAGGTACCTACAAGCACATTGAACAATTGCAAAGCCCTCATTGGAGAATTTCAGGATGTTGGACAAAGGGTTCAGCGCCATACAAAACCAGAGCACAAAAAGAGCATCACCCTGAAATATTGCCTTGGCGAATCACCCCATCTTGCCGATGTTCTCGGGCTCTTGTTTTTAGGGACAGTTAACACAAGACAGGTGCACCATTTATCGATTGCGCATCGCAGGAACTCCACAACCAAGGGGTCAAACTTATACAAAACAAGCACGTCCACGAGCCAGGAATACGGCACAGAGTCGAAGGCTTCTCTATAGTCTATATAACCTGTATAAAGATCGCACAGACTCGTTTTACCCAAGGCAGAGAGAACACTATCCCCCACAAACTGCTCTTTGCCACCTCTGCTGTTCTTCCAACAACCCTTCTGCTCTTCTGCAATAATTTGGAGCCGCTCTAGATGCCCAGAAATTTTGGCATACAGGATGTAAAATTCTTATAGACTGTTGGAAAGTAAGTGATAGGTCAGTATTTTATAGGATTGGCTGCAGCTAAACAGTATTTGGAAGCAGGTAGGTCTCTACCTGGGTGAAAAATCTTGGCATAAGATTCGCATCCTGTAATATTATAAAACGTAAAATCATCTGTTTTTGCAGTGATACATACTACATCTTCATCTGTACACATACTATATCTTCATTTCTATTGAAAAAATGTGAGCTTTTATTCTTTTTTCTTTACATTAATACCACAATTTTTTTGTCAATTTTCTTTAAAGAAATGTATATTTTTTATACATAAGAAAAAGTTTGCAGAAAAGTCCTCAGTTTCAGTAATAATTTTTTTTATCTCATATGCAACAAATCTGGCTTTCACCACAGTCCACAGAATAATATTTATTCCTACAAATCAATATAAGAAATTATTTTACTGTCTGCTTTCTAGTTTTCCGGAACATCTAAAATCTAGAGCAGTTTGATCTCATAAAAAGACTCTTGCTTTATACCTAAAAGTTTCAACATACAACTTTGTATTTGTGAAGTTATTTCAAATCAGCCATTTCCATGCTAGAGAATCCTACCATCAAAAAATGTGTTTTCTAACTTTTATTATTATTATAAAAATATTACATTTTTATTTAAATTAAAAGAAATAGTAATATCTAATAAGAAAAAACCTTGTTATTATCGTAACAACATTTTACCTTAATAAGTTCTTCCTCAACCAGGTCTCTTACAAGATCTGGTTCCATACGTAATGATCTTCTTGAAAGACATTCACTATTAATAGATTTAACAATAACATGAACTGATTTTGCTTGTTTTATACGACGTCTTTGTGTTTCAAGTAATTCTAATTCTAAAATCATATCAAAAATAGATTGTTCAATTTCAGTTTTCCATCTATGAATATGATGAGCACGTTCTCCTAAACGAACTGTACTGTTGTACTGCGCTTTATCTGCGGTAGCTGCTATTGTTTGCATTGCTTGACGACTTGACAGCTCAACCCTGTTTCAAAAAATATTAGCTTCTTATAATTTTTTTATCTTTGTTAATTTGAAAATTATAAACCTTTTTGAAATAGCAAACCAAGCCAAATTTAATAAGTACAATGTTTGTAAAAGTTTGCAAACACATTTCAGTCACTCTTGTAATTGAAAACATGACTTCAGCTCTTCAGTGATTGGTTGTATTGCTCTCACTGTGATAGCTAATGTTATTGCTAGCAATTTTTTTAGTTCAGACACACAAAAATAAAATTTACTAAACAAACATAATTGAAATCCAATATATTTTGTGATCACATTGTTTCATAGTAACTACCACATTAAAAAACAATTATGTAAATCAACAGCAACTAAGTTTATAATTTTAAATTATTGAACTGACATATCTAAAAAAACAGTTACATGTTTCCTAAACATGTAACATGAAAATGTTATAAAATTTTTAATTTTAAGAGGAGTTAAGCAAACAAACTATGTTTCTAACAGATGCTTCAACTATTACATTTGTTGGGCAATAACAAGATAAGAAACAATTTAAAGAGTGGATAACAGATACTCAATCACATGAATCTGGCTTCTCAGCATGAAGTTGTACAGTCTGTGCTTCTTCGAAAGATCCAAAATGGTAAAGAAGGAATATCAAAAGTAAAAAAAAAAGACTGCAAGATGAAGAGAGAGCAACTAAGTAACTGCAACAAAACAGATGACCTTATACAAGCTACACTTACATACCTCAAGTCCCATCCTAGATAGCGGTGTTTATAGTTCCCATATTGCCTGTTATTCCATTGGAGATTGTTCATTTTTATCCAGGATGGGAACAATACATTACTGATCAATAACTTTACATTTATACAAACTTAAGTATAAGCTGCAACTAACAAAGAATAAAGCTCAGTCTTTCCCATCTTGGAACAAGCTATATAAGGTAATTTCAATTAAATTATAAACCGTTCATAAAAAATTCTGTTAAAATGAAATTTAACTAGATAAAAATCTTAGTTAAACATGAATTATAATAGATAAGTAAAGAAAGTATGGCAATAAATCCTTCACATAAGTTGGACAGAAGTTGCCATCCTTGTTGATTCTATTCCGACTTTTTACATATCAGGAGTTAGCAACCAGTAAATTTTATAAATTAGTTTGAAGTAGAAGTAAAATGATATTAGTATTAGATTAACCTGTTTTTAGAATGAATACTTACACACGGAGAACTAATCAATTAAAACAAAGATATTAATCAGTTCATTGATGAGCATGAGAAAATGTGCTTAAATTAAAAATAATAAATAAACAAAATCAATCCACTTTCTAAATTTAGAATTATCTCTTTTTATTATTTTT
Organism: Lycorma delicatula; assembly: GCF_047948215.1. NCBI lineage: Eukaryota > Metazoa > Arthropoda > Insecta > Hemiptera > Fulgoridae > Lycorma > Lycorma delicatula. Next base: position 9,937,580 of record NC_134463.1, on the reverse strand, counting down.
ATTGATTTATTGTTTTCAAAAAAAGAGTAAGCAGTATAATTAATGCCGTACTAAGATTGAACTGTAACATCTATTATTTTACTAGTGTAATAATACTAATGTATATATAAATCATAATAAAAATCGCTTTTTATAAATGAGTCGGTTACAATAGAACTATGTCAAATAAAAGTATATACGCATTTAAAATTCAAAACATAAATAAAAAATTAGTAGTATTTTAAATATTCAGATGAATTTCACATAATATAATATTTGTTTGTCTATGCAAATAAATAGATAGCATTAAGTAAAGTCTACTTTGATAAAATTGTTTATCCAATATATCAATTGCTTTATTAAATATTTAAATTCAAATACACTATAATATTTAGTCTACTTAACTAATACAAAATAAAATTCTAATAATATTGTTAACTAAATATACATTTTATTTTCTTGTAAAATTTTCTATTTGAATATTTGCTTACAACAATGATAACATGAAATAATTTGCTTTAAAACATGAAACAGCCTGAAATTTTTAAATCTTGTATAACAAAAATAGATTTTGAGTTGAAAAAGCTAACTTCTATTTTGCTAATCTGGGTATTACTGAATATGGGAAGGTATTATTTTCTTTTTGTTGGTATTACAACTCATTTGAGCTTTGGCCTACAACTACATGACAGCTCCTCTTTCAACAGATCTTTTTTATCCTCTATAACTCATCAATTCAAGTACACTTTCTGTTAGACTACTAATAAATAATAACAAAAATATAATTATTTTAGAGTGTTATTTATAAATAAACCATGATTAACAATAAATCAATAGTTACTATTCACAGAATTTAGAATTTGTGAGCATTTAGAAAAATACAATGTTGATTATAAACTTGTAACAAAAAGAAAATTGAAATTTTAACTGAAAAAATAAGAAAACAGAATGAATTTCTTGATAATTATTTTTGATCAGATGTAGTTTAGTCATTCAATTTCAATCTACCCCATAACAAATATTTTATTGCTTGCCATATTGTAACAGCTTCCAGCAATCATCTATAGATTTTATTGCTTAAGTTGAACTTTTTTTTTCAAAAAATAATCCAATATTTAAATATCTATTGTGATGACGTCTATGTCCGAGTATTGATTGATTCCAAAATACTTTTATATAACAGTCAGTATTAATAAAAGAAACCATTATTTTGGTAGATTGTTTGAATTTTTTTAAAACAGTTATGATAAAATTTCATTTTTATATCACTATTAAAGATGATAAGAAATACAGTAACAAAGAATTACTGTAATCATTTTGACCTTCACTAGTTGACTGGGTGGAATTTGATGTCACATAAACAAGAGAATTAGTATTTTATTAGAACTGTCTACATATATTTTACCTGTATCATGACAAATGTGAACAATGACATCCCACATTGACTACATAAGCCTAATTAGTGCATTTGTAGGGTTTCATTTTTAATTCCTATTAACAAGAGTTTTTTTTAATTTATTACTTAATTGTATATATGTATATTGCATTTTAACCTTATAAATATGTATTTAAAATTTTTCCTTTATTCTAAAATGATAATTTTATCAACCTCTTTTAATAAATATTTTACTTCGTAACTTTTACATTTTTTCAACTGTAGTAAGAATGCATTAATTTTCAAATTAGCCTTAAATTACCAAAAAAAAAACAAATATGAAAATATTTTGATATTTTCTTTTTTCATCCGATTTATACAAAAATTATTTACGTAAACAAAAGTATGCTAATTTTTAAAAAATATTTAAAATAAATGACAATCTTTGAATTCAGTATTTAGGTAATCAATGTAAGCAAAAATCCATAAAATTTAGATTCATACCACTTTACTATTAAAACTAACATATTAGTAATACTTAGAAATGGCAAACACTGAAATGTATTGCTGAGGAAATAGTAATGTTAGGTTATAAATGATCCACATCCAGAGGTATTAAACAGAAGTTTTCCTACTATATTCATCAAGTACAGTAAATTAAGACGCTGTCTTATGCTGAGTACGTGGACCAGATACCTTTTTAGTAAGATATTCATTTTTTGAAGAATACTCATATGTATGTTAATAATGTGAGCTGTTAATTATAAACTATATGATATGTTTATATATTAGGTGTAATCAAAAAAATATGTGGTAAGATGATATTTTGAAGTATAATTTGTTTTATTAATTTATCAAATATTTTTTTATTTATAAACATCAATTGGCTTTTCTGCAGCATTGACGAACACACATTCTAATCCAAGTAGTATATAGTAATATGTAACTGGATAAAAACACTACTTCATGTTTTTTTTGTACAAATTCAATTATTGGGAATATAACTGAAATAAACTTCCTAATACCTAACTTTTATATGTATTTAATTTATTTATATATACCAATATTTATTTATGTTACAGTACAGTATTCTGTGATGCCAAGACATCTGTACACAGTCTGTTATGTAATTGTAAATGTACCAGTAAATGTGTAGTCTTCAACAGACTCAGGCTAGACACTTCTGAGAGGTGTGGTTAGTCGAAACCCAACCATCAAAGAACCACCCATCAATGCTAGTTGAAACCCAACCATCAATGCTAGTCTGTATCAACAGACTAGCATTCATAGGTAAGTCTTAAGATTAAATATGTATAAACATATAAATATATATATATATACACACACACACACATTGCTGTGTTTGGCTTTTTTGTGCAATAAAATATATTTGTTAAATCGTTAAGTAAAGTTAACCGAACTTAAAAAAAAAAAAAATATTGTTGAAATTGTAATTATTTCTGCATTAAAGAAATTTAATGTTTAGTTTGTTAATACTGGCTTGGGAAGAAAAAATTCATCATTTTTACCAGATTAAAGTAAGAGGAGTTGTAATGTGGTTAACTGTTTTGTATCTCTGGTTGGGTGTTTGTTCCCTTCAGCAACTTAAAGATTCAACCAATTACAAACAACTTTTTGGTAATAATAGATCTTCATCTGAAAGTAGCATTGGCTACCTTAAATTGTCGTAACCAAAAAGGGGGGTGTGTTACACTAGGGGATAAAATTAAAAAATTACTTTTTAATAATGATATTCTATAAAACGACAAAAAAGAAATATTTTTTGCCTCTTATAATCTCGAAAAATTCATCGTTCTCTAGGTATATCGTAAATTGTCTTATCTAGAAGAGGGGGCGCATTACACTGAGGGACAAAATTCCTCAATTTTCACATTTTAATGACTGTATTCCATAAAACTATAAAAAAGAAACACTTTTTGTGTTTGTAATTTTTTCAAAAAATTCATCGTTCTCGAGATTAGCGAAAAGTCACCATCACAATCAGCAAAAGTAACCTGGAATGCATTACAGCTAGCATATGTATGCTCATTATCATTAAGATTCATATTTCTACTCAAACTTATACCAGTATCGAATCTAGTTGACTATTATTATATTGAGTGGTAAAGTTATGGAAACAACAAAAAAGCGCTAAATAAAATAATTATCAAAAGACTTCTAATCGTAAACATCTATCTAGAATAATTAAGAAAAAGAACAAAAAATAGTTAATTTTTTTTCTTTTCTTACAGGCATTCTTTCAAGATACAGTAATTCAGCGATATGATATTTAATATTACTTCTACATTTTATGTTGCAGTCGAGTGTCTGCGTAGGCTGTATGAGATGGTGACTTTAATGGCCTCTACTTTGTTAACTAACAGACACCCGAATATACAATGTTCTCGACTGTAAGCTAACCGAATAGAACATAGAATGTACACTTAAAATTAAATTTCAAGCTGACTAACTTTCTTATCCGGAAAAAATACCTATGAGAAAAGAAAGAAAATTATTTTTTGTTTGTTTTTCATAATTATACGTAGATGTGTGCAATTAGAAGTCGTGTTTTTTTTTTTTTTTTTTAATAACTATTTTTATAAATTATTCTTTTGAATGAAAAATTTAAAGATATGCCAAATAATAATATTATAAATTTTTTTCAAGATTTTTAAAAACTTGCTATATACTTAATCATACTTTAATCAAATTATTATCATATATTACAAAAGTTTACATTTTTTGGTTTGCTTGGCATTTCTCCCGCCACCACCCCATCCGGTCACTCTAAAGCATAAGACCGAATGTCTGTGCCACAAACAGCTACTGAGCCTCGAAAAAGTTTAGCTACCAGTGTCCTACTTAGGACACTGGTAGCTAAAGGACACTGGTAAGTGTCCTAAGTGACACTGGTAGCTAAGTAGGACACTGGTAAGCTAAATAGCTCACGCTATTAGCTTACCTAATAGCGTGAGCGAACTAAGCGCGGTGCCATACACCACCGGCTTACATGTCCCAACCGCTCACCTGTCATATATTTACTAAAATGGGTAGGCACACCCATCAACTACTAGTAATATACATGATATCCATAAATTGAAAATTACTTCATCTAGACAGCAATTCGCTGCCATAGGTCACTGAATGCCAGCAAGTACCTGTCCACCATATTAAAGCGCTTGGAGCCTTAATTAGCTGGTGGTCAGCCATACGTCTCTAGGTTAGCTTCCCATAGCAGTGCGGTGAGAGTCTTTACCTTAAGTAAACTACTGATGTCGGTTGAACAACGCAACCGTTCAAATTAACATGATTGGTGAGCACCGGGCACCTATTGCCCTTAAAAACCAACTCAAAGCAAACCATCTCCCAGATCTCGTACAAACTCTTAACAGGGATTTTCCCTTAGTCGGCGGGTCCCATTCCAGCTGCCATACTTCAATCCCGAGGTTCTGTAGCCTCTTCTGCAGGCGGGAGATGGGCAACTGAATGAAATTAAGATCATGTGCATTGCGATCACCGTTCCGTTCCGGTAATGGTCCGGCCCGAAACCGCATCAAAAATACCTCGGCCTCCCGGCTCTTCGTAATCTCCACATGGCTGCCCGAATTTTCACTAATAAATCGATTGAGAGAGCCTTTTCCAAAATGGTGATAAGCCTCGTAGGATGTTTTAAAACACCAGTACATACAACTCTGCGCTGGGCACTCCTTAAATTTTGAACAAGTGCTCTATTCATACCCAACCTATGCGCCCAAACGAGCGCCACGTAAGAGGTTTGTGCATCACTGAGACGGCGCCGCTACTTGCCTAATATGGTTGCTAAACAGAAACTTCTCATCAAACAAAACACCTAGGCACTTATGAACTCTCACTCGGCTGATTACACAGCCTTTATACTTAATGTGGGAGGTTTCGACTGTACGATAATTTTTCTGCAACCTTGAAGCATAAACATCGTCTTGGGCACAGAAATCTTTAAATTTTGAATGTCCATCCAGCCCCCCGCGGTTGAAAGGCCGCTTGTGCTCGATTTTCCAGCTGCGTTCGTGAAATACCACGAACTAAAAAGAGACAGTCATCGGCAAAAGCCTGGGCCATGACCCCTTCGGGGAATGTCAACCCCAGAAACCCGTCAAATACCAGGTTCCACAGCAAGGGACCGAAAACAAAACCTTGCGGGCTTCCCCTGGTGAAAGATTTTTCCACAGCTAAGTACACATCTTTAAACAGAGTCGTACGATTAGACAAATAGTCACGTACTACGGCCTGCAGGGCTACAGGAACATTGGGGCGTTCTAACTCATAGAAAACAGAACTCCAACACAAGGAAGGAAATGCGCCTCTTTGTCTATAAAGATTACCAAAACATATACAGTATTTTCATCAATGAGCAATGTCAGAAAGTATGTTAAATTATTACACTTACACCCACACCCTTAATTTACCCCCGTACGGGGGATTTTGCAAAAGTAATGGTTGAATATTTTATTGTCACCCGACCTTAGTAAGTGTGCAAAATTCATCAATCGGCAATATCAGAAAATGTAAAATTAAGGACGCAAGATTTGGGGACAAACATGAAAAAAAATATTGTGAGTTAAAGAAAAAGTAAAAATGGTTTTAGTTTTCTTAAGTATAAAGGTGTTTTTAAATATACGTTTTCATTTATCAAAACTTATCATTGTAATATTCAAAAATATTAGATTTTTTAAATATTTTTCTTTTACAAAAAATAAAACTTATTCACTTATAATGTACTATGAAACAAAAACCATGCAAAATGTATTGCGTGTAGCAGAAACCAAATATTTACAATATTAATAAAAAAGTTATTTTTATTTAAAAAAATTACAAAAAAGAATTAAAACAAAAGCAACGTCAACCACAACCTTGGCGTAAAATCGTCAGGGAGAATTACTAATATTTTAAGTATAACAATAAAAGAAATACTGATATAAACCCACCGGGGTGGTTAGTCTAGTAGTGAACGCGTCTTCGCAAATCAGCTGATTTTGAAGTCGAGAGTTCCAACACTCAAATCCTAGTAAAGGATTTGATACAGATTTTCATACGGATTTGAATGCTAGATCGTGGATACCGCTGTTCTTTGGTGGTTGGATTTCAATTAAACTCGCATCTCAGAAATGGTCGACCTGAGACTGTATAAGACTACACTTCACTTACACTAATACATATCATCCTCTGAAGTAATACCTGAACGGTGATTCCCGGAGATTAAACAGGGGAAAAAATACTGGTATAGAATGTATAACAACAAACAATTTAAAAAAACAGTTTTTTTGTTTAACGCAGGCTAATTAAAACAATTTAAAAATGTTTTCTCTGCAATTGATTTATTCTTAATTTTATCCTGATTTACACGAGTGACGTCATGTAACTTTTTATGATTGGCTCGTCAAAGAATAGCGAATAAGCTACAAGAGTTCGGTGCGTGAAATTAAAATAAAAGCTTGTATTGGAGATCGAGGCTTCATTACTACCGAACCTAAAAACATTTACACGTACTTAATAGGACAACACGGAATCTATACTTTTATTTATGCACTTTTAATTTATTACACTTTTCATGTTTCAGTAGTTATTATTCATTATTACGTAATTAGTATTAATAATTCAATAAATAATGATTACAAAAACAAGAATTTTATTTTTGAATTTAAAAAAAAAATAACTTAACTAGTGGTTGATTTTGTCTGTTATTACCTTAAATTGGAGAATGTTAAATAAATTGATTTATTCTTAATTTTATCCTAATGTACACGAGTGACGTCATATAACTTTTTCTGATTGGCTCGTCAAAGAATAGCGAATAAGCTAGAAGAGTTCGGTGCGTGAAATTTTATTATTTAGAATTAAAAATATTTTTTTTCGTACGATTGTTTTCATTTTCGATTCTACTGTTACTATTACTAGTAACGCCTAGGCTACGTGCGGAATGCGTTCGACTAAAGATTCGACTGTCCGACGAGGACTCCTCAGGGAGTTACGTCCGCGTCGGACAGTCGAATCTTCAGTCGAACGCATTCCGCAAGTTAAGCATCCCTCGCTCCGCACGATCACGACAAGGTTCTCTTCGCCTCGAGGGCCGGGATCATCCTCGAGGGGCCGGGATCATCCTTGAGGGCCGGTATCATCCTCGAGGACCATTTCCCTTTATAGTGTCCGGTGCGGGTTAGGTGGTCGTGACCACACTGTAACATCTGTGGCGACTTACCGGGCGTTCCTGGATACTCTGTTTCCAGATGCTCCGAAGAACAGAGATGTTCTTAATCGGGAGGCCGAGGCATTTGGGATGCGGTTTCGAGCCGGGCTAGAACCGGAGCGGAACAGTGATCACAATCCACCGGAACAAAATTTCGTACAGTTGCCCATCTCCCGTTTGCGGAAGAGGCTATGGAGCCTCGCGATGGAGACATGGCAGCTTGAATGGCACACCTCGACTAAGGGAAGATCCTTGTATAGTTTTATACAGGATCTGGGGAGATGGTATGCCTCGAGTTCGTTTTTAAGGGCGTCGGGTGCCCGGGTGCTCACCAACCATGTAAACCTGAACTAATATCTGTTTCGGTTTCGCCTGGTGGCTGATGAGTTGTGTGTCTGCGGGGAGGTCCAGTCGAACGTGCATATGATGTTCGACTGCCCTGCTCTTGGGGGAGGGGGGCAGAGATCGAGCCACCCTGGAACTTAGAGGTCGGGGGGGAAACTTGGCCGCTCACAAACGGCGAGTCAATGTGGCGAGAGCCGCATTGTCGGACCGTGTGGGAGTTCCTCGATGAGGTTGCTATGTTCAACCGTCATCGTTAATTTTAAGGGTTGTGTAATGTAATAATGACTCCTAAGCTCTGTTGTAGGAATCCTTCCTTGAGGTAATGGCTGGCCACCAGCCAAACTAGCTCCAAGCGCTGTTAAATGGTGGACAGGTACTAGGTGGCATACAGCGACCGAGGCGTGGCAGCCTAAATTGCTGCCTTTTAGATATAAGAACTTCAATAGTTTTAATTGTAACAAGGGGTGCGCCTCCCCGATTTAGTTTTATTGTTGACAAGTGAGCGACTGGGACACTTAAGCGGGTGTTGTACGGCACCCTGCTTAGTTCGCTCACGCAAGTTAGGTAGCTTATTAGGAGCAGATAGGATCGAGGTCGCTATACCGTTTTTTAAAGGCACAGTAGCCGTTTTTTGACATGGAACATTTGGTCTATGCTCTAGGGCGACCGAATGGGGTGGTGGTGGGAGAAATGTCAACTAACCAAATGACTTCCCTTTATAGTGGCTTTCCATCGCCGAAATGTCTTGGTGGAAACGTTCACCATGTTTGTCACTTACGTTTCCGATTGTCTGGGAAAAAATCCAGATATGATTGGAGGAAATGTATTTTCAAAAACATATTACATCCCATAGCTCTGTATGAAGTATAAAATTGATTAACAATATCGTGGTAATTCTCGGATTTTTATTTGCCGAGAAAAGTTTTGCAAACGTCTTTAAATGAAGTCCAAGCTGCATTTCCTACATTATTTAACACCGAGTTAAATACATAATCTTTGACAAACTCTCTCATTTGAGAACCAACAAATATTCCTTCTTTAACTTCTCTTTCACTTACATTCGGAAATTTCTGCCTGATGTACAGAAATCCGAGAATATCCTTCTTCATTGCTTTTACAAAATTTTTCATTAGTCCTAGCTTGATGGCAAAGCCTTCCGTGTACCTATCAGCCATTCTCTTAAATATAAAGAACAATTAGTGCATACTATATGAGGAGCCCACGTCTTATCCTGATCACCAATTTTACACTAAAAGTAAAAATTATATGCTTTTTTAATTAAAAGTGTAATGTTTTGTTCTATTTGATTTTACGGTAGACTCACCACAAACATAACAAAAGGCATCCACATCATTTACACAATTTCGAGGCATTATAACACTGTACTGTTAACAAACTTAAGACAGCAATAAGACAGAACAAAATTAATTCATTCCTAAATTCAGTGCTTAATACAAACAACACAGCTGTGTTTTCAGCTACTTGTTTTGATCTGCACAGACATGATTAATCTTGTCCATGAAGGCTCACTCTTCAGTATTAGATCATGTCATAATATGTGACTGTGATATGATTTATTTCTCTGTCTAATATTGTTTATTTATAGCTTAAAAATTATGTTAATAAAAAATAAGCTAACAAAATGCAAAATAGAAGCTTAAAATGCTAACTATAGGTTGAAAAATGAAAAAAATCCTTTAATTTTTTTTTTTTTTTCAAAAATGGTGGGTGATAAAAAGATTCAGAGTTCATATTCGTTTTAAGCATCAAAAAACATATGAAAATCATGTATAAAATGTTAGGAAATAAAAATTATGTTTATCAATGTAACTTCTTCAAAGTATTACAATTTAGACCTGGGGACATTTTTGTCTCTTTTTGAAGGTATACGTTTTTTGTCAGCTGGATACAGATATCTTTGCAAAATCTCTTTTTATTTTTAATTGATTGATGGGCCCAATATCAAATATAAATTAAGTAACGTATTCTTTTTGTTTTTTTTTCTTTTTTAAATATAACTCGAATTTACAAGTATATGAATTACGCAAAAAGAAAATCCTAATTACTCGTTTTCTTAACTACTTAATTTCTCATTCTCTTCACCGGATTTGTATGTTTTATAGTATTTTATTTCGTTCAGGAATGGTAATTTTTAAAAATCAATAGCATGTTAATTTTAATAAGCTGAATAATAAATTTTATTAAGCTGAATAACAAGAAACAGCTGAATAATAAGGAACCATTACGAGGTGAATTAATGGATATTTAAAAAAAAATACGTTTAAATAAAGGCTAAAATAGAAAAAAATTCTGTAACGATCACATAGCCTGCATATCAAATGTTCTTATAATACCATGCACCGTTTAATCATTTTCTTTCAAATTTCTGTACATAGCCGGAGCTGGTTAATTATTTTATCTCTGTACTCAAAAATATTACTTCATCCATCACTTAATAATAAATATTAATTTCGTTATTACGATCGGCTTAGATATACTCTCAAAATAGCTTAACAAAACAAGCTTACTAGGTTTTTATTTTGTTTGTTTTTTTTTAATAAACATATGAAATAAGTATTAATTGAAAAACGGTTGATGACTGAAAAACTTGGATCTAAAATAACTAAACTTTGGCAAGAACAAGAAAAATAGTTAATGGGAGATATTTTTAAAACTTTATTGCTTATTTTAGGCTGACGTCTAAAACTAGAATAGTTTTAGTTTCTTGTAATCAAAACAGAGCATCTTTCTTTAATTTACCACTGATTTTTATTTAAATTTTTAAATTGTCTGTGATTAAAGAAAGTTGCGTATGTTAATAGGAACGTTATTTTGCGTAATAAAATAAGATATTCCATGTTTTTATCTTCTTTTTATAAAAGAAATTATGAATTTTTTTTAATTACTTCAATATAAAGCAAACAGTAACATCGTTTAATAACCGAATACGAAGTCTGATCAGAAAATAACGGAAAATTTTTAATTACGCACCCGGAGATATTTAGTGACTTGCGGTTGGCTGCATTGTGTTCTACGTAACCAACCCTGTAACTACGTGTTGTTGAATTGTTGATATCTCGTTCGGTTTTCGTGTTAATGTTATTTAAGTGCAACGTGTTTCAGTGTTAATAACGATTTTTATAATGTGCGATTTTCGGAAGCGATGATACAACGTAAAGTTTTGCGTGAAACCGGGTAAAACTTTCGCAGAAACGTTTCAAGTTTTGAAACAAGCTTACGGAGATGACACACTGGGTCGTACCCAACTTTACGAATGGTTTTCACGATTTAAAGGTGGTCATCAGTCAATCGAAGATGACCAGGAAGGCCTTCGACTTTAACTGATAACACCCACGTTCAGAATATCAGCCATCTGGTGCGTGCAATTTGCCGATTGACTGTCAGAGAATTTACAGAAGAGATTAGCATTTCGATTGGATCGTTTCATGGCATTTTGACTGGAAAAACTGAACATTCATCGAGTTGCAGCAAAGTTTGTTCCTCGTTTGATGACCGAACAGCATAAAGAAGATCGAATGGACGTTTGTCGGCATCTTCTTGAACAAGCCGATGACGATGAAACATTCATGCAAGGATCATAATGTAAGACGAAAGCTAGGTTTACAGCAACGACATCGAAACAAAAGTTCAATCATCACAATAGATCGGCAAAGGTTCTCCACGCCCCAAGAAAGCACGTCAGTCTCGATTCGATGTCAAAGTGATGCTCTCTGTTTTTTCGATTTTAACGGAACTGTGCATTTTGAATTCTTCCCTCAAGGTGAAACAGTGAGCCGTGCGTACTATCAAATCGTTCTAACAAGATCGTGAAAAAATTCGCAAAAAGAGACCGGAATTGTGGCGATACCTCATGGTTCATTCATCAGCACGATGCGCCCGCATACTCGGCTTTGTCAATCCGTCTGTTTTGTATAAAAAATCAGACCACTGTCCTCCCTCAACTTCACTACATGTCAGACCTGGCTCCTAACGATTTTTTTCTTACTTCCGAAATTAAAATCGGTGATGAAAGGACGCCGTTTTGAGAATATTGATGATACTAAAGCAAATCTGTCTCGGACCTTAAAGGCAATTTCAAATGAAGCTATCCAGGACTGCGTTGCGAAGAAGAAACACCGCTGAGAAAAGCGTGTGAGTAGTGAAGAATACTTAGACAAGGGCCAATAATCTGTAAAATTAATAATAAATACTAAAAAAACGAAATTCGGTTATTTTCTGAGAACAGACCTTGTAGAATGATCGTATTATGTTATTTTAAATTTAAAAGAAAATCTGTTCCTCTTATAACTATAACCTAAACACTGAGTTTCTTGAAATTAATTTATTTTGCTCTTTTATTTATAATTATTAATACTTTCCCAACTGTCCAATCCAATTATTAGCAACATCTGTAACTTAAGAGGTATTACAGTTGTAAATTTGAATCGAATTAAATAAGGTTTAAAATAAAAACATTCCACTTTTTATTTATTTATTTATTTATTATTACTTTATTTATTACTACTAAGTTTCATAAACTACTAAGGTTATAAATCGAACCCGGGATCTTTGATGTAGCAGCAAAGTACATACCGCTTTTAAAGCACTATTTGTAAAATTACACTGTATTTATAGTTGATATTTACAGACAGTAATAAAATAACTAGTGATAGTAGTCGTATCAATTATGTAAAGGTATTACACAACTGTTATAATCTGACAACACCATTTCAATCCTATTATGTAGTGAAAAACATTCTCCACTTATCCGAACTGATAACTCCCATTTATATTATGTTTATTCTAAAAATCAATATACAAAAGTTTTTTGTTGAATCACGCAAATTTAAATTACTTATTTGTGAGTATTTCTATACGAAAATACATTATTTTATGTAAAAGGCTCTGTATTCTCCAAAAATTGAAATATTTTGATAAAACTATAATGAAAATTGCTTAAAATGAAAATTAACAAATTAAATAATTTATTCATAAATAATTAAAAATTCAGTTTTAGTTAGGCCGAATTTTAAAATTAAGATTCTCAGAAAAAATCTACCATAATCTACACATGTTAAAAATTAACCTTTTTTAAAATAATTTAAAAAAAAAAATTTTATCTGAATAAAGTCAAATCCTAGTAGTATTTTCATTGGAATCCATTTAAGAACATGGAGACTGTATAAAAATATCGTACAATATTTCGGTAGTGTGTTCTTATACACACGAACATCAAAACAAAAAAAAACTCCTACAAACATAAGCCTTCGGAATACCTTCTCATCCGTCTGTCCACCACTTTGTGTTTTTACAGACTTTTCGAAGGAAAATATGGTATTACTTTCAGCCGCTTGGTGGGAATAGGATGCGAAAATCAATTCTCTTTCCGTTTTGAGGGTCAAAATTATTTATAGGCCTACGTATAAAATATTGTGGTTCGAAAATCTCTAAAACTACAGGATTAATTTCATTGTAATTTAGATATGCTCTAATAGTGAATGAGGTTGCTCGTATGAAAATTTGATGAAGATTGGTGCGTTCGTTCGAGTTACGCTCAATTTAAGGTCAACAAAATTTTAACGGGACAAGTTAGAAGCGTAGTTCGTTATGACACTGCTAATTTGGAACGCTGACGTTTCTTTATCTACGGTATCTATTTTTAACAATATTTCTCGGTGTATGTAGGTAGCGTTACCTACTTCGAGGGTCATGATGACTAGGTATGTGTTTTATCTATTATGTTGACTTTGTGTGGTGTATTTTTTATATAAGCTTACGCAGTGAGTCAAAGTGACTCACTGCAATCGGTGCTTTTCTGACTGCAAAATAGTGAGGGAATCAGAAACGAAAAGTTGAGTCTTCTTGCGCTAAACTGCGCAAGTTTCTTTTTAATAAGATATGTATATCAGAAAGAATTCAATCATTGCAATGAAATTTGGCGTATGTTTTTTAAGTAATATTCTCTAAGAAAATAATAAATACCGAAATTTTATGTTTGTAAATTCTATACAACGGTTATCTTAATTGTCCAGTCAGCGATAGCTGATTTGTCGTTTACAGTTTTCTTTAAATTAGTGTGAAAATAAGAAAAGATACGTTTTTCATGAGATTTTCGAGAAAGTAAAATTTAGACAGCTATAAAAAATTAACAGACTGTGATAAAAATATTATTTTAACGTGTTCGTTTAACCCTATTTATTACTCTGCAGAGTATCAGTTCAGTTAAACGATTTTTAAAACACCCTTGAGTTTTTTTTCAAAAGAAGGTCATTCCGGTATTTAACTGAAATATTGCGATAATTTGAGTATCGCTGAAATCGTCAGTGCAGTAGGAATTTGACTATAACAACTTTAAATCGAAATGAAATAACGGAGACCCTGATGGACATAGACTTGAAACTACTTTATTAAGTAAACAGGCGCTCGGGTAATAGTAGTTTTATCGTTCAACTACTCACACACTTCCAGTTGAGCGGTATTGTAATTTCATAGGAAAATTGTAATAATAATTCATCTATATAATGCATTGTAATCAGGCTACACTGTAATATTAAGAAATATTTTTTTATTGCTTTAAATGGTTAGCTTTTAATTTAACAAAGTACCACGTTGTTTTTTAAGATCAAAGTTTTGAATAGTTGGTTATAATGTTAATTCGGAGTTCACGCTCAAATTGCAAAATAACTTCGTGCCTGATTTTATCACCCCATTACATGATTAAATTAATGAGTACAACGCAAACAATTGATATTGCTTGAATATCACTAAACAGGTGATAATTGATTAAAATTCAAACATAATATTTTTATTTTAATTATTACTGACAAATGAAATTTGCCAGTTATTTAAAAAAACTCAATCCGTTCTGGATTTATAACTTTCTACTTAAGACACAAGATAAGGGATAGTTGGTAAAAAGAAAATACTGAATCTATACGACTGTTTTCTTTATTAACTGTTTCTTTCTCATTTTTTTTTTTTTTTTGTCTTCAGTCATTTGACTGGTTTGATGCAGCTCTCCAAGATTCCCTATCTAGTGGTAGTCGTTTCATTTCAGTATACCCTCTACATCCTACATCCCCAACAATTTGTTTTACATACTCCAAACGTGGCCTGCCTACACAATTTTTCCCTTCTACCTGTCCTTCCAATATTAAAGCGACTATTCCAGGATGCCTTAGTATGTGGCCTATAAGTCTGTCTCTTCTTTTAACTATATTTTTCCAAATGCTTCTTTCTTCATCTATTTGCCGCAATACCTCTTCATTTGTCACTTTATCCACCCATCTGATTTTTAACATTCTCCTATAGCACCACATTTCAAAAGCTTCTAATCTTTTCTTGTCTGATACTAAGATTGTCCAAGTTTCACTTCCATATAAAGCGACACTCCAAACATACACTTTCAAAAATCTTTTCCTGACATTTAAATTAATTTTTGATGTAAACAAATTATATTTCTTACTGAAGGCTCGTTTAGCTTGTGCTATTCGGCTCCTGCTTCGTCCATCTTTAGTAATTCTACTTCCCAAATAACAAAATTCTTCTACCTCCATAATCTTTTCTCCTCCTATTTTCACATTCAGCGGTCCATCTTTGTTATTTCTACTACATTTCATTACTTTTGTTTTGTTCTTGTTTATTTTCATGCGATAGTTCTTACGTAGGACTTCATCTATGCCGTTCATTGTTTCTTCTAAATCCTTTTTACTCTCGGCTAGAATTACTATATCATCAGCAAATCGTAGCATCTTTATCTTTTCACCTTGTACTGTTACTCCGAATCTAAATTGTTCTTTAACATCATTAACTGCTAGTTCCATGTAAAGATTAAAAAGTAACGGAGATAGGGAACATCCTTGTCGGACTTCCTTTCTTATTAGGGCTTCTTTCTTATGTTCTTCAATTGTTATTGTTGCTGTTTGGTTCCTGTACATGTTAGCAATTGTTCTTCTATCTCTGTATTTGAACCCTAATTTTTTTAAAATGCTGAACATTTTATTCCAGTCTACGTTATCGAAAGCCTTTTCTAGGTCTATAAACGCCAAGTATGTTGGTTTGTTTTTCTTTAATCTTCCTTCTACTATTAATCTGAGGCCTAAAATTGCTTCCCTTGTCCCTATACTTTTCCTGAAACCAAATTGGTCTTCTCCTAACACTTCTTCCACTCTCCTCTCAATTCTTCTGTATAAAATTCTAGTTAAGATTTTTGATGCATGACTAGTTAAACTAATTGTTCTGTATTCTTCACATTTATCTGCCCCAGCTTTCTTTGATATCATAACTATAACACTTTTTTTGAAGTCTGATGGAAATTCCCCTTTTTCATAAATATTACACACCAGTTTGTATAACCTATCAATCGCTTCCTCACCTGCACTGCGCAGTAATTCTACAGGTATTCCGTCTATTCCAGGAGCCTTTCTGCCATTTAAATCTTTTAATGCTCTCTTAAATTCAGATCTCAGTATTGTTTCTCCCATTTCATCCTCCTCAACTTCCTCTTCTTCCTCTATAACACCATTTTCTAATTCATTTCCTCCGTATAACTCTTCAATATATTCCACCCATCTATCGACTTTACTTCTTTCTCATAGTTACATTAATTTGATTAAACCGGTGATAATGCATAATTACCGGTTAATGTGCATAATAATAGCAACAAACTTACATAATTTGTATATTTAACGTTAATTAGACGAGGTTAGCGAGCGAAACGAGGGTGGATTTATGTTTGATTAGGTTATGTTGATATTAACCCACCGGGTTGGTCAAGTGGTGAACGCGTCTTCCCAAATCAGCTGATTTGGAAGTTGAAAGTCCCAGCGTTCAAGTCCTTAGTAAAGGCAGTTACTTTTATACGGAGGATTTGAATACTAGATCGTGGATACAGGTGTTCTTTGGTGGTTGGATTTCAATTAACCACACATCTCAGGAATGGTCGAACTGAGACTGTACAAGACTACACTTCATTTACACTCATACATATCACCCTCAGTCATCTTCTTAAGTAATACCTGAACGGTAATTCCCGGAGGCAAAACAACAAAAAAAGGTTACGTTGATATAGGTACGATTGGTAAGTACACGCAATTAACAAACTTCCAAACATAACCTTCCTTCTTTTTTTGTTTAGCCGCCGGAACTACCGTAAGCTATTACTTAAGAGGTTGATATGTATGAATGTAAATGAAGTGTAGTCGTGTACAGTCTTAGGTCGACCATTCTTGAGAAGTGTTAATTAAAACCCAACCACCAAAGAACTCCGATATCCACGATCTAGCATTGAAATCCGTATAAAAGTAACCTTTACTAGGATATGAACCTTACAACTCTCGACTCCTAAAATCAGCTGATTTGCGATGACAAGTTAACCACTAGACCAACCCGGTGGAAATGACCAGATTTAACCTACTGCTCGCTAACTTCGACTAATCAAGAGTAATGTTCTGATTATTTAAGCATTATATTCAGTAATTAATTACTAATTATAATTGAGTTTTTATTTGAATATGTAAAATACGATGTTAATTTGGAGAATATATAAAATGACCGGTAACTTATATTTAATAAATTGCTATATATTTATTTATCATTTATCGCATTTGAATACTAGACATTGTTACCGGTGTACTTTGATGACTGAAGTCCAATTAACCACACGTCTCAGAAATGATCGGCCAGAGACTGTCCGGAACCACATCTCATTTATACATCATACATATCATCATCATTCTCATCTCATTGGGACCGTGGGGGGTTGCTAATTGTTCACTAGTAGACAGATTACAACGTGCACAAATTAAGGAAAAGATTTTATAAATATATATATATATATATATATATATATATATATATATATATATATATATATATATATATATATATATATATATATATATATAGAGAGAGAGAGAGAGAGAGAGAAAGAAGGGATTTAAGAGAGAAAACATTAAATATAGTAATATACCACGTACTTACAAATTGGATCTATATTGATCTTCGGCAGCTGCGCATAAAATATCTTTGTTATGTTTTCTCCATTCAGCTGGACTAAATCTTGTAATTGAATAATGATCAACAACTGGCCTCGTTCCTGTTAAACCAGCAAGTGCACTCCAGTCAACTCTTCCGGTTGCCCAGGGACCAATTGGACCCATAACATCGCCCTCTGATGTCGACGAAGGAATATTATCCCCTGGTAACGTTAGAAATGGTGGTTCATCTTTTCCACTTTCTCCCATTACTTCCTATGTAAATAATAATAATAACGATGATAATAATAATAATAATAGAGAAAAATACATATGTAAATAATAATAAAATAAATTTAGTTTCATTATCAGACTGTACTACCTAGCCATCCGACTATACTTAATCGAAGTAACTGTTGCTGGACCTGCAATATGAAAAATTATCGTTATAAAAAATATAATTTTTTAATAATTTTTTTCGAATAAGCAAAGTAATGCTACAGAGTAAGTAAAATTATGTTATAGTTACTATTAAAACTAAATCCCTTCATGTAGAGAGCATAGAACAGTGTAATACGGCATACTTTTCAGATTCCCATTTATTTTCCCGGAACAGGACAAAATACGTAGGTAGCAAGGCTTTTTTTTGTACCATCAGAACTATCCAGTTATGGCAACTTAATATTTAATGCAAGATTTTTTTTACAAAAGTTTACTTCAAATGTGCCAATCAGACGTACAGTTTGTTTTAGGCTGATAATTAAATATATTTAAATTTCCAAGACGTATTATTTACTTTTTTGACAACCAATGTGTTTCCTAATTTGTTCAAGTACACCTGGGGTCGTTGAATGGATAATAATAATAATGTGATTGTTATATAACATCAAGACAAACACCATAAATTACTCTGTTTTTCTTTTTGCTATATGTGATATAACGAATGATTTTTTACATAAATTCATTGAAACTACTAATATCGTGTTCTCGTAAACGTTATAGTTACTTATTGTTTCCCCCGTACTTATTAATTTTAGCGATATTTTCTTGCTTTGTTTAACTTAGTTTTTCTTTAAAAAAAATTGCAAAATTTTCGAATTTATTATTCACACCTAAAATTTGGTTAGATTGAACAGAATGTTGTTAATAGAGATTCAGTTGACAACTGTAATAGGTGAATTTTAATCGCTTTGTAATTCTTTCGATTGTTAAAGAGTTTGTAAATAACGTAACCAGTCAACAGAGAGCACGTTAAGAACACCGTTGTGATTGCGTATTCAGTATTGCGGCTGTACTAATTGTTGATAAATGTCCAATTTTATTTTACGACTTCCAAATTTTTTTCCTCGACAAAATTTAAGCACATTACAACTAGTTAGTACATTTTTTTATCATTATTCACCTTCACAACCAGAATAACTATTAAGTAGATTAATAAGTTTCTGCGAAAAAACCCAGAAAAAGTGAACAGCTTAATTAAGCAGTTAAGACCATAATCTGTGCTACACAACTATTTGAATGAATAGTGTATTTGGAAATACTAATGCTTTTAATATTTACAAAACATATCATTGATAAGATGTAAATATTAAAATTACGAACACAGTTTTCAGAGACTTTTACAGACTTTTCGAAGAAAAGTACGGTATTACTTTCAGTCGCATGGTGAGAGTAAGGGTGAAAATAAACTGCTTTCGTTTTGAGGCCTGAGGATTACGAAATTATTTATAGGCCTATGTATAAAATATTGTTGCAAAAATCTCTAACTATTTGATCAATTTCATTCTAATTTAGATTTGCTCTAGCGGTGAATCTAAGGTTCATATGAAAATTTGATGAAGATTGATTGGTTCGTTCGAGTTACGCTCAATTTAAGGTCGAAAAAATTTGAACGGGTTAAGTTAGAAGCGTAGTTCGTTATGATGCTGTAACTTGAAACGTTGACCTTTCTTTATCTACAGTATCTATTATTAGCAATATTTTTCGGCGTACTCACGTCGCGTTACAGTAGGTCAAAATTACCTACTTTAAGAATCATGATAAGTGGGTATGTGTTTTATCTAAGGTTTATGTTGACTGTGTAGTGGTGTATTTTTCATATGCGCTAATTAAGTGAGTCACAGTGGTGAGCGAGTGGAAAATTTTTCAAAAGAAAACAAAATAAAATAATGAAAAGTTGGTCTTGGTCTTCTAACATTGAACTGCGCGAGAGTTATATTTTATATTATTATGGCTCAGGTTCCTAATTACTGAATTTTTTTTAAATAGAATTTTCTGTCGGCAATGAATGTTATTTAAATGACAAAACAATATTTATAATATTATAACGTTTTTAATAATTTACTTCGAAACTTTTCAGTCGCGCTTCCCACCGCCAAAATTCAATAACCGGTACTGCTGTTCTGTTCTAATACCCTTTCCCTTTCTTTTTCCTGTTTAGCCTCCGGTAACTACCGTTTAGATAATTCTTCAGAGGATGAATGAGGATGATATGTATGAGTGTAAATGAAGTACTGTAGTCTTGTACATTCTCAGTTCGACCATTCCTGAGATGTGTGGTTAATTGAAACCCAACCACCAAAGAACACCGGCATCCACGATCTAGTATTCAAATCCGTGTAAAAATAACTGACTTTACCAGGAATGGAACGCTGGAACTCTCGACTTCCAAATCAGCCGATTTGGGAAGACGCGTTCACCACTAGACCAACACGGTGGGTTTTCTGTTCTAATACCCTAACCAGTTAATGCCTAACCCTAATACCAATTAATGTAATTCACTGCTGCTCTTTTTTTATTTCTCTTTTTGTTTATTCATTTAGTTTTATTGTTGCGCAGTTAATGTTAATGTAATACTTTATATTATGCATTTAATTACATTTAAGTGTGTGCGCGCGCATGTGTGTGAATAATTCCAAGGAAATTGTTAATCTTGTCGATTTGTTATTTTATAGCTATGAGTTGGTTGGTGGATGTTGTCACGTAGGGCTTTGGGTTATTGCATCTTTGGTTGAAGCTGCATCCTATTTGTGGCAGAAGTAGTTTAGTTTATAAATTTCAGAAGTTTTGTGTTCCTCTGTCTTTGTTTATATATATGTTAATGTGACATATTTTTTTTTTTTTTATTTTTTTTTTATTTTTTGTAGGAATGTGTCGGTGAGTGTGCTATTATGTCTGTTTGAATGAGCAAGTTATTTTATAGTATTGAGCTTTTCTACATGGTCTTTAGGTGACATGGATTTATTAAATTGTCTGTGGTTAAAATTTTCAGTATTTTTGATTATTGCTTTTTATGATTGTGAGGTCAAGAAATGACCTCCACATCACAAATCTTCTTGACAAGGTAAAACAGCAACACCAATCACTGAAGGTTGGCTGAAAACATTTTGAAACAAATTGATGAAAATGTTGTATTTATAAAATTTCATTCAGTTTTTGGTTTTAAAAATTTATAATTTTAAATAGAATGAAAAAGTTTCAAGAATTTTTACGAAGGAAGGCATGAAACAGATAAAGGGAGCCTAGTTCATCACAGATCATGCCTTATTTGTAACATTCCTTTAGGACTAAAGGATTTTCATGAGGTAGTGTGGATAAAACTCCCCTAGCAACAAAATTCATTGCATACTATTGTGAGATGTGTGTGTGGGGAGAGGATGAAAGAGAAAGAGATAGGGAGAGAGAATTTTTTTATACATGAATTTTTTAAAAAAATAATCAGGATTAAAGAAAAAATAATCAGGATTAAAGATAAAATAATCAAACATTTTTAAAGGATTATTGACTTTTAGAGATCAGTACTCAAACTGACAACATTTTATGCATCTATCAATACACTTCATTAAACTTCTAAAAATCACCAAAATTTGCTGATATTTTTCTGATTTAAAATATAGTGATTGTTTTATTTATTTTTTAATAATTATTTGGAAAGATGATCTACATTCAGAAGTTAATAATCTTGGCGTATCTTTTTATAGTCATCGTGTTAATCACCAATAAACAAGAAAAGTGTTGCTCTATCGTAGTTTTTAAATTTTACCATCTTTTGTTGTAATAATACTGATGGATTTTTTTTTCCTACTATGATAAAGGAATAAAGTCAGTTTTGGCACAAACATTAGTTTTCAAATAATTATATTTTTATATACCCTATTCTAATGGAAATGACTCATATATAGTATCAAAAAAGCATCAATATGGCGTCTTTCAACTGAGCTACATCCCTCTAAGTTAACACAGTATCCTCACCAAAACATCTGTTATTCAGTACTATACAAATATTACACATTGCTTTCAGATTTTGATTACTGTATAGTTATTGATTTGGTCTAACAATAGGCCAATTTAATATTTAAAGTTAATAAGACGAGGTTAGCTAGCGAAGCAAGCGTTAGGTTTGCTGATATCAAAGAAGTTCAGAACTCATTTAATTTTTGTAATTTAATCATATTAATGTTTCATTACAATCGACAATTAATTGAAATTAGTCTATACAAATGTCAATGAATAAACAGCAAATACGGATTATACAGAAACAAAAAAATGTAAACACAAAAGCATTTATACAAATTCAAAATATTACTCTTACTGCTACAGGAATATTATTTTTCTGATTTTTCATTTTAAAATCTTTTTAAGTCAAAAACTATAATAAAAAACTATTTTTTGTACATTTACAATCAGCCCAGCAAAAATAGCATATGTCAAGATTATTGACTTTGGAATGGCTGTTATCTTCCTAAATAATTACCAACTATTTTTGTTAGATATTCATTTATATTAACAGCATTTTCTTCATATTTGTACTACATTTATTTATTTATAAATGTGGTATATTCCTGTATAATATTTACTACCATTAACCACTTGTATAATAATGTGACATTATGTGTTGTATGTGTAAAAATATTAATTAATGGCAGTGACAATATTTGTTAATCACTTGAAAATAATTAATTAGCTGAAATGAAATTTTTGAAAAACTGTTATTTGGAATCAATTCTAGAACCAGTTAGATAAGAACTCAACATGTTGATCATCTCTAGTTTAATTACAGGTACTGGCTAAGTCCAAGAATTTAGTAGTTACAGTGTGAAGAGAATAGAAAGGTATACATTATTACTTTCAAAAATAATTTGTCATAGTACATTATTACTTTCATTCTTAATATTATAACAATTAATTACTTTTGTTTAATAGTTTAAACATGTGAACTTAAATTTGTTGGACTAGTTAGGAATAGATGAAATTATAAAGATAACTATAGGTAATTACTATTTCAAACAAACTTATACACCCCCTCCCCCAACTAAATATTGATACGCATTCATTCCAACTAGTAACAAGTTGAGCCAGTTTAACAGATCCACTGTTGTATGATGTTTTTTTTCATGCAAATTCACATTAAGACAATTTAGAACAGCCCTGAAGACAAAAGTAAACAAACTCTGTTTATAAATAAATTAATATATAAAATACATTGTAAGATATTTCTATAATAGTGTTCCATTGTTTCATAAAGAATCTTTACTTTATTTCATCTTTCTTTATTTCAATGCTGCAATACAAAGAGTTGAGGGGAAGGTAATACAAAGTAATGCCAACATTACCAAATACTGCCCTACCAAGGTTTATCAGTTGCACTTATACTCATCTCATTAATTATTGGCTGGTTAAGAACTTTATTTCACCTTTTACAAACAAGAGAAAATTGTAAATTCTCTGAATAGGCTTATTAATAAAGAAACATATTTAAATTAAAATAATTAAAAGACATAACATTTATTTACATTTTTTTTTATTGAAATGATTGATATATTTGTATATTAAACATTCCTACTGGATATTTTTTCATATACATCTAATGAATGAATTATGGAGGCCAAACCTGGCAAAAAAAATCATACAGAATTTTTAAATATGGAGAAAATAATTTTTTTATTGTAGTTTGAATTTTATACATGATCACATATAAAATTATCATGTATGTTACTTGATATTTATTCTAACAAAAATGATGTTTAAATTACAGTATAACAAAATTTTCATTGGTTTTTCTGATTAAAAATAGGTAGTCTTTAAAAATGCATTTATTCTAAATTTCTTAAGTCCTTTGTTGTTTTCCAAGGTAAACATACTAAAATGTTTAAAATCTCACAAATTTTTATAAAATTCTGAAAAAGTTAAAACTAAACTATTAGTTTAGTTTATTAATTTTATTAAAATTATAACCATTTTACAGAATACCTGGTACTAATTCATTTTTTTTAAATTGAAGGCTGTAAATGTTGCACTAAAATACATCTAAAAAAAAATATTTTCATCTGTTTCTTGATGTCTAACATTTACTTAAATTTATCATTCAGTACTAAAAAATTGCTTTTAAAGAGATTTTACCTTTGAAAAGTCTCCAAATGTAACTTGTTTTTTACCAGTTTCTGCATTACTACAGTTTACTGGACTTTCATCTACTGGCCCACAGGTGCACTCATGTTCAGACATGATTAATTATTTAAATTTTTATAAATTCTATTAAAAGTAAAGTTGTTATTTTATATTCCTTAAAGTTTGTAAGTTGCTAAAACATTTAAAGATCGTCATGGAAACCGCCCAAGACTAGTTAGGAAGTTCACCGTTAGTAGCGAATTTTACCTATGCGTCCGATTCTCTACTTCTATCATTACGGGTCAGTCATGAATAGAAGTTATATGTATTTTGATAGGTTATGTTTGTGAATTTATTTTATAAATGTTGAATCTATTATGATGTTTGTTAATACTACTGTTAAATAATACATTTGTTGACTATAAAAACGTAGCTTGTTTATCTTTCAGGTTATAATCGCTCAAAAAATGTTCAGAAGTAAAAGCTGGTTTGGTGGTGTATTGTGGAAACCTAAAAACCCACATTCCTTAGAACATTTAAAGTAAGTACGCAAAAAATTAATTTTAAATTTATCCATTTTACATAATAGTCTTTGTCTTTACATCGTCTGGTGTTGAATTATGTAGTTTGTATTGTTTTTTTCATCTAGGTTGTTATAACCTTACTATTTTATAAATTATTTTAAATTTGTTTATTTAATGTTTGGCTAATTCTTAAATTAGTTATTTTAAACATAAATAATGCAATATCTATACTACATTTTTTTTACATTCATGTGTCATTTATGATTGTATGATATTTCATAATATATTAAGTATCCTTTAGAAAATCAATCAAACTTAAATAATAGAGTATTATAATATATGGGTGTTTTTATTTTACTTCAGTAAAATATGTTGTATACCTTTCTTCAACATTAAGTAATCACTTTTGAATTTTTGCAAAAAAAATAACTTTACAAAATTAGCAAGTTTTATACGCAGGTTTACAATAATAGGTATTTGTAAAAATCTTATTTCATGCAGTTCATTGCTTTTCTATGTTAGCCTTAATTTATTATGCCCTATGGAAGATTGTGTGAATGTGTTGCCATTCTGACTTGTACTTAGCTCTCCTAACAGTTTTTAAAATATATTTTCTCACTTTTAATTAGTTAAGTCTTTTGATTGATTTATGTTGAATTTTCCGAGTTGTATGCTTATATAGAATTTAAAATCTTACCATTAAATGAATTTGTAAGTGATAAGCCTACAGTAAAAGTACATTAAAGTATTTTTTATAAGTACAGCAAAGTATTTATTTTTTGAACAAAAGCCACTTCAATTTTTTTTTTTTTATTTAAAAGTGAAATGTTTGTATTTTAATATAAATAATTGTATTGATGTATTAAATAATTAATTTAGAAGTTAGATATTTATTATTTATTAAATCTACTCCAATAAATAAACCTTGTTTATTAAGCCCTTATTTATTAAGTTTTAGTAAAATCTTTTATAAGCTTTTTTCTATTTAGAAAAAAAAAATTTTTTCTTCAGAAAGAAGTATGTTATCTTTGGCATTGTTTGTCTTCCCCAGCCTTTTTATTACGATACATCCATCCCAGCCTTATTATGACTATGATGAATGTAAAGCACCTGTAGTAACAAGGCAATATAATCAGAATTACTTTCTCACATTAATGTTACTTATTTTGCAGCCATTCTCTCTAATAAGCAGGTGAAGGTTTTACTGGTAAAGTTTTACTGTTATAGATTGGATTATGGGGGCTTGACATATTAATGTGAAAAAAGGAAACTGGCAATTACTTCAGTCCTACAAATTATATACGGGTCAATCCATTTGAAGTGACCCAAGGGTGGTTACTTGACCAATAAAAAAAGTTGAAACTTACCCATTTGTTTCCTTTATGTCTCAGAACCTTAAAACTATTTTTTTTTTTTTCTAATTTAAGCGGTTTACCTGTGGCGACCATTTTTGTTACAGTGCGCACATGTATTTTTGTGATTGTAAGGGTTTACTGAAAAAATCATAACTAAAAAACTATTGGTCCTGAAAGGATGAAACAAAATTAATTTATTCATATTTTCTCAAGGTAAAAGATTGGTCCAGTGGTTTATTTACCTTTCAATCTTCTTTCTATGAGAAAATTACCAATGAAGTTGAACATGAAAAACTGTTAAATTTCAGTTTTGGTAATTTTTATCAAGACGCAGTGATGGCATACACAGTTTGAATTGTTTTTTTTATATGTAGTAGTATATGTATAGTTGTATATGTTAGTAGTTTTACCATAAATAATATTAATGATGACATACTTGCCTCTAAATTTTTATGAATTTTTGAAAACTAATTTTTTTTTTTTAAATTCAAATTTTGACTTCAAATAACTTTGATGGAGCTGATGATAAAAATCTGAAATTTGCACAATTTCTAGTGCTTTTGTAGGTGTTTATGGGAATTAAAAAAGTTGTGTTATTTTATGAAGATGATAATAGCAGGCTGTGTCCTGGTAAAAAGGATTGTGTTAGCATGCCGGCGCCTGCTCTAGCGGTTACATTGCCACGGACAAAAAGACAAATTGCCGTCCCTTAAGAATATATATTTTATTTTTTAAATAAAGGTACATATTTTTTATTTTCAATAAAAATCAAATCATTTTATTTCAATTTTAATAAAAGCATATATATAGAAAGAAACATGTAACATAACATAATATTGATAATCAAGCAGTACAAAACAGTAGAAATTAATTAAGAAATATCTGTACCTAATCACAAATTGTTAACCATTTTACAATTTTAATTGCTAATAAAAATGTGTTATTTTATTTTAGTATCTTCTTTTTTGATCATTCTATGGACATGCTGTTTCATAATGGGATCAAATTCAGATAGCAACTCAACTATTTTTAAGAAATTGCCATTATTATACTCAAACAACTTGTTGCTTGTACCTTGAAAAGCCAAACCACTTTTACCAAGCATTTTAGTAATTGCTACAATTCTTTGAAGTACTTTGTTCCAATGATTTGTTTCGGCATTAATAATTCTTTAAGCAGCCGCATCTATCATTTTATAACACTTTAACCTTTGGTTCATTTCTAGCCATGATTTTTGGAAATTTCATGCTCTTCTAAAGTTTCACTGAGGTGCTTCTAACTTTTAAAACCATCCTTTGAAAGAGAACTAACTATACAGCTGAAAATTTTGCAACAGAAGCAGTAAACACAGTTTTGTGAAAGAGAGTACACTAGCCAGTCCCGTAAAACTTGCTCTCCATTGCTTAAAACTCATGTATAATAATATGCGCTAAAATATTGAACAGTGTCATTAGAAGGAAATTTGTAATTATGCAATGGTTTAGGTGGACTTTGTCTTACTAAAAAACTTCTTTTGACATCTCCCAAAATTCTTGGCCACAATGCGGGATCTGTACTCAAAGTTTGTAGAACGCTTTCTGTGGGTGTTATGTTGGTGTCAATTTTTTCTGTGCTTTCATCTGGTGATGGTAGAGTCAGAGTGTCATCAGTTCCAATTAGTTTAGAAACTTTGTCCATTTGTTTGTCATCATCATCATCCTCTGGCGATCCATATTTTCTTTTATAACCAGACTTGATGTTGGATTCTCAGAGTCTTCATTTGTTTTGGTACAACTCTGGATATAACTTTTTAACACTCGAGATTGTTTTTGTCTTTCGGCTTCCTTTTCCAGCCTTCTTTTTTTATACTGGTAACCAGACAGTTTTCTTTGACTATGGAACATTCTGGAAGAGACATGCACATAACTCAAATTAAACAATGTAAACTATAAAATAATATAAAAAAAAATAATAATAAGAGATATCCTTGTTCTAAATAAGCCAAAATCATAATTAACATAACTTCAAAATTATATATCATCAATCGACATAAAAAATATTTATGCACGACACAAAATATTTTTTGTATC
Source organism: Lycorma delicatula (assembly GCF_047948215.1). Taxonomy (NCBI): domain Eukaryota; kingdom Metazoa; phylum Arthropoda; class Insecta; order Hemiptera; family Fulgoridae; genus Lycorma; species Lycorma delicatula. The sequence continues at coordinate 9,909,349 of NC_134463.1, read as the reverse complement.
CTGTAAGAAAGAAAAAATATTTTTTGTAAAGAAAGTCTAGTGTTATTATTTATGTATTTTATTATAACATTTCAGCAAATCATAATTAGTCATAAAACAAAATTTTACAATTCTTGATTTTGAGATTTTATTCATTTCAATTATTCAGATATATTATTGTAAAATGTGTTTTATCAAACCAATGAACTTAATAAATGTCATATATTATTGATTCAAATAATTGTTTTCATAAAACAAAAATATAAATAATTATACATATCGAATACGTTCAAATTTGATACAGTATTTTATTGATTCAATAAACAGCCTTTTTGGATAAATAAATTATTTATTTTATTTAAAAACACTTTCATTGTTTCAATTCGATAATCAGTTTACAATAAACTAGTATCTATCAAACTAAACAACAGCTTAATTATAGATGTACTTACCTTTAAAAATGAATAAATCGCACAGAAATAAATTTTATATATTTCCACTTGTTATCACTACCGATGTAATAGCAAGAATAATGCTATTGTGTAATGAAACTGCTGTAGAGGTAATAAGCAAATCTATGCATGTTCAAACACAAGTTGAAGCAGCGATTTTCTCATGTGGTAATGCTGTTCTGTTCAGAGAAGTATATGCATATTCAAACAAGTTCAAGTAGCATCTTTACAAATTCTGCGTAAATTTTTCGTTAATAGTGTAAATATTGTTAGTTTTTAGACATAAAATACGCTATACACTGTAAATTTTTAGCAAATGAAAAAATTGATATGTGAAATTTTCTATTAATTTAACACGTCAATATTTATCTCTTACTTGCAGCCAAAATGCTGCTCCCAAATTTACAAATGTCCGGGTTGCCCGCCCCTAGAGCGGGCGCTGAGCACGCGTGTTGATGGAAAGTGTTGATGCAGACGCACCTTGTTCTGATAAACTTAGATGAATTGTATGACTCCTTTAAAAGTGAAAATCCTGAGAAAAAAATTGGAAGATCTAAGTTCTGCATCCAAAATGGTGTATCTTGGCTGGTGCATCCAGAACTCATACAGTTTGTGTCTGCCCCACCACCAGAACATCAAACTCCTAAACTTAGTGTTAATTGATAGTCCCAAACTTAATGTCGATTGTAAGGACATAGTAGACATCTTTGTCTGTGACAAGGATAATTACAACTGTATGATGAATGTGTGCACCAAATGTCGAGGTAAGCAGGCAGTGTTTGACATATTCATCTTTTCTGAAGATTATGATGTGTAAACAGATTCAATAATATATAAACAGTAGGTAACAGCTGATAGAGCAGAGATGAAATATATTAAAAAAATGTAAATTGCAAAGAAGACAAGAAACCCCCCTTGAATCACTTATTAAGCGAGTCAAAATGGTATCACTTTTAACAGGTTTTTCATGATTTTAAAATTCATAAAAATTAGGATTAAGTATATCACCATTAATATTATTTATGGTAAAACTGCTAACATTTATCTACAAATAAAAAGATAATTCAAGCTATGTATGCCATACCTGCCTCTTAAAAAAAATTACCAAAAGTGAAATTTCACAGTTTTTCATGTTCAATTTATTGGTAATTTTCTCATAGAAAGAAGAGAGGGGTAAGTAAACCACTGAGCCAGTCTTTTACCTTGAGAAAATATGAATAAATTGCTTTTTGTTTCAGGCTTCCAGGACCAATATTTTTTTAATTATTGTTTTTTCTGTAAACCCTTACAATCACAAAAACAGGTGTGCACATCGTGACAAAAATGGCCGCTACAGTAAACTGCTTAAATAAAAAATTTAAAAAAAAATAGTTTTAAGGTCCTGAAACATGAGGGAACAAGTGGGTAAGTTAAAATTTTTTTTTAATTGGTCAAGCAATCGGCTTATGTTTTTTTGGGACACCAAATGGATTGACTCATATGGTTCTTGGGAGGGATAAGATTTTTAGTCTTTATCTTTTTTTTTATCAGTGCCCATAATAAAAAATAAATTAGGTGGGACACTAACCAACAAGTACCTAGTCTTTATGGTTTTTGGCAGGTTAGAAAAAAATACATGTATTATTTATTATTAATTACTCTTGATATTTTAAGCTTAACATTTTTCATTTAGTAGTAGTCTTAAACAGTAATGATGTCAAGTTACGTTTAGTAATGTTTGTTTAACATAGTTTGAGTACAGATAGAAAAGTACAAAACTTAATCTATTAATTTTAAAAAAATCTTTGAAGCGATATTTGTGTTACATGCAACCCTTCTGTAAAGTTATGTGTAAATCGTTTATCGTTCCTTTGCTTCATACATACATCATAAAGTTCCAAACAGTTAACTTTTGGTTTTCTTGATCATTTCATGCAAGTATTAGAGCAATCTCTTTTATTACTTGTGAATCAGAACAGTCTCTTTTGTTAGCTACCAATTCTTGACTTTATATGAATTTTGTTGACTTAATGAATTTTTATATGACTTTTAAATAAATTACTATATTTTGTACTGATCAAAATAAAAAATTCATATACCTGGTAATTATGAAATTGATGTGTTGTAGTAAGAAGGTGCTTGTGGCATTTTTTGTTGTACCTGATTATGATCCTAATTGACTGCGAGTAAATTAAATTATTTAAATACTTGATGTTTAAGTGTATGTTAGATTCCTCTCTTAACACACCATTTAAAAATTAAATTATGATTCCTACTTAATTTTACAGTGTGTGTATTGTTGTGTACATTGTAATGTTTGCTTATTGTTTACTTAAGCTGTTTCTAATTTTTTTTCTATTCAGGTATTTATACAATGTTTTATCAAAAAATCAAACTGTATCAGAAAACAATCGAGGTTTATTAGTTGAAACATTACGTTCTATTGCAGAGATATTAATTTGGGGTGACCAAAATGATAGTAGCGTTTTTGAGTAAGTATAAGTTCATATTATCTATTTTTAATATACCTTAATTTTCTTTAAAAAGCTGACAGATTATATGATAATTCACAGTATAAAAATATGATTGATTTTGATTGTATTCCATCGATTTTGAAATAATGTGGCTCTGTAGGTATTAGATCAACATCCGTGTCTCCTCTTTATATGGTGAATGTACTTGTAGTCTGTGTTTTACGTTAATTTTTCTTTTCGGTTGCATTGATAACCCATCAGCATTAACTTGTAATTGATCTGTCTGGGTTTTGAACCTCTCATACATGAAGATTATACTTTTACTTGTGCTGTGATTTCTTTACATTCACTTATTTGGAAAATTTTCAGTTCTTTTAATTTTATAAACATAAAAAAACCTTAAGTGAAAGAATTTTACGTGTGGTTCTAACTCATATAGAAATAGGTAAGTGCATTTGTTTCATTATTAAATTTTATTCATTTTTAATGCTTTTTTGAATCAAATGAACTCGTTTGTAAAAACAATGATCATTGTGAATATCTAATGAATACAGAATAAAAAGAAGTAGTGAGAGTATTTCATTAGCTGTAGATCTATTTTTGTCATCAGTCGTTAGAGATGATTAAAAAAAAGGATCCTGTGTGAACAGTAAACTGTTGGTTTCTATGCAAAAACAGTAAACTGCATATTCTTACAAAATAGAACATTTTAGCGAGAAGTTACTTGAAAGTTGATTGTAAATACAGACAGCCCAGCCTTGGAATTCCAATATCCCTACCACACAATATGTACATTACTACTTACAAAAACATAAGTCTTCATCCAGTTTGTTAACTTTTTATATTGTTATCCTTCTAATATTTACTTATATTTTTATTTATAGGGGCATTAACTAATAAATTAAAGTTTTAATAAATAGTATTACACATTTACATTATACATATTTAGGAATTTTAAAATGCAATTTTTAAATTCTACTTAAAATTGATTTGAGTGTTATTTTCTGCCCTTCCTAGCATTGTCACTCTAACATTCATAGTTGACGTATTTCAGAGTACCTCTATTCTCAAAACTACTTTTGCCAGGAGTTTTCCTGAGTTGGGATTATCGAATAAATAATGATGATAAGCTCCTTCCACTCCCCATCACTACTGTCATTGTCCCTCCTACTTAAACAGTTATAAAATTTCTTGAAAATAATGATGATTTTTCATTTTAACAATGTTAAATATTACTTCAGATTGAGTGTTTATTTGTTCATTAATTATTGCCTGCCCTTAAATTTTAGCTTGAATATTTTCATGTTTTCTAGAATATTTTAAAGTTTTCCTTTTTATGCAAATGTAATATTTTTATGGATTTTATTATTTCATAATTTCAATCTTTTATCTTGTGTTTATTTGATCTTATATGCTCATTAAATTTTCAGTATATTTGTCCTGTATATCATGTCATATTATATTCAAATTTTATTGCTATACTCCATTTTTGGTTTAATTGACCTTTTCTTCTACATTACTTCTAAATTTGATATTATTTGTTGTAATTGCTATAATTATGTTATATTTATTTTTTTTAAAAATCCCTTTTTTATCTTTCAAAATAGTTTCGTTATTATTCCTTTTTCATAATCGTTATTCACTGCTATTTGAAAGATAATATCTAGTTCTTTGTTTTGTGTTCCACTTTATTTAATAGTAAACTGATTGAACATGTGTCTAAACGCAACTAATTTATGTGCTCATAGATGGTTATCTTTTTTCATGTGAAAAAAATACTTGCAGAAAATTAAACAGAACATTAACTATTCAATAAACTATTTTATTTACGCTGTACGTAGTAGAAACTTTATTGATCCGAATTTGGCATGAAAGTTTATCGTTCCATTAACAGTTATTAATGTAACAAATCAAATATTCAAAATAAACAAATCCTATTACATTATTTAATAAATCTATATTTGTACAGTACTGATTTTTAGAATTAGGATCATTTTTTACAGTATGAGGTTTGAAACGAAATATGCGTAATTTCTAAATTTCCCAGGCTGTACACATCCAATTGTCACAATTCTTTTTGTTATGTTGGTACACTTGTCCCTGACATATGTTTACATTGGTAGTGATATTGAAAGCGTAGTTAATGTTGGCTGTCAAAAAGGTTACACGTGTTTTGGTATGGTCATTGATTTTTAACTTGTGGGAAAATGGAACAAAGAATTTACATTAAATTTTACTATAAGAATGGAATAAAGTACAGCTCTACATTGGAGATATTGAATGTTGCTTTTGGTAGTTCTATGAATAAAGTGTATTTTCAAATGGAACAAACATTTCCAAGAGGGTTGTGAAGACATGGAAGATGACGACAACGAATGACAACATCGAAAAAATGAAGAAATGATTATGGACAATCGCCAAATCACTATTTAAGGATTAATAAGGATTACTACCTGGAAGTTCTACACAGTTTGCGTGAAAAAATCCATAGAAAATGCCTGGATTTGTGGCAAAACAATTAATGGCAATTGAACCACAATAATACACCTTCTCACACAGCATGTTCATGAATTTTTGGCCAAAAACAATACTGTTTTGATGCCTCAGCCTCCGTATTTGCTGGACATGTATGGCCTCCTGTGAGTTCTTCCTATTTTCCAAGTTGAAAAGAGCCATGAAAGATGATATTTTGCCAACATTGAAGAGATAAAGACAGAATCACTGAAGGAGCTAAACACCATCCCAGATATTACGTTCAAGAGGTGCTTCAAAGATTGGAAAAAGTGTAGGTGCAAGTCTATTATATCTGAAAAGGAGTACTTTGAAGGTGAAAAAAATCAATATTTGAATAAATAAAGATTTTTGGAGGAAAACTAAAATTCTGTATATTTTTTTATAAATATTTTTACCAAACAATAATTTTATGTTGATCTGAGATAGTCATTGCAATATAACTAGAATTTTTTAGCTGTGTCTTTCTATTTCATCAGCATTCTAGGACTATTTATTTATGTAAAACATATGCAATAAATATTAATATATTTATATTAAATAATTGTCTGAAAAGAAATCTATCAGTATGCAATTCATATCTAAAACTAAATCAAAGATTTAGATTTAAAAATACTTCTGCAGAGCCTTGCACTTAGCGGTAACAAAACATGGGTAATAAGAAATGTAAAAGATAAAGAACTTAAAGATGGGATGTTATCAGATCATATTGAAGATTAGGTGGGTTGACAAAGTACAAAATAAAGAAGTTTTCAGTTGAATAGAAGAGGAGGAAAATCTGTGGCAGACTCCTGTAAAGAAACAAAATTAGGTTGGTGGGCATGTATTAAGGCATATAGATTTAAATAATAAGCTGATTTATGAATGTAGGATGTAGTAATTATGATGAGGTTAAAAGATTAGCAGAGTACAGAAATGAATATACTTGTAGAAATACTCGGTCACTGATAATCCTAAAAAAATTACTTATTATTATACTTCTGATTCAAACGTGCTGAAATTGAGCCACCGTTTAGAATTGTTTTTTAAGATAACTATTTTATTATAAATAAGAAATATCTGTTCAAATGATGTTTTTATTCTTAAGGGTAATTAATTAAAAAATTGTTATAAATTAGACTATTGCATCATTCATTTTCATAACTTGTATTGTCTTACAGAATGATTCATTGCATCATATAAAAAAATGTTTATTTCTATAAAATGTATCTATAATCAAATTTTTGGCTTGCATGGGTAAACAAGATTTATTTTTACCTTATCACAATTTACTCTATTTAAAAATTACATACAGTGATATATGATAGTTTTAAAATTTTTTTTTAATATAAAATTATACTTCCCATTATTTATAATCTAATCATTTTTTCACGGTTTAATTTCATTTAATTACTCTATTTAAAATTGAGTAATTATTTGAATCATTATTTTAATTTTTCGTATTTATTATTATGTATGATTTATTTTTCACTAATATCTCTAAAGTAATAACCATTGTTTTAATAGTAAATAAAGAAAAAACTATGATGACTAGATTATTGAGGTAATTTGAAAATATTCAAAAACTGATTTGATGTCTAAACTTAGATTGCCATTTTTATTGTTAAACAGTCTTCATTAAACAGTGAGTAAACCCAATAATATGATAAATAACACTTAGAAACCCTTTCAACTTTGGTTGTCTAAAACAATACTGCACCGTTTTTAGTAGTTATTTTTAAATTACCTTAGGTAGTTTCATTTATATTAATTGAATGAAACCCGTAATAATGAGGGAATTTTCTCTCAAAAGGCGTAATTCTTCTGCATGGCAGACATTATTCTGCTCCCAAGCAGTCAAAATAATGAGAAGCTATTCAAAAGTTTGCTTGTGAGGTTTTGGCATATCCACCTTACTCCTGATCTTACTCAAACATTATTTTTTGTTTGGTCCTCTAAAAGAGTTTTTACATGGCTCCATGTTCAGCAACAATTAACAGGTCAATAATGCTGTACAAGATTGGCTCAGACGCTGAGTTGAATAATTCTTTATTACTGGAATAATATAGTCCACAGAAAGATGCCTCAACATAGCCAGGATTGAAAAACAGCATTAGTTTGTTGTCATTGAAAGAATAATAACTTTCATACATTTATTTATCCCTTTAATTACTGAACGACCCTCATACTTGATACTAATTTCTTATTATCTACTGATGGTGATTGTTTAACAATTAAAATGACCGTGTAGTTTTAGATTTTTTTTGAAAATGGTTTTGAGTTTTCCATTTTTAAATTTAGTGTAATAAATTTGTTTTTTTATCATTATTATGATTATTATTTTTGACCTGTAATTTTTATTGGTATCAACAATGTTTCTTAGCATAAAAATACCCACAACATATATTGAAACAACAATCCATATATTTTTTTTAACTTCATTGATCTGCAGGTACCAGATTTTTATTAAATGTGGCTCTGGTGTTGAAATTTACAAAATGCTTCTTTTTAATGTCGTAGGTATTGCAGAACCATTAGGTTAAGAGGGGAATAATGTTTTTTTTTTTTTTTTTACTTTTGTTGTGTAATTTTTGTAGTTAAATAGGAATATCTTAAAATTATGAATTTTTAAAATTTAATTTTGAGATTTTGGTAGATTTTTGTTTTTAAGGACTCAATTGTAGAATGTAATTCTTCAGAAAATACTTTTAGTATAATGTAAATCACTGTTAATGTATATGTACTCAGAACTACATAATGTTGAATTAATTTAGATCAAATTTGAAAGTGTAATTAGAAATAACTTTTTTTTTGCCCTGGTAGATGATTTTGATTTTTGACTTGATGTAAACTTTAAAAAGTGTTGTATACTGGCTTCAAAAATTTTTATTAGATTTCGTCATTCAGAGAAATCTTGCTGATTCAGAACTTTATGAAATAATTAAAAATTCAATTAGTTAATTATAAAATTATTTGGTTTTATATAAATGTTTATTTAATTTGTAAAATAGTACCTGTAGTATGTCATAAATGCAGTTTTACAACACATTTCAGTTGTGCAGTTAACTGATAATTTTTTTTGAAAATGCAGCCAAGGGAGTTTTCCGTACTTTATTTTTAACTACTTTTTATCCAGCAGTTTCCATTTATATCCCTCTACCTTGCATTCTTTTCTTTACTCGGTTTACTACTAAAGGTTATGTTCATTCCATATTAACAACAAAGAAAATACTTTATCTTACACTGTTTGAATTCATTAGTTTTTGATTTCATTTATATCTGTTTATTTAATCCCATTATGTCAGTGTTTCTTCATGTGTATTGATGCAAGCTTTCTTGAAAAAAGAATTTTTTTATGTGAAAGGAAAATAATTATATATTTTATAGTAACCTTGTAGGCTTTTGAAATCATGTTGCTGTCATCTATTAAAAATAATATGCTAGTTTTATTTAATTACTCATCTAGAATTGCTAGCTTATTGTGGTTTTGAATGTTATTTATTTTAATGTTAATACAAATGCAGAATTTACTTTTAATTTTTTATTTTATGTAGGAAGTAATTGGAACAATCATTTTTTTTAAGTACTACAGTTTCATTGTGTGTTAAAAATATTTATTCATCTTAATATTTAATCGGTAGCTTGTCAATATATTATCAGCATTTTGTATGGTGATGTGAAGAAGTTAAATGTATGCCTTCTTGTGTGAAAATTGATCGATTGAGATCTAGCTACAGTAGTGAAATTTGAACTCTTGATCGCTTATTATTGTTCTAATTTTTACAACACATCCTAGCCAGCCAAATCTACAGTATAATCCAGCTATATGTATCTGACACTTTATGAACTAAGAACCTACAGCTCCCATCTAGAAAACACTATACTAGAGTCTTTGAAGACTAAAGACTTGATTTCCTTGAAATATGTTAATCATTTGCTTTTGGGTTATGTTGCTACACTTTTTGTGGGATGATATGCATTTTATCACAGTGTTATTAAAAATCTTTAATAACAAGTTTAAACTAATAAGCAAAGATAGCTATAATTATTATTTCAAACATTTTTCTTTGAATTACATCATTCAGTCTGGACTATGAGCTACCAAGGTCATTTGTCTGCCTAATGTTGTCTTAATATCATGCAAACTCTTCATGTATAAGGAAGTTTATCTATATTTTATTAGACTGTTTATTTAATTTATCAATAAACTAACTGTAGATTTTATCATTACATACAAAAGTACAACTGTTCTTTTTGGAATGAATGATTAAAGTAATCAGAGTCTTTGACTGGCTCACAGACACAAATTACAAACAACAATTTTTTTATATATTAATGTACTGCTTATGTAATATTAAGATTGTTCTTTTCATTTCTGCTTTGGTAAATTTAAGGGGGGGGGGTATGCTTTTCCTATGTGTTACTGCGTTTTTGGAAAAACTTTCTTTATAAGATTATTTAGAAAAATTATATATATATATATATATAATTTTTTGACCTCTGCAGTGGAATGATAGTGTCTGGCTTTTATCCAGAAGGTTCTAGGTTTGAATCCTGGTCAAGCAAAATGTTTTTCACTTTACAAAATGTATATTTCATCCAAAGAAATAAATAAAGTAATTGTACTTAGGTATCATTCTGTAGTTGCTATTGTGAATAAATATATGTGCAATAGTATAATTTTAATTAGTTTTTTAATCAAATCATTACAAATTGACCTAAATTGACTTCTAATAGATTCCTGAAGACAGAGTGGGTGATGTACTGAACAAACGCTACAGATTTGTTATTGATATAAAGTTTATGATTCAACAATGGTACCTATATAAAGAGGAGAATTTTTTTTCTTTTTCAATGCTTGTTAATTGATGTATTGTTAATATATGGTATATTGTTCAAGAATAAAAATAATCTTATTTTTATTATAACAAATTGTTACTATTTATTTTATTTTCCTAATATCTACTTTGCTTATCGTTCATTAGTTGAACAGATTGGAACATAAACATTAGGAAAATAAAATAAATTGCTATTAAAAAAATGTTTGACATTTTGAATTATATACTGCTGTAAATGATATCTGTATAAATTTATGATATCTATATCTATAAATTTTTATTAGCATAATAATAACCCAAATAATAGAATAAGTAAAATTGAAATAGTTTTTTAAAAATATTTATCTATTAATAATAACACTTTAATAGAAAAACAATACAGACTTTAGTTTTCATTTTCACGAATATCTTTCTTTTTTATCTTCAAAAAATGTTGATAATATTAATATGTTTTAATTCTAATTATGCATACCGTTTAAGGAAAGATTTAATTACATACATTTATTGAGATTAGTTTTTATAGCAGTGTTAATCTTATAAAAATGTTTTATTTCATTCATTTTATTATTCATTCATTTTATTATTGAAATGTTCTCTTTATATGATTACATAAAACTTTAAAAATTAATCAAAGAGAAATATTGCTATTATAAGAAATGTGACGAGTGTATACAGTATAAAGCAAAAAAAAAAAAATTGTTTTAATATTTTGGTTAACTTGCATCCAAAAAAAAAATTCATTTTTTCCAAATTTTTCCATATTGTATTATTACATCTTTATAAATGCAAGACACATTTTTTTTCAAATATTAGGATGAAAACAGCAAGAGGCATGTTTTCAACCAGATTCATGTAATTTATTAAATTATCTGTGAAAACTTACAATGTGGTTAATGCCACTTTCTGTTGTACAAGTTAGGACAGAAGGATTAATTTTAACAACCTGTTAAAAGGCAGTATCCTAGAGAGAATTTCTAGGTGAAATTTAATTTGTACTTAGTCCTTATTTGATATTACATGCCATAAGTTTCATTAAAATAATTAAGAAATTTTTGACCCGACTTATGAAAAGTAGATGAGAGAATAATTCTTATGCTAAAACATTATAGTTGTGTCATTCGTAACATCCATAATATTGTATTTTACATTTGTGCAAGACAATAAACTATCCTGACTCTAATGGGTATATTGTCCTTACTCACCATTCACTCCTTTTCCTTAGCCTTAATTCTATCATTCCTTTTATTGGTTCTGTGGGTGTATTTCTGACCGTAGTAATGTTTTTATATTGAGGATACCAGATATTTATTTATGTAGATTAAGTTTGAGGATGTTAATTTAATTATATCTAAAATTTCTATGAATGTTGAAGAGATTCTTTTAGTTGTTAACGATATTATGGATTGTTTTTATGTATGATTTTGTTTTTTCCCCTGAGAGGAGCTAGATAGAATTTTACTATATGATTGAAAGTATCCCTAAAAATTCAGGCTTAAAGATTATAATATACTATTGCTTCCAACTATCTAAGCCTGTCATGAGATTCCTTGTTTATTATTCTTGTGAATGGCTTTGCCATTTTCAGGAATAACTTGATTTTATTGTCACATCAGATCATCTAGAAGAATTGTTAAGTAGACAGTTAAAATTTGATCCACTTTCTTTTCAGTTATATCTTTCAGTTTTGAACTTGTATGCTTTCTTTGGATTTAAAAAAAGAATCTTTTTATTATTATTAGAAAAATTGAGATTAAAAATTAGATAAGCATTTCTTTTTTGTTTCAGCTTTTTTTTGGAGAAGAATATGCTATCTTTTTTTTTAAAGATATTAAAACAGAAATGCGGTAGTTATGTTTGTGTTCAGCTTTTACAAACATTAAATATATTGTTTGAAAATATTCGTAAGGAAACATCATTATGTGAGTAGGCATTTCAATGTTATTATTATTATTACTACTATTAATATATTCAATATTGCTTTTAAATGTTATTTATCTTAGAGATAAAAAAAAAAATCACTTTGAATGTGCACATAAGTATGTTTATTTAATTTCATTAATAGCGTAGTACTGATTGTTGTATAACTATTCTAACAACTTTATTTATTGAAAAGTAATGTTTTGTTAAATTGTTAGATATTAGTGTTTTAACAGTAGTTTTGTAAATATTAGTGTTTCTTCAGTTTTAAATATTGATTTTTTTTTTTGTTGATTCATCGCAAAGAGAGAAAATTTGTTTTTAAAGATAAATTAGGATTTTACTAGTCCTCTTAATCTCCATGAGAATAAGAAGTTAAAATGCCATTATTAAGTTTTCAAAACCGGTTTTTTGTTACTGTATGGCTATTATTTTTAATTCATTTAAATATAAAAAGACTATTAGTAATTAAGATTTTAAAATTTTAAATATTTAAAATAGCAGGAAAATACTTCACATTTGTTGTGAATCTTTACTAAATTATTTCATTATATCTATTGAAAGAGTAATAAGTAGTATTAGTAATAAGGAAGGAGAAAATCCTAATTCTCATGGCAGTTTTTTATCTGTGTAGTAACATTACAGTCTCATCTAGAGATTCCTTGCTTGGATTGACAATTTTCATTTGCTACAAAATTTTCTACTGTATTCCTACAAACAAGCTTTAAATTTATGTATTGAATTAGTCATCTTTGTATAAAAAATAATTATATAATCCATATTTATTAATTTAGAAAATGAGAAAACAAACATAAGTTTTTTTTTGTTTTTTTGTAAATTCAATTTCAAACTCGTTCTCTAAAAAATTTCTGTTGATTAATTTTATTATAAATTACCTCTTGGTAGTAATTTTGATATTTACCAATTCGTTAAATAATTTTTTTAATTTTATAAGTTTTTTTGGTATTACTGTTACGGAATTGTAGAATGCATTTGTTTTATAACAATTTTCAAACATTTATATTTCATATTTTTTGCTTGTTTATATCACCAGATATTCAATTTGATCAATTTCAGATAATTTTAGTAGAAAAAAAATTTGCATATACTGCCTACCATTTTGAGCTTTTCAAACCATCATTTATAGAATTGAAATAAATAATTTAATATCTAGCTAATGAAAAATTATACAACTATTCTGCAGTTACAAGGACATAAGCCAATCAATAAATATCCTATTCAACTGTGCATATATATATATATATATATTTGCAAATTCAAAAAGTTCATCATCATACTGATCACTGCGCCAAAATGCCAAAACCTAACAAAATTAAATTTTTTATATATATTTATAATTTTTCTTTATTTTTGGAAAACAGGTTGGTTATAAAAATTGATATTTTTAAAAGATTCAGTTTCTTTATTAAATTATTGGTTATTATAAGATAATAAACTCTGATTTTTGTTATCATTAAATTATCTTCTTATAAGAATTTTGTTGGTCAATAAAAAATAATATTCATCTATGTCCATATAATAAAACTGCATTAAATAATGTATTTTCTTACAATGAAATAAAATTATTTATTTATTTATTTCAATCCGAAAAAAGGATTTTTCGGATTGAATGTAAATAAATGTTATTGAACATCAATTAAATTATTTATAATCCTATACATTTTATTTTCTATGCATATATGTTCGCATGTGTATTTAGCTTTTGAGCCACCATTAGCGTTATAAGTGCCATACAATTCTGTCGTTCCTTTCATCTGTAGATTCTCTTTTATATCTGTATTCATAAAATGTTCCTTTGAAGTTATATAAACAGTAATTTTCAGGTGATTTATGATTTTTTTGTGTGTATATTTGTGTTATATATTTTTAATGTTTTTTCCTTTCAGATTATTTGTTAAGCAATAATCATGTAAATCTTATAATTGTACATAAATTTGATTTCTCTGATGAAGAGGTTATGGCATATTATATATCATTTTTAAAGACATTATCATTGAAACTCAATGCTCATACTGTTCATTTCTTTTATAATGAGGTAATTAAACTTATATTATTCTATTTATTTATATTAATGTATAGTGATTTAGTGAAAACTTTTATAAATGTATTATTTCAATAAATTATAATAAAATCAGTTTTGTGTAATTTCATTTCTAAAAACAATGCATTTTAATTAATTGATGCTGGTGTTAATTATCTATTAATTAAAGTAATTGTATTAATCAGAAAGAATATTAATCATTTGCATACTCCCATTTTATAAAATACAAAAAAGTTTATTATTAAATATAACTGTACTTGTAATTCATTGTTTTGGTGTAGCGTAATAAACCATGGATATGTTGTTATTTTCTTTACCTATTACTAGCATTCATAACCAGTAAATGAATAATTTATTACATGAATAAATTGTGTAGTCTCTTACCCTCTACTGACTAGAAAGAGGTAACATGATGCCACAGGTGCAACCAGGATAGTGTTTGACTCAATTTCAGTGTACTCATTCAAAGAAAAAAGGATGAGAAAAATGGAAAGAATTAGAAGGGAGGTAATAAACTTTGTATAAGGATTGTATCTGCTGTTTTATATTTATTACTTTCTTAATATTTAGCTTTGCAAATACTATACTGTAATATTAAAAATTCCTTCTATTCTTATTAAAATTTGTAATTTTAACTTTCATTCACTTTTGATTTAATTGGCATTGACACTATTAATAATATGCACTCAAAAACTTTGGTGAATAAAAAAAAGTATAAAAATTTTAAATTACTTTTTTTATAAATATTTGGTAAAGAGATTTATTTACTGATAACTGAATTTAAAGCCATTAAATGATGTCAAGTATTGAAATACTGACATCACCATTTCTGCAGTATATCAACTTATGTTACTTCCAGGATTTAAAATGTATTAAGTTTTATTGGACTTTTTATTCCGCTATATTCTATTTTTTATTATTTTACAGCACACAAATGATTTTCCTTTATATACTGAAGCGATTAAATTTTTTAAACACCCTGAATCAATGGTTCGCATCGCAGTTCGAACACTAACATTAAATGTATATAAAGTTGAAGATAAATCCATGTTAAAATTTATTAGAAATAAAACGGCTGCTCCATATTTTTCAAATCTTGTATGGTTTATTGGAAATCATGTTCTAGAACTGGATTCATGTGTTCGCAATGATGCAGAGTGAGTACTGTTATCTTTTTTCTTGTTATTTTTTTTTTTTTCTTTAATATATTAAATGGATTAATCTTTAGCAAACAGCTTTTGTCTAAATTTTTATTTTCTCTTCAGTCATCTGCTGTAGTTCAGTCTGATACCTCCTTATGATGTAAAATTGTAGGTATTGGCTAGGTTGTACCTTTAAAGCCTAAAAGTGTCATGGCGCAAGTATTAGCATCTGGACCTTTCATCTTGACCTTTCCTGGGTTCGAATTCCGGTCAGGCGCATGGCATTTTCACACACGCTACAAAATCATTCATCTCATCCTCTGAAGCAATACTTAACTGGGGTCCCGGAGGTGAAAAAAAGGTTGTACCTTTAAAAACCTTGTATCTGTTCACAAATCGTTCTTTAATTCCTGGATGGGAATCAATTTTTTTTTAACCATATTTTTAAGATAATTGGCATAAAATCATTGATCAATAATGTTAGTTATCAGGGTGGTGCCAACCTTCGTGGCATGAGTGGTAGCATCTCGGCCTTTCACCCTGAGGTCCTGGGTTCAAATGCCGGTCATGGCACTTTTCATACACGCTACAAAACATTCATCTCATCCTCTGTAGATCGGATGTTAAACAAACAAAAAAAAACTTATCAGGATAATACTATCACTTTATTCTGATTCAATATGTTTCCCTACATTCCATTTAGTTCCATACATTCTTCCATGAAAATATTCAAACAGTTTTCTTCACTTGTGAAAAATCAAAGAATTTGGCAAGCATCAGCTTCACAATCCTTTAATACTCTTCATAAAGTATGATCAAGAATAATACTTATCTTCCATAACCAATGATTGGATTTTTTATGGCCTGTCAATATTTACCAGGCAGTGTTCCTTGGCCACACTGATTTTTGAAAACGTTGAGAAGCTTGTATCATTCCCTAAACCTGTCAGCAAGAGAAAGTGTTTTTTTTTGTTTTCTGTAATACTTCCATCAATCTCTGTTCTAAAACCCTAACAACTACGTATTTTACCTGAATGCTTGTTACTTTTCCTTTGTAGATTCACTTTTGTGAGAGAGCCATCGGATCAATTTGTTCACTTCTGTTTTAAACATCCTACTTGAATGGCTGAATGGTATGGTACCAGTTGTTCATCTGGAAGGTTCTGGCTTTGAATTCCAGTCAGGAGCAGTCTTTTTCACATGCTCCAAAAAATCTTTCTATTTATATTTTCACACACCTCTTTCCTCTTTCTTTTGGCACCTCTTTCCATTTCTTTTCTGAGGGTTTGACAGGAAGCTGATCTCGTCTGAGATGCCATTCAAGTAAAGTTGAACCTTCATATCACTTGTCACCATTCATTTTATCTGTTTCATCCCACTTGTTAAAATATATGTTTCATGTCAGTGGTGGTATAATAGCAATTCTAAAAAATGAAATCTTGTGATCTGCTGTTATTAATAATAAGAATTAACTATTGTCTTAATATTTATAATTCGCAACATATATTATACTAAATCAGTAGTGATCATACTTTTATTTAAATTAAGTATTTATTAACTGTGACTGCAATCCAGGCTAACTGATTAGTGTAAGAGATTAATTATGCATTAGTTTTATAGTTTAGATAATTATCTGGTCATTTTCTAATCATTAGTCAGTAATTCACACTTCTGAGGTTATAAAAGACTCCCAAAACATAATTACTGAGGAGTAGCCTCTCTAGTACTTCATAGGCTTCATATTGATGTACTTCATAGTATATCTGCTGGTCGTAACATTTAAGATGGAGTCTTCCTTTATACTCAAAACCCTACCTTCATACATACTATATATATATGAATATAGAATACATTGTCATTTTTTCCCAGCTTTGATAAAATAAAAATAATATTCACTGGTACAGTTATGTTACTGAAGGACATATAGAAAAATCTTAATTGTGGATTTAAATTTTTATTAAAAAAAATTATAAAATATTAAACACAATTTCAAAATTATTCTGATTTAAGCAGCAGATCTTATGAAATAAATAAATTAAATTCTTCATTAAAGAAAATGTTTATTAGTAATTAAATAAAACATAATATTCTATCTTGAAGTTCACTCATGATGTCTGCTAAACAGCTCCTGCCACATGACTGCATGGTTTTTTACAATCTGTAATTTTTATCAAAATTACAGTGACAGTTGCCTAATAATCTGCCTCCTTATGTTCTACTGCACTTATCCTGTTCTTCAATTTTTTGATTTTTTATTGTTATTTTTCAGTACATATATATAAAATCTCCTTTTTTTTACAGGATTTGACTTTTTTTTATTAGATTAATGGCCTTCTTTGTAGGATAAGATCTCTGCTTTAAATACTGTATTTATATACAAATATATAAATCTTGAAATTTTTTTTGTGCAGTGTTGAATCATTTCATTGTACTACATTAGTAATAATTATTATTATAGCCATGTTTCAGTGTTTAGTTATAATTTATTATTTGTTTTAGATATTTATCTTGTTAATTTAATTTTGAAAAAGAAAACAACTTTATAACAATTAAAAAAGTCTGATGTGGACACCACATAACTTCCTTGTACACCTACTTAATTATATACACACATTTTTGCTGCACTTCATTTACACTTATTTCATTTGAAAGTGAGATAACGATCCTCCAATTCTTTAATAAAATGGACAGTTACACAATTGCTGAAACTAGAGAACATGTACACAAATTAAGATCAGATCACAATTAATTGATCAAATTGTATCAAACCAAAGAGCGATTAAATGATCGGCAACAAAAAACAAATAAACAAAATGATGATCAACTCCAACTTAGGGAGAGTATTATCCGACAATGTCAGAGGCGTAATGAACTAAAAGATAAGAATTTTTTGAAATTTATTAAACATCGAGCCTGTGTGCCTCAGTGTATATGCTGTTCTTGTGAGAGTCTATTTTTCAGTCACTCTGTAGTTAACTTTAATGCAGATAAAATTAAACAGAAATTCCAGAATAATTAAATAGAATTAATAAGAAATTAAGGAAAGAAATTAAGAAATAAGGAAAGAGAAATGAACATTGGTAAAATAGACGGAGCATACAGGAAAGTTAAGGAAAATTTTGGGGTACATAAATTAAAATCTAATAATGTGTTAAACAAAGATGGTACACCAATATATAATACGAAAGGTAAAGTCGATAGATGGGTGGAATATATTGAAGAGTTATACGGAGGAAATGAATTAGAAAATGGTGTTATAGAGGAAGAAGAGGAAGTTGAGGAGGATGAAATGGGAGAAACAATACTGAGATCTGAATTTAAGAGAGCATTAAAAGATTTAAATGGCAGAAAGGCTCCTGGAATAGACGGAATACCTGTAGAATTACTGCGCAGTGCAGGTGAGGAAGCAATTGATAGGTTATACAAACTGGTGTGTAATATTTATGAAAATGGGGAATTTCCATCAGACTTCAAAAAAAATGTTATAGTTATGATACCAAAGAAAGCAGGGGCAGATAAATGTGAAGAATACAGAACAATTAGTTTAACTAGTCATGCATCAAAAATCTTAACTAGAATTTTATACAGAAGAATTGAGAGGAGAGTGGAAGAAGTGTTAGGAGAAGACCAATTTGGTTTCAGGAAAAGTATAGGGACAAGGGAAGCAATTTTAGGCCTCAGATTAATAGTAGAAGAAGATTAAAGAAAAACAAACCAACATACTTGGCGTTTATAGACCTAGAAAAGGCTTTCGATAACG
The DNA here is from genome assembly GCF_047948215.1 of Lycorma delicatula. NCBI lineage: Eukaryota > Metazoa > Arthropoda > Insecta > Hemiptera > Fulgoridae > Lycorma > Lycorma delicatula. The sequence continues at coordinate 9,890,256 of NC_134463.1, read as the reverse complement.
TAGACTGGAATAAAATGTTCAGCATTTTAAAAAAATTAGGGTTCAAATACAGAGATAGAAGAACAATTGCTAACATGTACAGGAACCAAACAGCAACAATAACAATTGAAGAACATAAGAAAGAAGCCCTAATAAGAAAGGGAGTCCGACAAGGATATGTTCCCTATCTCCGTTACTTTTTAATCTTTACATGGAACTAGCAGTTAATGATGTTAAAGAACAATTTAGATTCGGAGTAACAGTACAAGGTGAAAAGATAAAGATGCTACGATTTGCTGATGATATAGTAATTCTAGCCGAGAGTAAAAAGGATTTAGAAGAAACAATGAACGGCATAGATGAAGTCCTACGCAAGAACTATCGCATGAAAATAAACAAAACAAAAGTAATGAAATGTAGTAGAAATAACAAAGATGGACCGCTGAATGTGAAAATAGGGGGAGAAAAGATTATGGAGGTAGAAGAATTTTGTTATTTGGGAAGTAGAATTACTAAAGATGGACGAAGCAGGAGCCGAATAGCAAAATGCCGAATAGCACAAGCTAAACGAGCCTTCAGTAAGAAATATAATTTGTTTACATCAAAAATTAATTTTAATGTCAGGAAAAGATTTTTGAAAGTGTATGTTTGGAGTGTCACTTTATATGGAAGTGAAACTTGGACAATCGGAGTATCTGAGAAGAAAAGATTAGAAGCTTTTGAAATGTGGTGCTATAGGAGAATGTTAAAAATCAGATGGGTGGATAAAGTGACAAATGAAGAGGTATTGCGGCAAATAGATGAAGAAAGAAGCATTTGGAAAAATATAGTTAAAAGAAGAGACAGACTTATAGGCCACATACTAAGGCATCCTGGAATAGTCGCTTTAATATTGGAAGGACAGGTAGAAGGGAAAAATTGTGTAGGCAGGCCACGTTTGGAGTATGTAAAACAAATTGTTGGGGATGTAGGATGTACAGGGTATACTGAAATGAAACGACTAGCACTAGATAGGGAATCTTGGAGAGCTGCATCAAACCAGTCAAATGACTGAAGACAAAAAAAAAAAAAAGAAATTAAACTAGAAATCCAAATATAGTACAATTCTAAATTATAATTTTCAATTAATATTAAATAACAGATGTTTCACCAAGTCCATTATATATACACATACGTAATAATCCTATTAAATTATATACAGCATTTTAGAAGTACATAACATTTTATTTCACTAATAACTTCTGATTTTTTTTCATATTTGTTTATTATTATTATTATTATTATTATTATTATTATTATTATTATTATTATTATTATTATTATTATTATTATTGAATTATTATATATTGTAAAAATCTTTTTACAATCATGGGTTAATAATTATTAATTAATCAATTTATTAAATTAAAAACGTTAAAAAAATAAATTTAAAAAAAGGAGATGAAGTCTGATTCAAACCAATGTGTCCTTCCCTTGTATGATCCAAATATTTCATTAATTAAAATTTTATTTGACTATAACTCTGGAACTAATGAAAATAAGTACCACTTATGATATGTCATTAAAAAGCTCTGTGAGGGCTTATTACTGCAGTTAAGATTACTACTAGTCAAAATGGATTCAGGTATGGTCAAAATAGATATTCCCGTTGAAATCTGAAAACTGAAATTTTTTGCAATTACAATACTTCATTTACTTTGTACAAGGAAGTCAGAATGAAAAATTAAAATAAAAAGTATATTTTCTAACATTTTGGAAAAAACTGATAATGGTTAAATATTACTATTTTGTAAATATAAACATCTGGTTAAACTGTAAAAGGTTAGCCGTTATTTAATTTATTAGTTTCATGTTTCATTACATATACTGTTAATTTATTAAAAATGTCTGTTTTCATTTGATAGTGTAATTGTTGTTTTTTGTTTTTGTTCTTCAAGCAGTCATTTAAGTCAGAATCGGTTAGCTGATTTGGTTGCTGAACATCTGGATCATCTTCATTATTTGAATGATATTCTCAGTTTAAATATAGAAGATTTAAATGAAGTTTTAACTGATCACTTATTGAATAGACTTTTCATTCCACTTTATGTGTTCTCATTATTGCCTGGTCTCTCAGAGGTCAGTACAGTTATTTTGTACTTATATTTTTTGATAGATTATTTTGAAACTTTATTATGTTTACATTTTATTTGAAACTTTATTATGTTTACATTTTAATGTTTCAGAGATGCTGAAAAAGTAATAACCTAATATTTGAAACAAGTTTATGTGGTAAATAAATTGTAGAATAAGATGTAGAAAATTCTCGTAAATGAGCTAATTTCAGAGGTGGTGTGTTGTCACCTCAGATATTAAAAAACTCGTACCTCATTTATTATTAGCAAAGCCTTAACTTTATACCACAATAAATTTGTATAAAACCAATCAAAATTAAAGGATTTCACATAAAATCCAGCCAGTTTTGGGTTAATTGACAAATTGTCCAATTTAATAATAAAAAATGTTATATGTAGCACTGTATAATTTGTACATTGTTAGTTTAAGTAAGTATGAAAGTACTCATAAAACTACACTACAGCATTATGGAATACAATGTAATTTCACTTACTTTTGTGATGTGCACAAAAACTACTGTATATGTTATAAAATATGTGTAATACTTAAATATTACTTATAAGATTATAAGGTTCTGGAACCTTATAAATGAGAAAAGTTATAACTTTGTTATTAGTTAACATGATATATGTGCAGTACTATCATGTCAGTTACATATATCTGAAGCAAAATGGACATAATATATTTATTGCGAGTTGGTCAATATTTTTGTAAATTTTTCTGTTCCTTCTGCATGATTATATATATATATATATATTTTCTCTCTCTCTCTCTCTCTATATATATATATATATATATATATAAACCTTGTTTTGTATGTTTCATATACAGTAACTTTGTTAAATGGGTAATAAAAACATAACACGTTAAGTAAAACGTGTAGAGAATTTAATTTAATTCTGAAAAATTGGTGTAAGTTGAATAAAACAAGAAATGTTAAAAAATTAGAATTTTATTTAGCAACACTATTGCTACATTTCTCAGAAAAGTACTTATTTAATGTAAACAAAAACCAAATTCTTTTTTGGTCGTGAGAAAAATTATGAAAACAAAATTTACTTTTAAATGGATTTTACACAACAATTGTAAAATAAAAATAAATAAATAAAAATTTCTTAGATAATAATTTTTTTATTATCATTTTTTATTTTTTTATTACAATTTTTTTATTATGACAGAAATACAATAAATTGTTTGGAAAATTATTATTTCAAAGTTGGCAAGGTGCATGAAGTATATCGGGAACTGTGAACTGTGCTGTCATTAGTGAAGGTTTACTGTGAATTTTAGTTAGAACGTGATTGGTTTGCCGTTGAAGTAATGTTGTACTTTACAACAGAGGAATACGCTGATATGGTAATTGCTTTGGGTATGTGTAATGGTAATGCTACAGCTGCTGTAGTAAAATATGAAATATATTTTCCGAATTGCAGGATTCCAGATCCCAAAACAATTAGCGTGACTTTTGCCTGTTTCGGGAAACAGGTTCACTAGTATTCATACCAGCTAAGAAAGATTTATCCAACAAGATGCTGTTATTGATGAAATTATTATCGATGGAGCTCAGCGCAGTCCAGGTGTCATTACACGACATTCTAAGCAGATCTCAATTTCACATTCAATGGTTTGGAGTATACTTAAAAAACAAGTTTTATCCTTATCATAAACAGTCAGTTCGCTTTGACCCAGGAAGCAGTTCGCTTTGCTTGCAGTTCTGCAATTGGTGGAATAATACAAACTGACAATTCTAAAGTATGTTTTATTTACTGACAAGGCATATTTAACTTAGATTGTATCAACAACTTATGCAATAAGCATATATGAGCAGAAGTATATTCTCATGAATGGTGGAAGGCAGTTTTCAACATGGATTTAGTGTCAGTGTATGTTGTGGCCTTCTTCACAGTCAGCCCTTTGAACTGTTCATATTACCTGTCCCTTAAATGCTACTTTCTTCAAGAAGAATTGCTACAGCTGCTTGAAGATATTCTTTTAGCACTGAGATGCAGAGTATACTTCCAGCATGATAGTAATCTCCCCACTTCTCTTGTGCCATTTCTACTCACTTAAATCATCATTTTTCTGAGAAATTTATCAGTCACCTTAGATTTTTACATCTAGGGTTGGATGAAATTTTGTATACAAAACAAAACTACATTCTTGTGAGGAATGTATGTTCACATAATGGATGTGGCTGAGCAACTTAAGAACAGCCCTGAAGAACTGAAAAAAGTTGCAGAAACGTGCCAAGAAATATGTTGAAAATGGCAGGTTCATTTTTGAACATTTATTATAAACTAGTACGTACAATGCACTTTGGTCTAGTGTATTTTTTCTAAATAAATTTTAAATTTCTCTAACTTTTCATTGTTTTATTCAATTTATCTTACACCATTTTGTTCAGTATTAAATTCTCTACAAGTTTCATTAAAAAGTTATAATTTTTATTACCTATTTAATAAAGTTATTATATGTCAAACATAAAAACATATTTTTTACCTCAATTTATTGGTTTTCACCCCAGGTTTCTCAAAAGCTACTGCATGTACAGTTCTGGGACCAATATTATTTGATTTTTCAGGTCAAAAACCATAAGAAGTCACTAATTCCCCGATTAAACATCCTAAAATGTAATTAACATCCTAAAAATTTCAGTACGACCCCATTTCAGCAGGGTAGCTGAAATCTTTCACTTGCTGTAATGCGCAAACAAAACATTTTAATACATATGTTTGTATGAACTTCTTCCATTATTTTCACGAGTAGAATAGGTTATGAAAGTCCCAGGAGAACTTCGTGATACACCTGTATATCATCAAGATTGTTTTCATCTTTGTCATTTTCTTCTTTATGCAGGTTGTTGTCCATTAGATGTATAAGTTTTATTGTCATTGAATTTGCAGAAAGTTATTTTATTTCTATAAGAAATTCTGTAGGGTGATTAAGGTAGATTTCAGTTAATGGAAACTCCATAAGAGAATCCCAACAGTATTGTGAAGAAAAAAATTGAGATTTTGATAAATATAATTTAAGGTCTGAGAAATTCGCTGATAACAAATCATTTTGCCAAACAGTTTGTGGTAATCTATTAATTAAAAATATCATTATTGTTATTTTCTCATATTTTTTCCAGGATGGAAGGCCAAAAATGAGTAGTGTTGTTAGTCTGTTCCTTTTATCACAAGTTTTCCTTATTAGTTCTCAAAGACCACTAGTAAATGTGTTGGCTGAAATTATTTTAAGAGGTACTGCTGATATGCTCACTGCTTCAGATTGGACTCAACAAAATTCTCAGGTTATTTAACTTTTTTATTTATTTATTTTTTAATATTCATGTCATATTTCTTCTACTTAGTTTAACAACTTCTATTTCTGTAAAACATGATATCTAACTGGTATAAAAATTAACTGCATAAGATTTTTAAGTGTTTGTAAAAATTATTATTGTAATTAGTGTTTGATATGCTGCCTGTATGGGTTTAGCTCATATGTTAATTATTTATATTTAGTACAGTCTTATTTTCTTCTTTTTCAAGTTAATCTAGTTAGCCAACTACAGATGATGTTAATATATGTATTATTATTATATTGTTCACACACACTTTATAACAAAAACATATTTCTTCATATCATTTTATAAAGATACGACACAACAATGTGAAACATTAAATTTATAATAGAATAAAAGATTTGTTAATTCACGCATCCAGTGCTATTTATTCAGACACCTAATACAGTCCACTTAAACATGTGTGTTATGATCGTCCATATTTTTGGTCCTCTTCGCGTGCCGGATGCGTGAATATTCGTTGTGTTTTTATAATATACAATGTGCGTGAGACGTTTCTAAGTTTTTGATGAAATAAAATGTGTTCTTCGATTATTATATTAAAAAAAAAAAGACAGTTGTCTTTTTGGTGCTCAGTACATTTTTTATGTAACAATAATTTAAAGATTTATTTGTGTTATCAAAACTACAATTACACTTATCACCGATGACATCATTTGTCTACAAAGCAAGATAAGTAGTAAATCAGTAATTTAATTTGGTATTTAGTCTAATTAGCTGCTATCACTTAGTGTCGTTATTTACTTGCCTAGATTTTTCCTTTGTTACCTTGTTCCTTATTTGTCATAATGGCCAGTGAGGATGATAGTGATAACTTTGAACTAAAAACGATCGTCCGTCAAAGGGCAATTAGTAGTAGTAGTAGTAGGACCAGTAGTTCCACATCCAGCTCAGATGGGAAAATCCAACCGATAAAATTACCAACAATAAATATTCCATCATTCCAAGGTAACTTTAAGGACTGGTATCATTTTCGAGACATCTTCGAATCATTGGTAGTAAAAAATGAGGGATTATCTGACATTCAAAAATTTCACTATTTGTTGTCTGCACTTCATGGGGAAGCGCATGGGTTAATAAAAAACATTCCTATTACTGATGCAAATTTAAAAAATGCTTATCGGGTCATTTGTGAGAGATACAATAACAAAAGAATTATAGTCACAAGTCACGTTAAATCGCTATTGAATTTACCTTCAGCTATCAAGAATAATCCTCATCAATTGCGTAAATTAATTAATGAAGTTCTAACGAATTATGATGCTATTAAGGCGCTTAATTTAGAGGTAAACTTAGATGAATTACTATTGGTTTAATTATTATTAAGCAAGGTTGATATTTCAACGCGTTCTAAATTCGAATCATCCGTTAAAATAGAGCAGATCGCTACATTAAATTCTCTTATAACCTTTTTAAGACATTAATGCCAAACAGAGCAGGTACTTCATAATGAAACATATCAGGGATTTCCTTCTACAGTAAACCAATTTAGTTTAAAAAACTCTTATAACAAATTAAATAAGACAAATTCAATGGTAGCTACTAGTTCATCCCTTTGTAATTTATGTAAGGGTACTCATAGATTATACAAATGCCATAAGTATACCTCACTCAGCCCGTCAGAGAGACTGAATCGAGTCAAAAGGTTCCGTTTATGTTTGAATTGTCTCAATACAGGTCATATGTCTAAAGATTGTCTGTCGTCCACCTTATGTTTCAAATGTAACAAGGGTCATCATACATCCCTTCATTGGGAAAGGGTTGACAACTCAAAGGTACATCAGGCTTCTGGCTCTAGTAAACAAACCCCTGCAAATAAATCACCTAATCAATCGGATCAGTCAATAAAAAGTTATGTTAGTCCTGGTAATCAAACACAAGTGTTGCTTGCAACTGCCTTGATTAATGTGCAAGATGAAAATGGCAATTACATTACGTGTCGCGCTATTTTGGATAATGGGTCACAGGTAAACCTCATAACTGAAGATATAGTACAGAAATTGCAACTTAGACGATTCAAGAATCCTGTCCCAATAGAATCATTCAATAACTTGGCATATGAGTCCAAATATAATGTTAATGTACAAATCCGTTCTTTAAAATCAAATTTTTCTATGAAGATCAATGTACTTCCAAAGGTTACCACGGATCTCCCTTCCAGTAAAATTAAATACGATCCTTGGAACATCCCTCCTGACATGGAACTTGCGGACCCAGGATTTAATGTACCACAGCGTATCAACTTGCTGCTTGGGGCACAGGTTTTTATGAAAATATTGTTAATGGAACAACAAACACGTCCGGATTTATACCCTGTTTTACAAAAAACACAACTCGGCTGGATTGTCAGTGGTGAATTTTGTAATCCAGATGAGAAGGCAACTTCATTCCCACAGCATGGTTTTTTCGCTCGACAGTGCAACTCAATCAATGATCAGCTCCAAATGTTTTGGGAACTTCAGGAAATCAATACTCCAGCTTAGTCAAGTGAAGAAAGGGAATGTGAAGAACATTTCATTGCTAATACGTCAAGAGATAACCAAGGGTGTTTTGTGGTCAAATTACCCCTAAAGCAGAATCTTTCAACTCTCGGGGAATCCAGATCAACGGCTCTTCATTACCTCCTTAGACTTGAACGTCATCTCTCTTCAGACAAGCAACTACATGATGAATATCATCATTTTCTCTACGAATACCGTAAACTAGGGTACCGTAAACATGCAACCCGTTCCATCAACTGGTCAACCCACATATTTTCTGCCACATCATGCAGTCTTTAAACAAGACAGTACTACTACTAAAACTAGAGTAGTATTTGATGCATCGTGTAAAACATCTAATAACATCTTGTTAAATGATATTTTAAGAGTCGGTCACGTTGTTCAACAGGATCTTTGTAAAATCGTATTACGTTTCCGTACTCGTGAGATAGCATTTATTGCAGACATAAATAAAATGTATCGACAGGTTAGAATACATCCTAGCAATTATGATTACCAATGGATATTGTGGCGCAATTCCCCAGCAGATCAAATACACGAGTACCAACTCAACACAGTTACTTATAGCACTTCGTCAGCCTCATATCTTGCAACCGGATGTCTACAGAAACTGGCGGATGATGAACAATGTAACTATTCCAAGGGTGCAATAAGTATTTTAAAACATGACTTTTATGTTGATGACTGCATCTCAGGATCATGTGATTTAGATTCGGCTGTCAAATTAGTCTCTGAACTACAATCTCTCCTCGCCAGTGAGTGGTGGCTTTCAGCTTCGTAAATGGGCTTCCAATAGTGTTCAACTTCTGGAAACAATTCCTCGTGAATTTCAAGAAAACCAGTTCAGCATTGACGTCAATGGCAATGCTACAGTAAAGGCGTTGGGCCTTCGATGGCAACCTGCACAGGATCACCTCCAAATTGTTAGTGGAACTAACTCATCACATCAACAATTTCGGCCAACTAGTTTTACAAAAAGAATTTTCCTTGCTACCATTTTGTCCATATTTGATCCACTTGGTCTATTGGCTCCTACAGTAATTCGTTGCAAAAATTGATGCAAAGGTTATGGAAACTTAATCTTAATTGGGATGATATCCTCCCTCGGAACTTACAGCAAGACTGGGAACTCATTTATAATTTGCTTGAACGGCTCAATGAAATTCATATTGATAGATTGATTATGATAAAGAATCCTGTTCACATACAATTGCATGCCTTCTCAGATGCCTCTGAGGCAGCCTATGGTGCTTGTGTTTACTTCAGATCCTGCAATTCTGATGGAAATGTTGTCGTTAATTTACTTTGCACGAAATCTTGAGTGACACTACTCAAGCAAGTTTCCTTACATCGTCTTTAGATCTGTGGTGCTGTTTTGTTGGCTCGTTTGATTGCTAAGGTCAAGGCTAGTATTGATTTAAATATAAATGAGATACATCTATGGACAGACTCTAGCATTCTACTTGTACGGTTGAAAGGGTCTCCATCTACATGGAAGACATTCGTTGCAAATCGTGTCAGTGAAGTGCAAGATTTAACAAAGGAATGCACCTGGCATCATGTTTCATCAGCATCCAATCCTGCAGATATGGTGTCACGCGGAGTCACTCCTCAAGAACTCATAAATAATGAGTTATGGTGACATGGTCCGTCTTGGTTGACAGAAACCCCATCACAATGGCTGTCACTTACATTTGCAGCAACCTTACTTAGTGATGTTCCTAAAATGCATCCTACCGTAAGTTTTGTAGCATCCACCTGCTCAGATGACATTTTGAAGGAATCATCTTCTCTTCTACGAGTCCAGCGAAAGATTGCATATTGTCTTTGTTTTATAAAAAATTGTAAAGGTTCATAGAATTCATGAAATTTTGGGCCACTCTTTACTAAGGAATTAAAAACATCCTTAAACACTTGCATAAAATTAGCTCAACGCGTCTGTTATTCCCAAGAACTCACGAATTTGGAAAGTGGACGGGAATTAGCTACTAAATCAACTATGCGTGACTTGCACCCATTCATAACGCTGGTCTTCTTAGAGTTGGAGGAAGGCTACAAAATTCTGAGCTTCCATTTCAAACACAACATCAAATCATTTTACCACCGCATCATCATCTTACGCGACTACTAATTGAGTAAGAGCCTAAACGACTTATGCATGCTGGTCCACAGTTATTGATCAGCTGACTTCGATCCAACTATTGGATACCTTCGACGAGAAGGATTATAAGAAACATTCTACATAAATGTACACGTTGTTTTCGGTTATCAGCATTACCACATAGCCAGCTCATGGGAAGTCTACGTAGCAAGCAAGTTGTTCTTACACGACCCTTCCTTAACACGGGTGTGGACTTTGCTGGCCCATTCTTCATAAAATCTGGCACGCGTCGCAGCAAATTTCGCATTAAATGTTACGTTTCAGTATTTGTTTTCCTTGTTACGCACGCCGTTCACTTGGAACTCGTAAGTGACTTAACTGCAGATGCTTTCCTAGCAGCTCTTCGTCGATTCATGTCACGCCAAGGAATCTGTGCAAATATCTATAGTGACAACGGCTCAAATTTCGTCGGTGTCTCTAACGAGCTTCGTGAAATATATACCATGCTAAAAAATAATAATACAGCTATTTTGGAGAATTTGTCAGTGGATTGTTGTCAATGGCATTTTAACCCTCCTAGCGCACCCCATTTTGGCGGCATGTGGGAAGGTGCAGTCAAGGCAATGAAATGCCATCTTAGTCGCCTTGCTGGTAATAATTGTCTAACTTTTGAAGAAATGATGACATTACTTACGCAAGTATAAGCTTGTTTAAATTCTAGGCCATTGTCCAAATTATCAGATGATCCTACAGATCATTCCTACCTTACTCCTGGCCATTTCCTGGTTGGAGAACCTCTCACCATCCTCCCAAACCCTGACCTGAGTGATATGCATGTGAATAGACTAAGTAGATGGCAACTGGTCCAGTAACTCACTCGACAACTGTGGCGAAAATGGTCTACCGAATATTTGACATCTTTGCAGCAGCGAGGAAAATAGTCATCATCCCAACCCAAATCTGTGAAAGGGTGAAGTCGTTCTCATCAAAGACGATCAACTCCCAATGTTAAAATGGAAATTAGCGGTAATTGAAGACCTTCACTCAGGTGCTGATGGCCATGTAAGAGTGGTTTCAGTTCGAACAGCTCAAGGTGCAACGTTTAAACGACCTATTGTCAAAATATGTCCGCTTCCTGTAAGGAAACAAGATTATTTATTCCTATTTTGTGTATTTACTTACCCTTTAACTGGTCTTTTGTTTTTTCTTTTTGTCATATTTGCTTTGAACTGTGTTTAAAGTTATTACAATATGTTAAAGTATTATTAAGAAGCAGACTTTGTGATGCAGTGAGAATTTTGCTTTCTGTAAAAATACGATGTATTTTGGCGGGCGGTATGTTTGATATGCTGCCTGTCTGGGTTCAGCTCATATGTTAATTATTTATATTTAGTACAGTCTTATCTTCTTCTTTTTCAAGTTAATCTAGTTAGCCAAGTACAGATGATGTTAATATATGTATTATTATTTATATATTGTTCACACAACTTTATAACAAAAACATATTTCTTCATATCATTTTATAAAGATACGACACAACAATGTGAAACATTAAATTTATAATAGAATAAAAGATTTGTTGATTCACGCATCCAGTGATATTTATTCAGACACCTAATACAGTCCACTTAAACATGTATGTTATGATCGTCCAATAAGAAAATAATGAAGGATTTGTGTAGAAATTCCTGATATGGAATACGGTTAGTCATAAGAACTCATCTTTTGAAAATTTCATTTACATTTTTTTTTAATTCTATGTGTAAAATTTACACCTTGGAACACTAATTAGTTAAATACCTAAACTGTTGTTCTACAACATGACTTTTTCTAAAACTGATGAATTAATTTAATTTTCATTGCTAAAACCAAAATATTGTTATTTAGATTTTTAATCAATGTACTTTACTTTTAAGACAAGAAATTTCTAAATATAATGGCGTAATACTGCGTTTTAAATTTTATGTATAAAATTGAGTTTATATAAAAATCATTTTTATAATAATTGATTTATAAATTAGTAATTTTTTTTTAAATTTAATTTACTACTCATTTAATGAAATTGTGGTCACCGTGAAAGCCCTGATAAAAATTAAAAGCAGTATTAAAAATTAGTCATTAAAAAGTTTTCTTTTTTTTTACTATTAAAAATCAATAAAATATAAAATTTTGACAGACAACTGAAAATATTCAAAATATAAATTTTTATTATCTTCTGTTTTAAATATTTGTAAAATTCATTTTATATCGAGAAAGGTATTTTCTTGAAAAAAATCTTTTAGTTTGAAGAGAAAACATTTCTGTTCAAACTGACTGTGCTGGGTAATTATTTTAAAATTATTTGTTCATTTGTATTTCAGCTTTGATTATATAAATATTTTATAGTTATTAAAAATAAATTGTTGTCTTTCTTAGGGTTCTCCATGTCTTAAGCCAGGATTTGTTGCTCCGACAGAGTCTTTAGAAGAATCTTTAGATGGTGTATCAAATGGCCCTACAATTGGTACTACATATAAATTTTTTACTAGAAAATAATAATTTTTTTCTTAAAAGAATTTTATTTACCAGTGTATTATGTTTTTCAGTGTTATACGTAGTCTTAATGTTTGTAGCTAATCTGACATAAATTATTTCTAAAAATTACATATCATTCTCAAAATTAATAGCACTTCATACCAGGCTGAATAGGGAAAGTCAGGAGTTTAGTGATTTTCCATTGTCCTGAGCTAAGTTTACATGTAGTTAAATATCACATGCCTAGGCGACTGAAGTACCAGCCCTAAAAGTGGTGACACCTTTATTCTCTTTACACAGTGACTGACTGTACAGACTATACAGGTTTTTTTGAGATTATGGGCTCAACTACTTTAGTCATTAGACTAGATGAAAATTTGTAGTGTATTAAAAATGCCATGCCTAACCAGAATTTGAAACCAGAACCTCCAAACAAAAGATCAAGATGTTACCACGCCACCACAGAGATCGGCTATATAATAAACAGAAGTAATGACTGAAAGCAACTTGACTGGTGCCTATTGTGCTTTATATGCATCACAGCTGTAAGAATGTAGATAACAAATAGTACTCTTTTCTTTGTAAAACATTTTATTATATATACACTGCCTTATGTTAACAGATCAAATTATTTTTCCTCTTTATTGATGTATTTGATACAAGAGAAATTTTTTTAATTCATTCTAAGTATGTAACAGAATATGGTAACAATAAGATATGTTTTTAAAACTTGTAAAAGTTTTCATAGATTTTAAATGCACGTATTTAGTATAATAGCTTTCAGTTCAGACTTTGTCAACAATTTAAATTAAATGTAGTCATGTAATTGTATAATTACTTTTACGAATTTGAAAGATAATCTTTATCCTTTCAATTCTACATTTTTAGTTATTTTACAGGGTGTATAACTAACACCATGTGTAATTATTGTATTAAAGGTTTATGTGAGTGATAGAAAAAAAAGTGTGTTGATTAGAATAAGGCAGTTTTCACTAAATGAAAGTAGATAACCGAAAAGTTGCAGCGCAAAAATATGGAGGTTGGTGATGTAATAATGATGGTAGTAAATTATTTCTTAGTAACTTTGCTAGCTCATCTCAGAAATATGTTAATATAAGATGAAATTTGGCAGTAAGTTGTTTCAGACATTAATAGCTTTCCCAAAAGTTGAAGGCTGTGAGAGAAAATGGTGGAGGAGCAAGCTTATTTTTAATAAAACTTTAGTTTTAATATATATATATTGCATTGTTCTCTAGACTCAGAAAGTTGTTGTTTTCCATCCAGTTTATTAAAAAATAGTCAGGTTACTAAATCTTTTAAATACTTTGAAAGAAATTTTTTTAAATAATTGTTTTAATTAAATAGATAAATTCTAAAAATATAATTTATAAAAAAACATGTACTTTTAACTCCAAAAAATAATTGTATGATAAATATGTTTAATAATTGTGATACCTTGGAAATAAAAATTAACATATTAGAGGGAGAAACAAAAAACTGTTTATCTGTAGAATTTTTCTTCTTTAAATTAATTTTTATAAGTCAAGAACAGTCGATAGATGATTTCATTAATTATTATTAGTGAAGAGACTCTGATTTGACCAAATCATTTGTTTTTATGAAATAAATTGCCTATTTTTAAATATGTATAAGTGTGCTAGTGAAATATAGAAGTTACAAATTTATATTTAGATGATCAGTTTAGATTTATTTTATTCTAAAGTAAGACACTAACTTGAGATTTCAATGCATTTATCAGCATTTAGAATCTTGAGAAACACATTGAAGAATATTTCAGGATACAAACAAAAATTAATTTTTTCTTTTATTTATCTTGGTTTTTTTGCTACTGCTGTTTTAAACTTACTGCATTTTTTTTTTAATGGCTTATTTTATTATGGAGTTGTATTTTTATTTCTTTATTGAATTTAAGGGTTTAAAAAATGAATTAGTATAATATTTTTATATTAAAAAAAGATTAATTCCAGGACAAGTACATTGGATTCTGTTCAATAGAAACAGCTATAAATTAAAGCATAATTAGTTTCATAAAAATCAGAAAGTTAAAAGAGGTGGTTTGGGTCTACATTATCATTAAGAAGTGATCAAGATTTATTCTTGCCAATCATTTTATAATGATCTGCCATTTCACTTTTTATTATTTAAAGATAGAACTTTAAAAGAATTACTTAGATTAGCTTCCATTTTTTTTAATTGCAAAACAGTATTATTGCACTGCAGTTAATAAATTCATATGCTCCAGATTTTTTTCAAACAGTCTATCACCCAATTGTAATTTATTAAATATTCTTGTACTACAACTGGTTAACATACTAGTAATTTAGAAATAGAAACTTTAATAAAAAGATAAATAAAAATTATTTAAAATTGTGCTTCTAAACAAAGTTGTAAATAAATATATACCAAACTAAAACACTATACTTACTTGTATGCTGAAGTCTACGCTGTGAACTCTGACAGGTGTGTTTATAAATTCAAGATCTTTGGAAATGCAGTAATAGCCAGTCAGAATATTCCTCATTTTATTTCTGTTTTCACCTATCTAAAGCATAGTGGAGATTTAATAAAATATGATTTACTAAATCTTAATACACAAGGAAATAATATATATATATATATGTAATCAATTATAAACTAACGAGCATCCCTCATCATGACTTCACCTTTGTTATATGTACTTAAAATTAAAAAAATTGGAAATAGTTTTTTAGTAATTGTGTGTGGGCTTATTTCTCTCAGAGTTATTGATATTCACAACTTGCCAAATCAATTAAAATGTTTAGATAAAGGATGTGTTTCCAAAATAAAATTTCTTATGAAATCAGGATGATATTGAAGTTGTCCAAGAACTATTGTGCTCCCAGCACAGCAAAGTTTAGCAGTATCATCATTCCATTTTTTATATTGCAGTGGTTGCATACATTAATCATGTTACCTGTTTGAATATCTTTGAAAATCAGGTAGTTAATTTCAGGGTAATAATCAAAAGCTGATTTGAAACACAATATATTTCTTGAGAGTTGAACTCAATTTTGAGCCAAGCATATATGTTGCTCTTAAAGTCTTTGAGAAATCTCAGGCATAGATTCACATCTATTATAAAAAAATTCTAGTAGATCTAGAAATTCTTCTACCTATCTGTGACCTCGTCAACCTAGTTGTACAAAAATATTATTACCAAATTGAAAGCAAACCTTTGCCAATCATGTGTATGGCATCCTGATGAAACTTCCATCCACAGAATGCTACTTTGCTTGCATGAGGATGAGTTTTCACGGGTCGCTACCAAATTTAGTAAAACATGATAACTTTCTGAAGAAATGAGTATTTATATAGAAATTCAATATTCCTCAAATTATCAAAACTTTGTTAAATATGTAAATAGATATCATTTCCTTTAATTTTATTTTCAAAGTAATTTGTTTTTACTTATATTTTGACAGTAATACAAATTAATCTTTCATAGACAATGACATCAAATTTAATAAAAGAAGTTCTAGGTTATTTATGATTTATATAGTGGTGAGATTGGTAAGGCTTGAAAAATGGTAAACATTACTGTGAGGGGATTCATAAGAAAGTTACTTACTCGTAAAACAATTTTTAATGATTAGTTTAGTAGATTTCACATTTATCAGAAACAAATGAAAAAGATCTCTGTTTATGTATAAGTGAAATTAATATCGTACGTGTTAGCTGAATATATATATATATATATATTTTTTTTTTTTTTTTGAGATAAATTTATATTAAGTAGATTTTGAATCAGAAAAGTTAACTACTGAAAGAAAAACAATGGCAGACTAGTAGCAATTGTTGAAAAATTAATCTCGCTGTTTCTGGGATTAATTTGATTCCCATTTATTTCTAATTCTACAAGATTTAATTAATGAATTATGATTTTGAATCCATTTAAGTAAACAGGGGATTTTTGTTTAAAAGTGATTAAATTTTTCGTTATATATTATTATTTATTTTTCAGGTTTAATTACTATATCTATTAAAAGTAAACCTTTAATATTACAGATACCATTGTACAGGAGATTCCAAAATTACCAACAAATCTAAATATCACTGATGAGGAAAAGGAGAGATTAGCTCAAGGTAATACTACGATGTTAGGCTTTTTATTTATTTTTTTTAAGTTGTTTTATTTTCTTTTTTAATTCAGTTTAGCATGCTTTGTTTGTTATGTTTCTTTTATTAATTTTCATATTTGATTTCACTGGGAAAATGCTTTATTTTGTACATGTTATTCTTATTTTATATACTTAATTATACAAAATGTCATTTCCAGATGTTTTCAATCTGTTATGGACATATAACAATTGTAAAGAATGCCATTTATTATTATGTTTTTCAAGATTCTAGAAATAAAATACAATATATTTGACTACCTCAGTAGTACAGATCATAGATACTGTGGTTGCCTGCTGTGCCTAAAGTTCCAGGTTCATTTCCCAATTAGGTTGTGGAAATTTTGTTATAAGCCAACTGATCATCCCCAATGTTGATTTCAGTAGGCGATTTAAAATGTAAAATAAACAAAAAAATACCCATGAAAATAATTAATTCCATGATCCATGCTCAACGTGAAACATTTTTTTATAATTATGCATTTTCCTCGGCATATCCTTCTTTTAAGTAAAATATTGAATAATACTTTAGCCAAGCTGGTTAAACAGGCAGTCTGAAAAATAGAATTATTTTCAACTCATTACAATTGAGAAAGGCTTCTATCATTTGCTCAAGAGCACTGCCTTACCAAGAAATATGAATAAAAATATGCTTCTAGTAATTATCTGTTTTTATATAACAGTAAGGATAGTGGTACACATGCCTGTTCTAATGAATATTAATAATTAGTGATGCTTTCAACAGTTGATTTGATTATATACGTACTTTCTTTCAGTCATTGGTTTAACATTTTTATTTTGTTTTAACAAACTCAAATAAAATTGTTTTATTAAAACAGGAAAAGATATCACCCCTTTTTTGTTTATATTCCCTTAAAAAAGAAAAAAAGATTTCTTATATTTACTTCTAGTTGTAAATGCTTCTGGTCTAAATAAGCAACTGTAAACAATCACTATAAGTATTATTTTTTTATTTCAACCTTTTACTATCAAAAAATGTTGTAAATTATGATTTCAAAATGAAAAAAGATCAGGATAGATTCATTTGTGAAAGCTTAAATTAGAATTATATGGAGTGAAAGTAGGAAATAACTTTAGATTCCTTAGTGTATGAAATGAATGGATTAAAGCACAAGTTATGAAGTAATTAAAGAAAAAACATTTGTAATAACCAGAAAAGAGTGACATAGAGGAAAGTTAAAACCGCTAAAGTCCTGGAAGTTGAATTAATTTTTAAATATTTGGATATTGAGTTAGTACGGGTAGATAAATAAATACATGACATGTAAGATAATAAGGTCTTAAAAATAAATAAATATTAAGATTTAAGGTAATATTAAGATTTTTAATAAGACCGTAAAACTATTTAAAGTTCAAACTAGATTTAAAGAAGTCTTATATTTTTGCTTTTAAATAATATTTTAAGTGATTTTCTTTTTTTATTTGAATAATGATTGCTGGTGATGTGTTTTTTATGTTTGTAAATTTAGTTTGTTGGTTTTATTTTTTTTATGGTTATATATGAAAGTTATCAATTCAATCAGCATAAGCTGAATTGTGAATCTTATGCAAAGCCATTAAAAAGAGAAATATAATGTTGTATAGGTTATAATTCAGTACACGATTCTAATTCTAAATACAATGCAGAGGCTTCAATTACAAAAAGACATTAAGAAGACTAACTACACTGAATGAAAACGATACCTCTTTAAAACATTATAAGCAAGACAAAGAGGAATATTGTTAGGAATATCGAAGGGAGACCTTCTATATTCCTAACATAACAAACACAGAAAGCATAACAAGGTAGGAACAGGAAATGCAAGACATACATGGTATGAACACGTTAAGAGAAGTAGGAAAAAAAGAGCTGTACTGAAAATTTTTAATTGAGAGGTAAGGAAGAGATCAAGAAAAAAGATTTATGGATAAAGTTTAAGAGAGTGTTGAAGTACAAAGGGTAATAGAGAAAGAATAGTAGAAAATTAGAACAGGGTAACTGTCCAGAATACTAGATTACATCTAGCCCAGGATTCTGGATAAGGAGAAAAAGAAAAAAAGGATACGCTATAAATTCATATTTTAAAACAAAAAGAAATATATTTTTAATGTGAAAAACAAACAAAAAAATTGTCAAATATTTCTTTATCTTCTAAGCTTTTGTAATGTTAGGATTAGCTCTTTTTATTCAGAGTAACATGTAATAAATAACATAGCCACTGTTTGTCTTGGACGTTCCCACTTTTGTACGAGATGTGTTAAAAAAAAAATAGAATTTTAGTTTTTTTGAAAGAATTTTATTTATTCATTTACATTAATGTTATCCGCTTCAAAATAGTCCCCATTAGATATTATCCATTTATTTCAGTGCTTTTTCAATCCCCAAAACACTTCTGGAACTCGGTCTTTGGAATAGTGTTTAGCTCTTTCAGCTATTCGCTTTTAATCTTATCTATGCTTGTAAAATGACAGCCCTTTAAGGTTCTCTTTATTTTTGGAAATAGAAAAGTCACGTGGGCCATGTCTGGCGAATATGGTGGCTGGGATATCATTACAATGTTGTTCTTGGCTAAAAATTGATGAACAAGCAATGAAGTGTAAGCAGGCACATTATCGTGGTGCAAAAGCCATGAATTGTTTCGCCACAAATCCAGATGTTTTTTCACGCAAATGGCATTGAACTTATCGTTTGACCTTGTAGCAAGAACTCATGATGCACTATGCTATTAAAACTGAAGAATACGGTGAGCATAACCTTCACATTCGACCGTACTTGTTGAGCTTTTTTCAGTCTTGGTGATCCAGAATGCCTCCAATGGGATAATTGAGTCTTAGTTTCGACATTATATCCATTAACCTATGTTGACATGTTTCAGTAGTTCTGCATCGTTGTTGACTTCATTTAGCAACTTCCATTCACCGCTGAGTTTGTTTGAAATTCAACAATTTTGGAACAAATTTTGCTGTCACATGTTTCATACCCAAAAATCCGAAAAAATTTCACGGCATGAACCTGTTGATATCCCAACATCATCAGCGACTTCTCTGACTATTTCAGTGATCATTCATAATCATTTCTTTCACGTTTTCATCAGTTGTTGATGTGCTGAGGCGCTCGTCATCTTCAACGTCTACACAACCTTCTTGGAAATGCTTATACCACTCGTAAACCTGGAAACCTTTACTCATAGCCCTCATCAAAAGCAATATTTAACAATTTTTTTAAAACATTGTTACACTTTATTCCATTCTTATTGCAAAATTTAATACAAATTCTCTGATCCATTATTTATACAGATAAAAAATCTCCAATTGTATCAAAACACGTGTTATCCTTTTGACAGCTGACAACAGACTAAACATCCAATATGGCTAAAAATATACAGATACTTTTCAGACATGTTACCAATACAGCAATAAAAAATTCCAAGAATCAGACTAATAAAACCTGCGAAATTTCAAACCTCTCATTACTTTTTCAACACACCTCGTATGTGGCTCTATAATTCAGCCTAACATAGTATCCTGATTGCATAGTATGTTATGAATGAAGCATTTTGAAAAATGTATTTGCCAGTCAAGAACAAAATCTTCGATAAAATTATTTATACATTCAACTATTTGTATTTGTTTTATAAATTCTGAAAGTTTTAATCAAATTATATATTATACGTTTACAAACTAAAATTATGTTATTTATTATAAAATATGATATTAAGAAATAAAATTTAAATCTCATGACACTAACATTAGATTAAAAATTTGGTCATTGGCGATGACAGTTATATTGGAATTTGTATTGTATATGATCATAGGATTGTAGCCGGAAGACTTTTAACTTGCTACTACTACTGTGCCCTGAAGAAAGTAATAAGTATATTTATCATTTCGGTCATTAAAAATATTAAACTTCTCTCTGTTTATCCTTCTAAAGCACTCTTCAAAAATGTCAGGTTATGCAGTGCGATTTAGAATGTATATAGTAATGGATAAATAGGTTTGATAATTCTTTTATTTTTATCATTTAAAAAATATTTTTTTAAAAAATAATGGAATAACTTTTAAATCTTTTTACTGTTTTATTACAATCTGTTATAGAAATATTTAATTTTTATCCACATTCTTAAACCACACTTTTCCATGATGTTTTAGTTCATATTTCTTTGTAAGGTTTCAAATAATTTTAATTTTTCAGTTGAACAAAACAGTGTTTCTCATTAGTTCACCATTTTGCATTTTTCAAAATTTGACATATCTAATGTCATATGTAAAATAATAAAGTTGTAATAAAGAAATTTTCAAGTTTTGTCCAAAACAAACATGCATCTAAAAGAGTTCACATAATCAAATTTTATACTTTTGTGGTCAAGTTAAGAACACTTTTATTGCATTAACACTATTATGAAATTTTCTTTGGTTATTTCGTTTTTATATTAATATTTATTTCTATTTGCTTTTCACAATAATCTTTTATTTAAAGGTCTTTTATTAACAGTAAAATTTATTACTTTTTACTTAGGATATAATTTTTAATGATTTAAGTGGTTGTTTTGCTTTAAGATAACATATTACTTATAAATATTTATTGAATAATAAAAAATTTAATTTAATTGTTTTTAAGGATTTTAGTATAAAATGTTCAGTAAAATGAATTTTGTAATAACCATAACCGAACTGTTACATGATTTCTAATCGTATAAGGTTTGCAGTAAAATTATATGTATAAATACTGTATTTGTTATCAAGTTAAAGTTTACAGGTAATATAATGCTATATTGTACAGAAGTGGTACCAGTATTCCTAGAAGCTATCACAAGTTATCTTGTATGTCTTGAAAACGACTACTCAGCATTATTTGCCTTATGCCTTCTACACGCTATTTCACATAACCCTGGAGTTGATTATGAGCTGTTAGATACAATATTACTGCCTTCAAAAAATGTTGAAGCTAAGCAGCGTTATAATACTTGGCTTGTTGAAAAATTAATCGATATTATTACTCTCAGCTGTCAACCTGGTAATTATGTTTGATTATTTTATTTTATTATTTATTGACATTTATAGATAAATTATATGTGAATGAGTCTATTCCACATTTTTAGTTTAAAATAGTAAATAATGATTTATTTCTGTTACAAAGTAAATTACTCTGTAACAGGTTCATCGCACTAGATGTGGGTTTCATTTTGGATGGTTGTACAATTGTGGAATATTAAATTTTAGCATTGATTTCTCTCTGATCATAAATTGAGCTCACAGTTCTTTTTACAACACACTATTAATTATTATCTAGTGAACAAAGTTAGAAGAAGTTTACTTAAGAAGTTCCTAAACTTTTTTTTTCTATTTACCTGTAACTCTTTCCATCCATACTCATATGGATGGCAGATACCAATCTTCCTATTGATGCCTCTATTTCAGGAAGTATTCTTAAAATGTGTTTTGCGATTACACACAGTTATATATGCACTATCATCAAAAATGATCTTCCTTCAAGTGGGGATTTCAACTTTGGAATTTAAAAAAAAAGGTGCTTGTAAAGGATAAGGGGATGTAAAAATTGAGGAAGTAATTTTGATATTTCTTACAAAACATCACACCATTATTTGTGCACTAGTGCCTAGTTGTTAGTGTTTTTCACAGTCAAGGTTTTCTATACTTACATTTTCTTATGCACGTATCACTTAGCTGACAGTATCATTGTGTATAGTTTTTTCTCTGGTAAAAATTTTTGACCGTATTGAAAAAAACTATCAGAATAACTTTGATGTTTTAAATTGACAAGATAAGCTTTTTTACATTTATGAATACCTGCTTCCACCATAACAGCTGAATTTTGTTATCAATATTATACCCATAACAAACATGCATAACCATAACCATATTATGATTTACGTGATGAATATATCCTTAGATATTAATCAATACTTTCTGGAATTACAATACTAAATCTTTCTTCTTCTATTCCATCAATCTCAATCTGAATTCAGCTGTAGCGCATTACATTCACAATTTTTTGTCAGGATCTCATTGGTCAATTGAAATCTGACTGATACTTATGATTTTGATAACTTTTCTCACATGAGCATCACTAATTGATATCACTGAACATAATGACTGTGTTATTATCAACTGGCTCCTGATAGCCTTTTAAACCTCTTAGCATTGTGTAAATCGTAAAACACTAAACAACATAAACTTCTTTAATTATTTTCTATACCTAGGTAGAAGTGATACTTTTTTTTTTTAAATTGGTGTTTATATGCCACTTTCTTAAGTCAAGTGCCTTAAAAATCATCAAACACTCATCACTTGTCTGTCTACAATGGCACAGATTGATAACTAATGTTGATAATCTAATTTAATAATATTTGATTATTAAATTTATAAATATTTAATAGTTTTTCCTTCTCGTTTCACTAACTGAAATAAACGTATTTCATTTCAGTAATGATCTATTACAATTACTGATAATATAATTGTACATGTTCAAGTACATCTACATGTGCATGTACTTAATCAAGTTCATCTAAAAGTCCAATTTTAGTACCCTTCTGTACAGTGCTTAAATAATGTGTTCACATTATATAAATAATAGAAAAAATATTAGTATAAATAATATTATATTAAATAATAAAGGTGTTTCACAGCATGTTGTCAAAAAATTAAAATAGAACAAGGAACAATAATCAGTTTTTATTTTAAGTTAGAAAGGAGTGGTACATTAACTGCTACAGGTTTTAAAGACCGTTAAGGTGATAATAGTTTGTGTAACCGCAAGTGCTCATGTAGGTTTTTTATTTTTGAGAAAGACCTGCTCATTAAAAAAATATTCTTGATGTAATTAACTGAGCTTCATATGAACACCCCACCCGTTCTTCTGTACACATATGGCATTTTTTGCACAAAAAGCTAGTGCAGTCACCAAAAACATTCTCCAGATTTGGCCCTTGCAAGTCACCTTTTGTTTTCTCAAACAACCTGGGTGATTAAAGGACAGCTAAGCTGTAGCATACCAGAAAAGGTGTCCCAAAACTTATATCAAAGATGTAAACAATGTGTAACAATTAGAGAGGGAATTACTTTGAAAATATTTATATTTATTTTATAAAAAAAAAGTTACTTATTTCAAACTGTACTATCTTAAATTTAATTTATCAAGATTTTTCCCAATATATAACAGTTTGTATGTGAATAATAAAAATACCACTAAGATGTGCTCTGGAACTATATTGTATTCCTGTAATCATATGTGGAATACTACCTACTTTTTTAACATAAAGACTTAACCACTCCCCCCCTCTCGCTCTCCCCCCTCTCTCTCTCTCTCTCTCTCTCTCTCTCTCTCATGATTGCTGATTTTATTAGTTATAGTTTTTGAAGTAAATTATTGTATCCAGTTTAATTTATTTTTAGGTTGTGGAGTAAGGTTAGTAACTCTGGAACTAACAATAGCATTTTTACTACGGCTTGTTGTGCTAGATGGCACAAGTTTATTGCACGATTGTCATCTAGCTGCAGTAGTTGGAGCTAAAGAAGAAAGTACATCACTTCTCAGGAATTTTTATAAGGTTACTTTTTATTTTATTTTTACTTATATTGTTATTTAACTATTAATGGTTAAATAGAGGTTCTTGATCCTGTAAGATACCATTTATTTACCTGAAATTTGTTGCAGAAATTTATTGTTTGAAGTTTCATAATTTAATTGTGTTAGTTGTAAATGAATGCATGGTGTTTTATTCTGAATAATTGGAGAATGCGTAATGTTTCCATTTTTTCCCTGAAATTTAGTAACTTCTTTGCTGAAAACAGTGTAATTGATTTTTATAGAATTTTATTCTAAATGATTTTGAAATAATGATTCTCATCATTTAGTAAATTTTCCAAGTTAGAACTTCAACAGCACATCTTTACAGCAGATATATGTTATGCCAGTAATCTTGTATGCTCTGTTCCCACAACTTTTACTTATCTTCACTGAATTGTAGTTCAAAATTTAAACATGCATGCTTTTTAATCATATAAAATATAATTCTCAAGACACATTTAAAAAGTAACCTTATGTGATTATGTATCCATCTATCTCTTTATCTTATTTAAAATCCAATGTTTAATTAATCCTGAATTCCAGACTGCAAGCAGTAGCATCATTAACATTATAAGAATCAGTCTAGGAGGTATAACTGGACAATATTTCCAGAACTTGTGATCAGAGTGAGCTAAAATATATCCCAGACTTATTTCTTAAGTGCTCACAGGTGCTCTAAGAAATTTCTTTTAATGTCTATATTAATTTATAGTTAGAAAATTGTCATAACTTGGTCACTGTTGCTTACTGGTTAGCATTTTTTGTGGTTGTTTGGTATTTATATACTAAGCCTCAATAAAATTAATATTTCAGTTCACCCAATAATCCACCTTGTCAGGATGAATGTTTTTTTTTAAAACTGAATTCTTGAATATTTTCATCAGAAGAGCCTTTGAAACTAACTGCATGGTTATCACTAGCTCTACATATAGTAACTCTGCAGGTACCCATTCTTGGCACAAATCTGTGGGTGTGTGACCATAATAAGCTAAGAAAACCCTGTGTTATTGAAGGGTTCAAGAGACATATGCAACAGAATGGTAGCTTTACATTTAATAATCTCAGTCAGAATTCAAATCCAAATCCCAATCAGAATTGGCATTTTGGATAAATTATAGAAATCATTTTAAAAAGTGGGGTAGAAACGCTGTGAGTGTTAGTCTGTTGTCAGTAAGAAAAAATTAAGTAAAAGAAAGTTTACAAACCATACTTCAAAGCTCCTTCTCAGGCTAGTTGGTGCTCTTCTACATATAATTCCTTGGGAGATTGGAAAATTTTTAACGTCATTGTAAACATATTATTACTGATGTATAATTCTAAAATTGATTAGCTCAATTATGTGAATGAATTTGCCTTTCCTTCACATACTAAACAGGCTAAGTCTTAAGGGAAATTGTCACCCACCCTGGAATGGTATTTCCATTTAGAAGTATCTATCTAGGAAGTATAACTTACGCAGTAGCTCTAGAAGTTGTAATCAGTGTGAGCTGAAACATAGCTGAGGCTTTCTTAACTATGAACAGATGCTCTCAGATAAAGTCCTTACAAGACAAAGTAGCTCAAATCTCTTGATTTTCAACACTATATTGAGAAATTTCAGAAATAAATAAAACTTCTATTCGAAAATTGCATTCATTACTCTATATTTTTAATCCCTAAATGGGAAGGTTCTTCAAATTTTGTTAAAATATTACTAATTTAAAATAACTGTATTTCTCATGTAGTTTTTTCTTATACCTGTTGTATCAAATCAAAGGTAATTGAAGGTTTTTTTTTTTAAAGAATACCATAATATCCCATAAATATCAGATAGTTTAAGATGAAATTAATAAAAAAATTTCACCTTATGAAATATTCTCTTCTTCCTAAAGACAAACCATTTATATGTAAGGTAAACAAAAATTGTGCCTAAAAATATTATGGATTTATTAAAAAGATTATTTAAAGATAAAATATTAAGTATTTAAATATGATAGCTTAAATTACTTCTTAGTGTTAATACCATCTGTTTGAAATAGCCATAATGTGGATGTATTATATTCTTGTTTCTTCTACAATCATAGTAACAGCTATGTATTTATGTATCATGCATTTGACATACTTGTATCTGAAAATATTTCTGTTATTGAAATGTTCAAATGTCAGAGGCATTAATATTTTTTTAAATAATTGACATTAGATGGCAATGAATAAACAAGTTTACAAGTGGCACGAGCATTCTTGTGAGGATTATGTAAGTATGATTTCATTTACAGCATTCATTTGCCATGAAAACTGCTGAAAAATTGATTGTTTTCAAAGTGATAGAAGAAAATTGTAGATAGAAATAGTTGTAAAAATTATAACATCAGTTTTAGGTTGTCACGATATTTTCTTTAATGATCTAACTTTCTTCATGTTTTTAATACATTGTTCTTAAAATGTTATCAGCATGTGAGTCATGCTGTATAATAAATACTTTACATTTAACGGATCATTTACCATTGCTTTCCCAACCTGGTACCAGCTGATATTTACTTGATTCTTGTTTGAAATTTTTAACAAAAGGAAAACCATCACTAATACAATAAAGCAGTTGAAAGAAGTTTTATAGAAGGGGTTTCAGCAATATTTTTAAAACTTTTAAAAATTAAAAAAAATTGTAAGTCTTCATTAACTTATTTTTATTTTGTTTTTTTTTTTGTATTGTTTCTAGTAACACAAATTTCTATAAGTTTGTTTCAATTCATTTATTTATTTTTAATTTGCATGCATTAATGTATTATATCATTTTAAGGTTTTAATCATTGAGGGTTTAGGAATTTAAGTTTTGAAATTCTAGATTTAAAATGTTCTTTTCAGACTATGCTCTATCTACCTTTTAAATTTTACACTTCTCTCTCAAAGGGCTGGAAAACTTTAACTTCTTCCTCTTCTTCATCTTCTTCTCCTATTAATCAACCGATATCACCTGTAAATAATACATTTCAGGATTTTATATGTAGTATTACACAGGTAATAGTAGATTAATTATTTTTTTATAAGTTGTTTTTTTTAATTATTTTATGTTTGTATTTACTACATTTGTCTTTTCTCAATATTCATTTCATTTGTTTATCACGTTGTACTCACTAATATATTAACCTTCATGGGCAGCTGGAAGCACTCTTCTTTTTTGTTTTATAATCATTTATTTTTTGCTCGCTAATAATTGTATGCAGTTTCTACATTGAAAATGAACACTTTCTGATATGTGATATACAAAATTTAGTTATAATTTAAAAATTGTGTGGATTAGATTCACTCTTGTATTTATTTTAGAAAATATTGTGTATTTAGATTTTTATTTGTTCTTAATGGTGTTTGATATTAATATGCTAAAATTTGTTTAAGTTCCTCATTGGGCATAATTTTATGATCTGCTTTTTTTCCTTCTTTAGTCCATTAGATATCAAGTTCTTTTAGCTATTTTCTAAATTGTATTCTTTCCACGGCTAATGCTTTACCTAGCTAAGATTATTTTCTCTTTTTTTTAAATATATATTCAGTCGGAAAGATTTTTTATGCCATATGATGATTTAACACACTCTGTAACATTGTTGCTGTGTATTGGGTGCTGGTGTAGCTGTGTAGGGTTCTCTTGTGGCCCAAAAACAAGAATTTTGTTTATCAACAAATCCATTAAGGTGAAAATTGACTTCATCCAACATCCACAGTTGTTAATAAAGTCATTGTCTTCCTTTATCATTACAGTCATTTGCTCACAGAATTAATGCTATATTTTGTGATGTTCCTGGTTGATCTGAAACTTGCACAGATGGTAAAGTAAGTCCTGCAACAGTATTCTTTGAATACTTGAACTTTGCGACTGTAAAGACACTGCATGACAACAAATTGGACGGTGTGGGCTTCTTATGACAGCAGTTAAAGCTCTAAATATTTTCTGCTATTGGAACAGTCCACAACCCACCTGGAGGTTTCTTTTTGTTGCTGAACCTGCTTTTTCAAAATTAAATATCCATATGTTAATTGCATGTGCTGACAATTCATGATTGTAGCATGCTAAATTAAACCAGCAACAAAAACTTTTCTAAAAAGCTTTGATGGTAAAAACATTTTGCACATGACTTCCAGTATCCATGATAACTTATTGTCAAGATGGTGTGAGCTGTTTTCTATAAGTTATTTATTGCTGACACTTGGAGGGCTACAAACACAAATTTTAGAATTTTCCAGAATCACATCTGTATTTTTATAAATTTGATACATGTTTAGGCCTTTATCTTATATTTGCTTTATTATGCAATGAAACTTTTAATAATTTTCAAATTACCTCAGATTTATTATCTAGTCAGTAAAGATGGTGTATATAATGTTGTTTTATGTAAGGTTTTATTACAGTGTTTTTATTTTGTTAATTCATAGTTTTAAATTATCTTTTTCAGTCTTTCTTATGATTTACCCAAATGTAAAGCTCAGAAAATATGCCTTCTCTGGGTGTCATCATATTCATTTTATGACTACCACCTGTGACAAATAGAGTAATGTATCACTTATAGAGCTGAATGTTACCTGAATTTCAGTGAGCCTTATATACTTATATATAACCTTATATGCTTATATTTGGATCAGTCCAGTGAAGAACGCAAAGGAAACCATTTAATTATTCTTTATTTTTGTAAGTGATGCATGTCATGGAATGTTATTTATTTATTCTTTACAATAGTTACGGCATTTTCAGACTTTGCTCTTACAAAGTACTTAAAACTTTATAGAGTGATGACCGCTAATTAATGTATTTTACTTATTCCCCTTTATTCTTAAGTTGTATCTACTTCTAGTATAGCTATCAGTTCTTTTCTATAGCTATCTATGTTGATATCTTTTCCTCACATTTAGTTTTCTCATTGTATTTTAATATTTTTAAACCTCCTGGTCCTTATTTTTTTTTTTAATTTGCTCAGTTCATCTGATTGTAGATCTTTCCTGTAGTATTCTTCCACTTGCTGTCATTTTCCACTTATTAACCTAATCAATTAGTACACGTCTTAGTAGTGTGAAATCTACATCAATCAAGACAATATTTATGAAATTTTTTTATCATTTATTAAATTGAAACTGTCTGATTTTATGTTTTTTTTTAAATTTATTTTATATTAGAGTGAAGATATCTTTCTTGACATGTTTGAAGATGAATATGAAGACATGAAAAAGCGACCATTAAATGTTGAATGGTTGATGATGGATTCTAATGTACTGTTACCACCAACAGGAACTCCAATGACTGGTATAGAATTTACAAGGAGATTACCTTGTGGAGAGGTAATAATCTATAATTTATATTATTTTATTATTGGATATTAGCAGCATGTTACATCTTTTAATAAGTTTTGTTAATGTTTATATAAGTGATTTAAACTTCATTTACTCTATTTCATGGATTTATTATCTATTAATAAGTAAATTGCCAAGTAATATAATTAAACATAACTCCCCATTTAAGAGTTTCTTGTGATCACTTCAAGTTTAAAGTGATGTAGAGATTACAATTATTAATTTAATTTATTATTAAACTAGTAAAAATATTTAAACTCTAACTGATTATGGGCTGATAAAGAAAAATCTGTTTAGATATTTTGAAAGAATATAAGTCAGTATAACAATTTTAAATTTCTTTATAATATTTTATGAACATAAAGTTCTCTTGTTCATGGTTTTTATTTTTTATTTGCAAATTTAAATTTGTAAGAAGAATATTTTTTCTATTATTATCATCATCATCTGTGATAATCTCCAGTAATAGTTCTAATTTAAGTACTTTAGTAGAAACTTTTATACATATAAATTCAACTTTCCCTTGTAATTTAGTAGTAAATGAAAACAAGTCCAATTTTATAAGTTTTAAAAGTAATTACAGCAAACAAGAAAATGATATTGTCATGGTGGGTAATAACATTATATAAAGTTATCATTAGTAAAGTTCTTAGGTGTAATGATCGATCATAACCCCTCTTGGAATGACTGTATAAATTACATAGAAAAAAAAGCTTAAATATAATATTAATAATTAGGCTTGGTGACAAGAGCAGTGTATTATATATTGATAATCTTACTTAAGACCACCATGTAAACAAAATATAGAAAAAGTTTTTTTTCTATAGTACAGTAAAATGCTATTAGACAATACGGTAAAGAATAAGGAAATTTAGAATACCTAGGCAATCTTTTAAAAATTTTATTTTTATTTATGAAGCAGTAATCAATTGTGACAGATATTTTAAAAGAAATTGAAATATTTGTAATTTTAATATAAGAAATATACAAGGGATATCTCTAAAGTAAAGACCGCTGGGAAATTTTTCTCCTTAAGGTTGGTGAGCCTGTGTCATTCATGACCACACTAGTAATGTGCCCACTGTATTGTTGTCTGTAAGTTATCGGGATGTAGTATCTTTGATTACGTGTGAGTTATTACGTTATTAATATCTGTTATGTTATTGTATATATTTTGTGTTTCCTTTTTCTACTTATTATTTTGAATTAAACTTTTTGGAATTTAAAAAAAAAAATATATATATATATATATAAATTATCTATAAATTCGTAGTCTGTCTTAATTCTATAATCATTTCTTGTTTACTGTTTATTTTGTTTGCCTAGTTTCTATTATTCTATAAGTAATAAGTGTTAATTGTAGTTGAAAATATGTATGTACTTGTAGTTGAAAATATGAATCCTTATACATTCATGATAAATACCATTATTATTATTATTGCTACTGATTTTATGACAAGTGTAATTTCTATATAAAAAATATTTTTACTAGGTTGAAAGAGCAAGAAGAGCAATAAGAGTATTTTTATTGGTACGTGAATTAAGCTTGACATTGGCTGGAGAAACTGAATCACAATTACCATTAACAAATCGTAATGCTTGTGTTCAAGTTGATAACGTATTAGATTTAAATAACAGTGATTTAATTGCTTGCACTGTTGTAAATAAAGATGGTACAAAAATGAGACGTTTTCTTGTAATGGATTCTACACAGCTTATATTAGTTGAACCAGATAATAGGCGGCTTGGTTGGGGTGTCGCTAAGATGGCTGGATTTTTACAGGATATGGAGGTATTTCAATTTCATTGTTCTGTTTAAAATACATTATTTTTAAGAAATTTTTTTAGCTTTAAAAAATATAAAGTATCTTTGAAAATTGAAAAAAAATTTTCAAGCATCCTCCACCCATAAAAGTAATTTAAAAAAATAAAACTACTAATTGAATTTTGTAAATTTTTCCATTCATTGTTTTGACCTATCGATCAGATGTTTTTTTAATATATATATTATTTCGTTATATAATTGTAAATTCATTTTCCCTCTTTAAAAGACGTATATGGTTTTGTGAATATTGTAGTTACATTATACATTTTATAAATCTTTCTATTTAAAATTATCAACTTGAAATATTTATGTTTTTTCCTAAGTGAAAATAATTATTAGGTTGGGTTAACTTTTGTCAAACTGGCTAAAATAGATTTTAATTTTTTTTTCCAAAAAGTGATATTTTTTAAAATATTCAAAGATATTGTCACCATATAATATTTTCATGACAATATAATGTTCTTTAATTAATTTTTTTTTAATTTTAAAACAGATTTTTCTAATATGTGTTTGAATTAATGCAAATTTTTATTTATTTCATAAATTGGTTCTATGCAATATTAAAAATTATCTTTCTTTAAAAAAATCAACTCAAATCAAAAATCATTTGTAAAAAAAATCATGAACGGGTGATAATTTTAATGTCACTTGGGATTTAATTTACTCACGTTGTAACAATTCTCAAATTATTGTTCAAGAACGTATCAAGGCGTTATTTTCGATGCCTGCATTACTTAAGGAGTCCGCTACTGACTTAGGTCGTCTTATAAATCATATTAAGGGTAATATAAATGCAATTAAGGCATTGAAGGAAGTAACTGTTCCGCTGCACGGTTTATTCATTAGTCATATTTTATTACAAAATGTGGATATATCCACTGAAAAATCATGGGAGCTTTGAAATAGTGGTCCATGTATAGCATCCAAGATGATTTATGTACGTTTCTTGAAGACAGACACTGAGGTATAAAATCATTCAATGTGAGCGATCACAAACATGGAATAGGCCATTGAAATTCACACCCTGGTTTATCAAAATCAGTACCTAAAGGTCATTATATAAATTCTGAAGTTAAATCTGTCAATAATTATTCATTTTTAACCAAAACCAAACAAGTAACTGATTGTGTTTTGTTTGAAAACCACACCCGCTATTTAAATGTTCAAAATTCAACATAGGCAACAACAGAATATCATGAAGGAACGCAAACTATGCATTAATTGTCCTCATTCTGGACATCATGTTAGTAATTGTAATTCTAAACAAGACTGTATGAAATATAGCCTTAGACATCACACGTCTTTACACTTAGAAATAAATAGGCATTCAAGTAATAATACCCAGTCCAAGGATTTAAAAATAGCATCAGAAGGTACTTCTAATAATAATAAAACTAACTGACTGCCAACCTAAATTTCCTAACTGATATGAGGAAAAAGACTTAAATGTGAAATAAATTTATAAAAAATAAATAAACTGTGTTCATCATAAGTTGGACAAAGTGTAAAATAATTGCATGTATACACTTAGATATACTCTTAAATGTTAGTTATGTTTATTTATAATTTTTAATCGCATCATGTATTTATAATTTTGATATCAATGTCAGGAAAATAAAGACTTACTCAAGGAAATCCTCATTATCTCTCATTCCAAGGCTTTCAGTAATGCTCAAAGATATCCTCCAGTGGATATCTTGTTGAAGAATTTGTAGTTAATATGGTTACTAACATACCAGCACAATTCCAGGGATGGGCAAGGGTTTCTGTAAATGTCTAAGCCTATTACAATGATATTTTTTTATCGGGAGATAAAACAATTTTTGTAGCATTGCAAAATGTAAATTTTTCATCAGTTATCTGCTGCCCTAAGTTATAATAATCTAATTTCCCAAAGAATTGCAGTCAGAATGTATGCCCGCTGCTCAGAGTGAGTCTCTTTTCACTTCATTGCAGATGGAGTCAGTCATCTAATTTCACGGGGTAACTGTGAGATGTATTTAACAGGATTTTATATTTTAGAAAGTATAGCTTTATTTGATAAGCTAGACTTTACTTGTTAAGTCTTACTGTGCTGCCACAGGACAGGAACAAGTTCACAGCCATCCTTTACCAGATTATCACACCAAAATTATTCAAATTTTAATGGACTTGGAATCTTCATTCAGTATGGTTTAGCAGAGACTGATTTACACTCACAGAACCTAGAATGGAAAAAATAAAGGATATGAAAAATGGCAAGAAAAAACAATTTATTTTCATAGCAACTGCATTATGTAGCAAACAACTTTGCACAGAGGAGAGCTAAATATTTGCCTACTCAGCAGTTCCTTGAAGTTCCACTCCATGTGGAACCTCTTGGGAGTCAAGGAAATAAGTATTTGAGTTTTCATTATGACAACTGATGTTTACTGTGCAGATCATAGAAAACCATGTTTCATCTCCATCAATTATATTTTTCAAAATATTCTTATCATTATCATCCATATTAAAGCGGTTTGTACAAGTGTCGTCTGTGTTTCTGACACCTAGGCATTTTTCAAAGATTATAACACAATAAACTCTCATATTATTGGGAATACTGTGGTGGTGTTTCACCCTCACTGTTCAATGCAGATACTGAGTTTGTGTGTGTGTGTTTTCAATGAGTATGATATGGTTGTTTCCATTTATTTTGTATTTTCATACCTCAGTGTATAGGATTTATCATGTTGTTTTTGTTTACCTGTGTTAGTACATGTCTAAATTATGAAGTTGTAATTAATTTTAGATTACTGTAATGATATAAATATAAGAAGGAATGGAATGCAAGTGTGTCAGAGAATGTTTTATCCCCCCACTTTCACAGTACTTGAACAATTATTCTTTGCTGCTGGATTTTTGTAATTAAGTGGCGAGTATTTATTTTTACAGAGACGTATATATTAAATTTGTTTTTTTTTAATGAATGGAGTTTGGTGTTACATTCCCATCGTTAAATTTAATTTCTTACAAAAGAAAATTTACAGGAGCAAATTTTAGTGAATAGGAGAGTTGAAAAATTATAAATGTAATGTATTTAGCAGAAACTCACCGATAAGGAACAGTGCATGAGCAGAAGGAACAAGCATGAACTACTGTTGCTTCCCTCTGATTCCTTCTCTCTTATTGTCTTTTACAAATTCTGTATTACTGTGAAGTAAAATTTTTTATTGTCTGATAATGTTCTTGCAACATTGTCAAATTCTTGATGTAAAACAAAAATGTTAAGGTAACAATGAGCATGACTTTGATTTTGAATGACTTAGTTTGTTGTTTTTTGGTCAAGAAAAGATTTTCTCACTTGTGTAATGATTACATTCTGATTTATATGTTATAATTGTACACCAGTGTCTTGTCATTTATTATGAATATTTAAAAATGTTTCTGTTCTTATTTCACACGTCCACATGTGTGTTTTTCTTCATAACTGGCCATGGCACAGATTTCATAAATGTTCAGTTTATCAGTCAAATCAAACAACATAAATTTTAACAAAAAAATCCCCTTCTAATATTCCAGTTAGTTACAAAAAATAGCATACCCTTTTTCAATGTGGTCATTACCAGTCTAAATTTATAACTGTCCAGATTTTATTGTCCTCAGTTGTTATTCTTCCCAGTTTGAAACAATTCACCATTTCTAACCTTGTAAACAGCACTTTAAAATCCATAGTGAAAAGCATACAATTATATTAAAAACAATATTAAAAAAAAAAAACATTCAAAAATCAAATACTCTATGTTCGAATAATAAAAATATGTTCAGTGTAGATGCTAATGGCATAAACTACATGCAAATTAAATTTTATTTTATGGCCAGATAATAACAAAAAGATTTTTACAGGAATACTTTAATGACTTATTAATTTACTAGTCACAGTCCATTGTCACTTTTGCTAAGCATAATAAGAAAATTATTTAAAGAAGAAAACTAATTAATTATAGCATGAAAGTTTAAAATGTAGGAGAATTATTTTTTTCTTGCTTTATTTTTACAGGTGATTGGTGATAAAGATGATTCAAGATGCTTGCACATCACAATTCACCATACTACTACTGGCCCTCTTATAGCGGCAAAATTTGTTTTTGATGATCATATACGTTGTATGGCTGCTAAACAAAGGTGTTTATTCATTTTCTTTTTTTATTATTTATATCTTAAGAAAAATTTTATTCACATATTTTATTTTTTAAGTGCGTTTAGTTATTTTACAAAAATATTAACATATTACTTTATTATCAGTTATATTTATCTGTTAGATTAATTATTATTGAATTTTACCATGTAGTATGGATTTAAGGTATCAAAAAAAATATAACATTGTTCAAGATGATGAAATGCATCATCTTACAACCTGAGATTTCCACTATATCTTGAAATAACATCCTGGAAAATAAAAGGATACAGATTAAAACAATATTTGCCAACGACGTGTTTAGAAAACATTGTTATTCAAAGAAGTTAAGCTTATGTTTTCCTCTCCATTGGTTATTACTTACTGACCAGTAATATGTAGCTGATACCATTTAAACTTTTGATCTATAATGTATTTTAACTGTTTCACTAATGAATCGTATAAAATTGTCGGTTATATAAATAATGAAGTGAACAAAATATTTATAGGTTAGACTGTAATTTATTTAAATTGAAAAACATATTATTTTAATATTTTAGAATTCGTGCACCATTTAAATTCTGACTAGTAAACATTTGATATATTGTTTAAAGACTTAGATTTCAAGACTAAAGAAATAAAGAACAATGCATTTGTTAATATTCAGATAAAGAATAGTAAGAATTAAAAGTTAAAAGAACTCTTTGCAGAATGAAAAAAGAAATCATTAAGATTTCATGTCTGAACATATGGATTCTACTTTTTTATTTGTTTAGTTTGCAACCATTAGATTGTTTTGTCTGTATATTTTTATACTGTAATTTTTTACACCTACAGTTATTTATTTTGTTTTATTTAGTTAAATGTTTTATGCAAATTATTAAATGAATTGTTTAACTTTTTTCAGATTAACAAAAGGTAGACTAAAGGCAAGGCAGAAAAAGATGATCCAAATTGCTCGTTTATTGGAATTGCCTAGTAATGCTCAACCAACACCCTCACCTCCTACATATAACTTGCTTGCATTAAGACAGTCAGCTCATCATCATAGTAAATAGAAATAAGTATAAGTAAAATTAACTCTATGTATATGTATATTTATGGTTTCCTCTTATTTTTAAGTTTCTGAGAATCTTAAGAGATTATTTTTAGATGTGTTGTAATGCATTTAAAAGTAATTTTGTAAAAATCCATGGTATGACTGATTTTAGGATGGAATCTAAATGATAAGGATCTAAATATATGTAGAGTGTATTCAGGAATATAAATTATTTAGCAATAACAATAAAAAAAAATGAGTTTGTCTAACAAACCCAAAAAAAAATTTATAATAAAATGTTTTTTATAACTAAGTGATAAAATGTTATCAAAATGTTTCAATCATCTTTGTGACCATCTTCAGTGACTTGTACTGTTATTATTCCTGGTGGTTGCTTTTTAATTAGGCAGGCATGTATGTAGAATGTGGTCAAAAAGTGTTTAGATTCAAATTGGGGCTCTGTAATTATAGAATATTTTCTGTGTTAAGATGTGGTCCTTTCTACTTCCTTGTATGAAGTAAAGGAAGTATTGTGATCACAAAAAATTTCAGATTTCAACAAAATATCCATTTTGACTAGTTTTGGTATGACGTCTGTACATACATACATACATATGTATCTTGCATAACTTAAAAGCGATTAGCCCTAGCTTGTTGAAATTTTGGATTTAGGAATGTTATAACATCTAGTTGTACACCTCCCCTTTGATTGCAATTGACAGGACCAAAAAAAAAATCAAAAAATTTGAATTTTGGACTTTTTCTTAACTGCAATAATAAGCCCTCATTGAGAGATATTCAACAATATATCAGTGGTACTTATTTTCATTGGTTCCAGAGTAATAGCCAAATAAAATTTTAATTAATGAAATATTAGGATCGTACAAGGAGAAGGCACATCAGTTTGAATGTGACTTCATATACATATATTTTTTTAAATTTAAATATGTTGATTTATTAATAATTATTAACCTCTGATTGTGAAAAAAAATTGTACAATAAATAATAATTTAATAATAACAATAAAAAAAAATAATATGAAAAAAATCAGAGATAATTAGTGAAATAAAATTTAATTACTTTTCATTTTAATTCAGAAATGTTTACAGAGGTTAACAATTATTAATAAAACAATATATTTAAATTTAAAAAAATATATATGTATATGAAGTCGGATTCGAACCAGTGTATGCATGGTTATATGGGTACATGTTTTCACTTACACCACATAACTACTTGAGCGACGTGAAACAAAATTAATGTATAAACTAATATAAAATGCTGATATGGACACCACAAAAAAAAATGATGCAGTATGTGTCCACCACAGTGCAATTTTGTAACTGTCTACTTCATTAAAAGAATTGGAGGATTGAATCACTTTCAAATGAAATAAGTTTAAATGAAGTGCAGCAAAAAATGTATATATGTAATTTAATAGACGTACAAGGAAGTCATGTGGTGTCCACATCAGATTTTTTGAGTATGTGTAAAATATCAAGTATTTAAAGAATGTTATGTCATTAGTAGATTTATGATCTGTGCTCATGAAATGGTTGGCAGATGTTGACTCTCTCTTGCTCTAAAGAGAGTATTACATAATGCCATTACTTCTTTCCATGCACAGGATTGTTATTCTTAACTGTCAATTTTTGGGCGATTCGTGATTCAAAAGGTTGAATGCAGTCACTTATGATTATGCGTTAATATGCATACATAAATATTAAATAGCATCGACTGCTATGATCATTAACTGCTAATTAATACCAACAGCTTACATTGAACTTCAGTAATTTATAGAAATTAACTGACTTCATCCCCTTCAATTTACAGGATTCTACTCCATGAGATGTTCCAATATTGCACAATGAGTTTGTTTGTAGTGGATACAATTTTGCCATGTTAGTCAGGACTCTTTTATCATATTGAATAAAACATGATTTTGAATCTTACTGCAACGGAATGAACAATAAGCATGTATTAATCAGTAGAACTGTATAAATATGACAAAAAGAAGAAACTTCTTGAAATTAATACAAGCATTTTGTTTCACAAGTTGAAACAATCATGGCATGGAAAACTAATTTACATCTTACCTTTTAAAACAGTTGTACTATGCCTAGCCTAATTGTGTTTATATTTATTTCTTAAGTAAATAGTTTATTCATATATTTTTTAGGAAAAGAATTAAGGAAATATTCCTCTGTGGTAAACTTATATTTTGTGATATTTAATAATATAATATTTTTTTTTAATACAGGAATTCCTTCAGGTCGATCATTATTAAACCATAGGCCACCAGGTTTTGCAGCTGTTGTCAAACCTCCGTCCAGTCCAAAAACAAGTGTGTAGATATTTCTTTTAATTACTAAATTAATTTTTTTTTTAAATGAATAAATCTTTATTATTGGTACATAAAAATACATTTTATAGATCGTGTTGGTGTAAGATAAATTATAAATATAATAACAAATTTTAAGATAAAAAATATGAGTGTTTAAATCCATATTAATTATTTAAATACAAACTCATGAAATCTTGTTAGGTAAATACATTACATATAAAAATATTACTGCAAAATAATTCATAATTCAGATGCCGCTATTGAATATTATTTTGCAAACACATTTGTATACACATTGAATGGAATGCAGATAAATCATGGTTTTTGTTTATTTAATTACTATGAATATTTAATTTTAAATCAAATTATAGATTTATTTTAATTTAAAATATAAATATCCTTAATACAGGTAGGTTTTTATACCTACCTGTACGAAAAAAGCTGTTTGGTAGAAATTTAGAAGGAATAAAATGCCCTTTGATAAAATAAAGAAAAGGAATGTATAGAAATAATGTAGGCAAACATAAACAAAGGCTGCTCTAAGATTCCAAAATATATATTTTGTTACTTCAAAATTTTGGAATTAGTTTTCTTAAAGTGTTGTGTAAAAATATTTTTTTTTTAATAACAGAATGATTTCAGGGGATATAACATTACGTTATTAAAATTCGGTTTCTAGTAGGGATAAAGACAACTAAAAGATATCTTCAAATCATCTACATGATATGTATTTTTTTCATTGTTTTAAATATTTGCTGTGGGACAATAAGAAAAACTTTCTCCTCAAAATAAAAATAATAATAATAATTGAAACATATATTTGGATAAGAATAAAATGTTCAGCTTTTATTAAGAATAAAATGTTCATGATATATGTTCAGCTTACTTAAAAAAAAGTTACCTGATGTAAGCCTGTGGCAGAACCTTTTAGCTCTTCTTTTTTGTATTCTAATCATAATTTTAGTCGAGTTTAGATTCATCTTTATGGGTAAAAGTCACAAATCTTTAAATTATTCAAAAATTTTTTATTCATAATTTCATTCAAAAATAATCTTTCTATTCAAAAGGAGTCCATGTTAAAATATTATTAAACATTTATTAAGTTGTTTCAAATTTCTGTTATTATTTATGACCACATAGGATCACTTTAGTCAATCCATTATCCAAATCTCTTCAATGAGACTGTTTAGGCCTTGCGGTCCTCCCAGTACGTTTTCATACTTTATGATCTTTGTGCCCTAAATGTTTATGTTCTGAGTGTGAAGCGAGTTGGTTTTCTTCTTTAATTTTTTATCTGTGGTGGTGTCTTCTAGTGTAGACCAATATACTTCAGATCCTCTCTTATTTTTCTGATCCATGTACATCCTGTCCTGGTGTTCTTCAATTTGAGATTGTACTGTACTAGCTGTTTTAGAAGTCTTGAATTTTACATCCTCATGATATGTCCAAAGAATCCTAGTTTCCTCTCGTGCATGGTATCAGTGATGGGTTCTAATTCTTTTTACATAACTTTATTGGACGCAATCCACCACTGCCCATCTTTCTGGTACTTTTTATTGATACAGGTACTTCCAATTCTTTTGATTTTCTGGAGTCTGTCTGTCTTTGATTGTTCGTTTACAAATTTCTATTGTGTAGGATTATAAGAAATATAAATTATTTTAAACATCTCTTTGACTAATGCAGCTGAGCTTTTGTTGATGAATGTACTTTCTGCATAGTCATCAGTACTTTCTTTTTCTGTTTAGCCTCTGGAACCACCATAAGATATTACTTCAGAGGATGAATGAGAATAATATGTATGAATGTAAAAGAAGTGTAATCTTGTACAGTCTCAGGCCGACCATTTCAGAAATGTGTCACCATTCCACCAAAGAACACCCATGTTCATGATCTGATGTTCAAATTTCTATAAAAGTAACTGCCTTTACTAGGATTTGAACCTTAGAACTCTCGACTTCATCAGTACTACATGTTTCAGAAAATCTTGTAGCTAATAAGAAGGCATGTATGTTATGGGTCTGACAAAAGTTTTCTAATATACATTTATATGAGCAGTTGCTTTCCGCATTTAACTAACAGTTTCCTTTGGATATATGGACAGGATTTTCACTTAAGTGCAAGTGGTCCATGAAACTTCATTTAGCGTCAAGGAAAAAAGACAACATTTAATTAT
Source organism: Lycorma delicatula (assembly GCF_047948215.1). Taxonomy (NCBI): domain Eukaryota; kingdom Metazoa; phylum Arthropoda; class Insecta; order Hemiptera; family Fulgoridae; genus Lycorma; species Lycorma delicatula. The sequence goes on along the minus strand of NC_134463.1, from coordinate 9,849,117 downwards.
TTGGAATTATTAAAGTTCTTTTCCCTTAAGGGTATTTATTTTATTATAGACTAAATCTTTTTTATTAATATTATTATTTTGTATATTATAATTTTTATTAGTAAAATAAAAATTGCTATTAATTTGTTAAATTTAGGGTATGGTGTTAGAAGCAATGAAAAATTAGCTCTTTTGAAATTTAATTGGGACCCATCTGTAAAATATTTTACATTAATCTCATATATAAAGATGAAACGTCCTTTTATTGTCAGAGGTGATGTACATTCATGCGAATACGTTTACAACTATATTTATTCAAAAAGTTCATTTTACAGTATATTTTTTTTAAATTTAATGTATTTGTAAAGAAATACTAAAAAGTTTTTTTATCATATTTATTAATTTAAAAAAAAATCATACAGTCTTCTTCTATAAATAATAAATTGCCCTTCATTCTGAATTATTATGTGTTTGTATACCATTTATTTTACTATTTTTTTTCTTGTTAAAGATATTTAAGAAAACACTTTAATAATTGAGATTATGTATTCAATATAATTTTTACTTAAATTAATCCCTTTAATATCCATATTATTCCTCTGTACTATTAAATTATATTTTAAATTCTATTTAAATAATCCACCTAGTACAAAATATTGATATACTAGGTGGTACATCAATATTCTGTGCTAGGTGGTTTATATTAATAAAATTTAAAATATATATTATATATATATATATATATATATATATATTTTAAATCTATCTTTTCAAGACCCATATCACCTCCATTCTAATAATTATTGTATATAACCTGGCAAAATTATCATTAGGTTTTATAAATTGCATATTAAGTTTCATAATATAATATACTTAATAAATTTTAATAAAACTTGCCTTAGATTAAATGTAATTCCTAAATATGCTAGGATAAACAAAAAATCCTCAATTTAATAAATATATATTAAAAACAAAAGATTTTGCAGAAAGGTTTAAAATGAAGCAGGAAATCAAACTAGCATATTTTAAAAGAAATTTGATATACTGAATTATATATATATAGTACACACCTTCAATTAGTATAAATTTTAGGACATTTAATTTTTATTATGTATATAAGTTAATTATATATAACTAATGTTGAAATTCATAAAAATAAACTCGATGAACAGCTGGAGTCAGGATCATGTGCTGATACTATTAGTTTTGATATGATAAATTTAACTAATGTTGACTTTGATGATATAGAACAATTTATTGTTGGGTAATGCTTTTAAATTTAATCTAAATGTTAATAACAAGAATAATATCATCAAAAATATTGTAGTTGATTCTGAAATAAATATTAATCAAATAAAAACTAATGATAAAGAACAATTACGTAATGTCACTACTAGCAAAATTCATTGTAATAAAAGGAAAAATTTGATCCATAAACCACTGTTATATATAATATATTGATAATAGTAAAAAAGTAATTCACCATTTGAAGAATAAATTAAATGAAAATAATTGCATTATATTAAAATCTGATGAAACAATATATAATAGAAAATAATTTCAAAGAAATAAATAACCCCGCTAAAAATTTTTTAAAAATAACTAAAAGTTTAATAACAAAATACCAAAATATTTTTAACCGTATCAGTAATTTAAGATATCACTCTAGATTATATACCCTTTTGAACCATTTGCCCCAAGATTAACAATACTTCCAAAAATACGTAAACTCTGCATCTCTGTGCGACTTCTGATTAATTTTACATCTGTTCCATTGTATATTATTTCTAAAATAACAGATAAAATACTTAGGATAAAAATGAATTATTTTTATTATAATACAAAAAATGGAATTGAATTTGTAAATAAATTAAAAAACTTAACAATTGGAGCAAAAACTAGGATGGTAAGTTATGGTATAAGTAACATGTATCCTAGCATACCTATTGAGAAAACAATTCACATAATAAAAAATAAATTAATATGCAATCATGAAGATCCTAAATTTATTGATAACATAATCAATATTATAAGAAATGTATCCCAACGAAACTACTTTAAGTTTAATGACAAGTGTTTTATTTATTGGCATTATTCATACACATAATGTCTTGTTATTGACTCTGTATGTTGATGATATTTTTGTTATTTATAATCCCGTTATATGTTTTGAACACCTCATAATTTTAAATAAACTCAGTTCATATTGTAGTGATTTAAAATTCACTTTTAAATAGACATAAATAGAACAATAAATTATCTATATGTTAGTATTGAAATTAATAAAAATAATCAAATTCAGTATATTGGAAACCCACAGCCAATAATATTAAAATTCATAAAAATTCAAATCATCCTTGGTCTCACAAAATTAACACATATACAAACATGGTTAATAGAATAATCAGTTACCCACAAAATAATAAAAATAAGTTAAACATAGAAATAAATAATAATATAAAACAAATTGATATAGTGACTTATTAATTGATAATATATATATAAAAAACAAATTTCAAAAATTAGTAGTAAAACTCTAGTTTAAATGTTTATGATAATAAATTTAAATTTGTATATAAAACAAATAACCATATAATAAAATAGTTAAAAACCAATAATCATACCGATTCTTATAATTTATGTGGAATTTGTAAAATAAAATTACAATTTTACAAATTGATTGTGGTCACATATATATAGGTAAAACTAATAGATTTTTTAAAGCCAGATTTCTTTAGCATTTTAGACATTACAAAAATAAAAATTTGGGTTTCTCTAATGTTGCTGACCACTTCATTAATAATAAACATTCTATTATTGAAACTAATTATGAAATATTAGAAATTAAAAAAGGAGATATAAAAAATAATAATAATAAATAAAGATATTTTGGAAAAATATTATATAAATAAATACAAGAAGAGATTCAACTTCATGAACTTGCAAACAGATTATGAGGATGACACACTTGTAAGGGCGGCAATAGATGGCAGCACATTTTCAGATAAGATAATTTAATACATAAATTTTAATTATTCATACAGTACTATAGTATTAGCTGGCCAAACAAGGAGTATATATTTTGTTTTTATCCTATATAATTTTATTTTATCATTTGACTTCATCATATTTTTATATATGTAACTTTTAGTTTCAATAATTTGAATTAATATTAATTTTGAACATTTCGTATATTTCTTTTTAAAAATTATAAATTTGAAAATGTTTTAATTTTTTATCTTGTATAATAAATTTTATATATTTTAATTATAATTTTGAGTTTAATATGTACTTTGATAATAAACATTTTATGAAGAAGAACTACAACTGATGATGTAGGTTGCTATGAAAGTATTATTGTAGATACTACAAAAAAATAAGGTGTGTGTCATTTTACTTTATTTAATTCTGTACTTGGGTGGATCAAGTTGAGTTATATATACATGAGGTCTGTAAATAAAGTAATGAGGTTAGTTTTTTTTTACAGCCAAAGTGGCAACATTTTAAAGTTACTACTAAACATATGGTTGTGTGAACAACTGATTTATATTAGGTATTAATATTTTTAGTCTATTGTTGTCACGTGAGACATAAACAAACTTGGGCTCTGTATTGAGCCCAAGTTTTTAGGTGGTTTAAAGCATTTTCAGATGGCCAGGAATCAGTTGCAGATTAATCTCATCAAAAAGTGACAACAGTGTTGAGCAAATCAGAGACATGATGTGGTACGACCGGCGATTAACTGTCAGAATGGATGTCAAAAGAGCAAAGAGTTCACTTTACTGTTATTTTAGCTAATGTTTTAGTAGTCTGCAGCTTCTGAAGTCTTAACTTGTAGCCTCATCTATTATTTTAGTATTGTACTATCCAACTTGTCTTCTAAATTGATTTAAAATTCCTTTTCTTACACAAAAAATCTTCTTATATTCACATCACTGTTAACTTAATTTTCTAAATATTGGCATGCCATTTTTATCTTCTAAGTGACATTCAAGGTATTGGGTTTGGTAATTAATCCCTTTAAAATATTTTTCCACTTCCAGAATCAGATTTTCTTGAGTACTTATTTCCTTTGAGAGCGTTAGTGTAGCACTAATTTAATTTGTTCATTAAAATATTATTTGTAGCTGAATGTGTTTTTGCTCCATTTCGTTTACCATTATACCTGATTCTCTTTGCTTTAAAGTTACTTTGTTTACTTTTAAATTAATCAATAGAATTCCCTAAGATTTAAAAATATTTGTAAAAATGATCTAACAATTATCAAGACCTTCTCCAGAAAAGTATTTTAAAGTAAGGAAACTAAGTACAGTAGTATATTTATTCGGTAGTACTTGAATTAATTTTTATTTATTTTTTGTCTTATTTTAAGGAGAGAAGGATAAAGAGAGACGAAGTAGTAATACAAGTAGCGTTGAAGGTGGTACTCCAAGATCACGTGAAGGGTCTCCTAAATTACCTCGTCCTCGTAGTGAAGAAATTCCTTTAGAAGATATTACAACTAAGGTATCATACGTGCTGCTTAGAGCAATATTTTAAATGTTATGTTTTCTAAGTTATTAAATCCACACTACTACTTAGTGAAAAAATTGTAATGATTTTTTTTTTTTTTTTAATATAATTTTCACAATTTATTAATATGATAGTATTATGAGAATAGTCTGCTTTATTCATTGTGAAAGAATAAGGTAGTTTTGAAAATGTATGTTTTATAAACAACTTATAAATTACATTTGGTCCACTTTATTTTAAGGAAACCTATAAAAATTGTGACAATATGCATGAAAAGTAGTTTATTTCTCATTAATTTCCTAATCATGCAGTTTTAAAGTTCCATAACTTCATTGAGGATTATACAAGAAATTTGTGTTATATTTAAATGTATTTAAAAACCGTTTCTATATCTATAGTTTCAGAATTTTTCTGAACGTAAGTAATTTCCTACTTTCTATTAAAAGTGGGATGGAATATTAGCCATCTGTTAGAAATTAATGCAATTACTTTGCAGCAAAACAGCTTTAAAGACAAGTGCAAGATCTGTATTGTATTCTATGCTTAGGTAAATTATAACTTTTAATATGACCAAGTTTTCCTCTCTCTTTACTTTTTTTGTGTAATTTTCCATATTTTTTAACAAGTTTATCCAAATAAATTGCAAATCATTATAAAAATGCTAAAAATAACAAAATTTAACATTACACAAGATTACATCTAATCATGTGTTAGTTAAAGCTCTTCAAATAAAAGCTGTTTTTTCATAATAAATAGTATAGTGTTTTTATCTGAATTTTGTTATCTTTTGATTTTATCTGAATTTTTCCCATTATTAATTGTTCGCTTTCACTTCCATTGGTCCTGGTTCATGTATTAAAACAGATTTTTTTTATGAAAGGCTTTCATTTAATTTCATTTGTTTACATTTTTATTTAATTTTCTATAAAATAATATATGTATGTGGTTCTTTATGCAGTTATTTGTTTTTTTTTTATTAATTTTACATTTTATAATTTTGCAAATATTAAATTTAAACAGTAAAACCCAAATCTAATCTCTTTTTATCATAAAACAAGTAGAATTTTAAAAATAAGAAAGAGCATTATAAAACGTCCCTTTTATAATCAGTATTTTCTGAATTATATCTTCTCATTTATTGAATAAATGTGCTTATAAATTACTTATATTGCGGAAGAAGAAAACCATATGATTCTTTTATTAAATTATTTTGACTGTTAATTGTTATAGAGCTTCAGAAATTCCAAATTATATTTTCAAAATTAAGTTCTGGAAATTTATTTTAATTATTGTTACTTTTATTAGCATCTCACGATTATGTCCTATAAATATATATTTTTTTTAATTCCATACCTAGTACTACTATTCAAGCAAATATTGTTTTTTAATATCTTGTCTGTCAATCTGTTTTCTAAAATTTTTCACTTGCGAAATTGAGATATGGATATTTGATAAATATCCATTTAATGAAAATTTATACAGCTCTTCTGTAATTTTGGGACAAATAAATGGGTATCCTACTCAAATATATTACTCTCCTCCCAGAGTAGTGGAACATATAGGAAAGATCTTCAAACTTAATAGGTGTAGCCAATTTTTAGTGAAATAGAAATATATAAATCAATCTTTCTATAATTTTCTATTTATCTAATCCTTTCAATCTTGCAAGGCTTTTGTTTAGGCTATATAACCGCAAAACACTGTATTTAGAAATAGAATACTTACATTTTTATGTTTCAATATTATGGGTTCTAATAGTACAGCTTTGGACTGTATGTCAAAAGTACTTCTGAAATTTATGTAGTTTAAATATGAAATTGTTTAATTAGTGTTGTTTAGATCTGTTGCACATCATCTATGTTGAATGGAACTTCAGATAAGATCTAATTTATATTTCAAGCATTTTTGTTTTTTTTATTGTTGCAGAGAAATAGTTTAACTTCAGCATCAACATCCTCAGCAGTTGAAACACAAGTTGAATCAGTATCAGCAGCCATCAGTAATACAACATTAAATATGCCTAGCAGTAGTAGTTCAAGTATTGAAACTTCATTCAGTAGTAATTTTCCTGAACAACAAGATAGCAGTAGTAGTATTAATAACAATAATAGTAGTAAGGATAAGGAACAAGAAAGGCGGAAAGGGAAAGTAGAAACTGTTTGAGTAGTATCTTGATAGAAGTATGTATAAATTATTCTTTAATTACTTTCACGTTTCCAATGTAATTTTTTTTGTAACAAGTCTAGTAATGTTTGTGAAAAAACTTGCTCATGCCGGTCATTGTCATCATGTTTTACAATACACCAAACCTTTTTGCTAGACCAATTCCAATTAAATAACTTCTGTCCATCTAGTTCAGGAATACCTCTCATATGTTCATTCTGTTTGTACAGCAGAGCTTTTTGTTGAATTTTTTCTAAAGCTCATCATTCATATTAAATATTCATGTTATCTGCCTCAATATCACCTAATTTTATTGTTAATAGTCTTAACTTCTTGGGTAGTCCTACCCATTTATAAGTAGTCTCTAACAGATAAAAAAAAAATGGGCATTGCTGCTATTTACGTCTTGCTTTCCTGTCTTTAACCAAATACACAATTCTTAATGTTATAGAGCAATACAGGAATGACAAAAACTTGTTAATTTTTTATTCTTTTTATTTTTGACTTGTTCGTAAAATTACATTAAATATGAATACATATGGCTTAAAATATAAAGCTACCTAGAATATTTTGATAAATGTGACCTTATTAAAGTTTTAATGTAATAATGGAAGAAAGTATAGACTACAAAAAGTATTAAGAAACAAAGGTTAGAATATATTAAGGAAATAATTAAAATGAAGGATTTTGAAAATAATTTTTCTTTAAATTAATAGAATAGAAGAAGAATAGAGTTAGAATAAAAATTGATAGAAAATTACATCAACATAATCAGATGAACTGATTCTACTGTACCAAAAGTTGTTTAAGTTCTTGGTGGAAACTGTTTAGTTGAACTGTTATAAATTATGTAGCAAGTTTGAGAGGTTAAGAATGTTTGGTTGTGAATCATTGTTCTAGTGGAAGATACAGTGTACCAAACACACCAAGCCATTGAAAAATTGGATTCTCGAATCTCGTTCCTTAGTGCATACATGAACTCCAGGGATAAAGGCCAAAGATTCTTCTGGAACTAAAGACTATTTTCAAAGTTCTTTTCTGCAGCCATAAGTTGAGAGAAGATGATATCCAAATTTCTTATAATTGCAGAAATCAAATTGTAATATAAAATAAAAGGCTATGGATCTGCAGCACTTGTTGATAGATGGTTGTCACTTCTATATTTTTTACTTTCATGGAACATTTTCATCCTTAGATGCTTAATCTTCTTTTTGTTGCACTCAAAATATTTTCTAACTATGTTGACCCATTTTGAAGTTTTAAGTCGTTTTTTAATTTAAAGGAATTTTTTGCTTTTTAGAACTTAGATTTAAATTTTTTCTTACAGTTACTAGATCATTCCTTTTGTTACATATCAAGATCAAGGGCGTTTTTGTATAATGTTTATTATAACAGCAGTTTAATCTTTAAAAAATCTCAGACGATTAAAATGCATGTAAATTTAGTTCTACTCCTGATCGTTGTCTTCAAAATTTTTCATCTCTGGAAAAAATGTAATGTTAACATTCATATTCTTAACAGTGGTACAGTTTTAATTTTATAACTTTTAAATTATAAAACTTCAAAGTCTATTATTTTTGTCTTTGCTTCCAATGAATCACTCCCTCCCTAAATGTTAACAAAAATTTACTTCTCACCATCAACAATTTACATCTCAAAGTTAGAAATAATGCATTATTGATATAAGATGTAAGGAAATTTCATCACCGGACTCAGAAAATGGGTAAAATTTATAAAGTTTTCATAATGCTTCTAATCTATCTATAACAAGTAGCTTTAAGAAAACAATAGTTGTGTAAAATATATTATAATGTTTTAATATTTATTATCTTTTGTATTTGTCTTGTAGGCTAATAACAACCTGCATGGAAAATAAAAATAATAACATTTATATAAGTAAACCAGGTTGAATAAATTTCAATATATATACTCGTATGTTAATAACATTGTTGTAGCACTAAGGTTTCCAAAGAGTGGGTCATGACTATCTAATGAGTTTCACACTGGATGTTTGGTATTAGCATAAAAATTTTAAAGTTACTTTAAAATTTTTTGAATATTTTTTATTGAAATCTGCAATGGCGAATTTTTGATGTACACACAAAAATGATTATTTCTCCTTATTACTTTTCAGTATTTGCTAAGTGAACATCTAAAGTAACGCTTCTTCATATTTGATTAAATCAGATTAGTGTATCACAAGTATCTAATACTTGTTGGGAACCTGATTGAGTATGGATGTTGCCCTTCTACTGAGCTCTGGTCCATTCCTGCTTGGACAATGGCTGCATGGTTTATTCATCCACACAAGCCATTGTTTTTAGGATGTTTGATGTAGTACGTCATTCTTATTTGTCCTACATTTTTTATCATTCATTTGTTCTACAGGTGCATTTTGTTCAAGCCCCATGGTAGGTCTACTGGTGGTAGGTAGTGGTGAGCCATCTCTGATACAAATAATCTGCTTCTATGTAGCTCGCATTAAACTGCAACCAAATCATCTGACGTTTGATGCTGTAATTTCCAACCCAAATCTTAATCAATATCAGGAGCAGCTGAGATCTGCTGCCCTGCTAGGCATCAGAGCTCATTACCTTTTCTTGTCTGTAAATATACAATTACCTCCAGTTTTTACTGTTACTTGATATTATTACTCCCTTTGGCAGCCTTCTCTGGTAAATTATTACTTTAGTCTTTGTCAATAACATAAAATGTATATGAATCTGGTTATCTTACAAGAAAAGTTATTTTAATATTGCAAATAGCATGAATCCTAATGCTGCAGTTTATACAAAAAATTCTGAACATGATAATTCTTGTGTGGTTGGCAATTGAACTTATATGTTTCGCCTTTGCAGCATTGTCAGTGTTTTCGTCACTAACATTAATACTGATTAGGTACTAACATTTGAAATATTTCATGCAACACTAAGACAATGTTATCAGTTGTCTTACTATTTCTTAAGGCCATGCATTTGTATTCAAATATTTAATTATTACTTTTATATATTTTATCTATTTATGCCATTTGGCTTATGCCAGATGGTAAATTTGTTGTTTTAAGTTAGATTTTAAATATTATATTTTATTATGGTTTTATTTTGCCTTTAACATACAGCATAAGCACTTCACATATGTATTATAGTGTATGATGAACATTTTTCATTGAGTTATTTCTTGTTCTATTTTTGATTTTATTTGTTTTATATTACCATATTTAATATTTAAGTTTGGTGTTGTAAATCTAAATTGTTTACTATAGTAATATTGTGTCCAGGCTCTGATAGCAACAATTCTTTGTGTGCCCAGGAAAAAATGTATCACAACTTATTAAACATTAACAAGAAAATTTTCTAACTGTTGATTGTTATTTTAAATGAAATGTTATTTTATTACTTTAATAATTAGTATCTTGTTTTAATAAATACTGTTCTTAACTAGAATTCTTTACTGAAGAATTGAGAGAAGAGTGGAAGAAGTTTAGGAGAAGAACAGTTTGGTTTCAGGAAAAGTATAGGGACAAAGGAAGCAATTTTAGCGCTCAGATTAATAGTAGAAGGAAGACTAAAGAAAAACAAAGCAATATAGGTAGCATTTATAGACTTAGAAAAGGTATTTGATAACGTAAACTGGAATAAAATGTTCAGTGTTTAAAAAAATGTTGGGTTCAAGTATAGAGATTGAAGAACAATTGCCAACATTTACAGGAACCAAACTGCAACATTAATAATCGAAGAACATAAAAAAGAGGCCGTAATAAAAATACCACAAATATAACCAATTATTTGAAACTTAATATTATTATCAACAACAATTACAATTATAATAATCATAACAAATTTATTTTTTAGGGAGTCAACAAGAAAGTTTCTTACTCCATTATTTTTTAATGTTTACATAGAACTAGCAGTTAATGAAGTTAATAACAATCGAGATTCGGAGTAACATTGCAAGATGAAAAGATAAAGATGCTGCAGTTTGCTGATGACACAGTAATTCTAGCTGACAGTAAACAAGATTTAGAAGAAACAATGAATGGCATGAATGAAGTCCTACGCAAGAACTATTGCATGAAAATAAACAAGAACAAAACGAAAGTAATGAAATATAGTAGAAATAATTAAGATGGACCATTGAATATAAAATAGGAAGAGAAAAGATTATGGAGGTCGAAGAATTTTGTTATTTGGGAAGTAGAATTACTAAAGATGGATGAAGCAGGAGCAGGATAAAATGTCGAATAGCACAGGCGAAACAAGCTTTTAGTCAGAAATATAATTTACTTACATCAAAAACTAATTTCATCAGTAATTTTGCTTACATTAAATAAAACGTCAGGAAAACATTTTTTGAAAGTATATGTTTGGAGCATAGCTTTATACGAAGTGAAACTTGTATGATCAGAGTACCTGAGAAGAAAAGATAATAAGAAGCTTCTGAAATGAGGTGCTGTAGGAGAATGTTAAAATGACAAATGTGACAAATTAAAAGTTAAAAAGTACAAATGAAGAGGTGTTGCGGCAAATTAATGAAGAAAGAAGCATTTGGAAAAATATAGTTAAAAAAAGAAGAGACAGACTTATAGGTCACATATTAAAGCATCCTGGTATAGTGATTTTGATATTGGAGGGACAGGTAGATGGGAAAAATTGTGCATGCAGGCAACGTTTGGAATGCGTAATACAAATTGTTAGGGATATAGGATGTAGGGGATATAACAAAATGAAAGGGAACTAGATGGGGAATCTTGGAGAGCTGCCTCAAACCAGTCAAATGACTGAAGACAAACAAAGAAAAAAGCAGTTATTTTATTTAGTTTACTATAATAATCGATAAGTGTTAAATAAAAAATACATTTAAAGCGAAGGCTGTTGAAGTAGAAGTGAAAAGTAAAAATCAGTCATTAACGAAAATAATGAAAAACTTTCACTTAATTCTCAATTATAAAAATAGTGAGAAGTGTGATTCCAATTATTTCCAGTTTGGGTTAACACAGAATAGTAGCAAAGGAGATGCACATCTACAATACATTGTGCATTAAGAGATTTTCACAAACAAGAGTATATTTCAAATAATTTACTCAAGTATATTGATACAAAGCATCTACATTTAAAAAATAGCCTCTACAATACATTTGAAAACTAGCCTTTACAGAATTTTAAGAGCAACAGAATTAAATTTGTTAAAAAAATAAGCTCTTTCATTTCACTATCATAAATAAAAACGCATTAGACATTTTATATCTTTTTAGTTTGTAGATTAGTAAAGGTTGCTTAATTTCCTAAACATTAATACTTACAACAAATAAAAGATAGTGTCCCAGTTATATTATACTTACCCTTGCACAAAGAACTGGCCAAATGTTGTGTGTTTAAGAGAAATTGAGTGTTGAGCAGTTTTTGTTGTACAATTATTTGAATTTATAGACTTACAAGGATTGCCCCAACTGATGGTTTTCATTCATGATATATGGAATAATGAAATGAAGATTTGTTCCCTTGAAAACCAATTATTTGGGATACTGATAAAAAAAATGCTGGAAAGTTTGTTTTGAAGCTCACATATTTGGTATATTTTCAATGAATTGTATTTATATTTACAAGGTTCAGATTAATTTTGAACTATAGATGTAGTGAACCTATTTCAGAATGATGTGACTACTGAAATATTGAAGACTTAATTGATACTTCAGAATATGCCATTTTTAAAATGAATCTGTTCAGAAAAAGATTAATACAGTTTTAAAATATGTATAGTTTCAAAATACATATCTAACCATTTCAACCGTACCTTTAAAATTGCAATTCCCTTTTATAACATCTTAGTATATGTGTGTGAAGATGCATTTTCCTCCACAATCAAGTTAAATTTAAAAATAATCTCCAATTATCAAATCCATCGTGTTTGAAAATTACCAATACCAATGTGAATGTTAAGGAAAACATAATGTCAATAATAACTCAGCTTCAAATAATGGGCAGGCAGGAGTAGGTTTCATAATGAACAAGAAGATAGGGAAGAGAGTAGAGTAATTCAAAACGCATAGCGATAGAATCATTGTAATAAGGATAAAATCAAAACCTAAACCGACAACAATTGTTAACGTCTATATGCCTACAAGCGCCCATGATGATGATGAGTTAGAGTGTGTATACGAAGAGATTGATGAAGCAATTAAACACGTAAAAGGAGATGAAAATTTAATAATAGTTGGATTGGAATGCAAGCATTGGAAAAGGCAAGGAAGAAAATATAGTGGGTGAATACGGGCTGGGCAAAAGGAATGAAAGAGGGGACCGACTTATAGAGTTTTGCACGAAGTATAATTTAGTAATTGCCAACACCCAATTTAAAAATCATAATAGAAGAATATACACATGGAAAAAGCCAGGCGATACTGCAAAGTATCAGATAGATTATATCATGGTTAAGCAAAAATTTAGAAATCAACTCGTTGACTGCAAAACTTACCCTGGAGCAGACATTGATAGCGACAATAATTTGGTGATAATGAAATGTAGATTGGGGTTTAAAAACCTGAAGAAAAGGTGTCAGATGAATCGGTGGAATTTAGAGAAGCTTGAGGAAGAGGCGGTAAAGAAGATTTTTGAGGAGGACATCGCAAGAGGTCTGAGTAAAAAAGATAAGGTAGAAAATGTAGAAGTAGAATGGGAGAATGTAAAAAGGAAATTCTTAAATCAGCAGAAGCAAACATAGGCGGAATAAAGAGAACTGGTAGAAAACCTTGGGTTTCTGACGATATATTGCAGCTGATGGATGAACGTAGAAAATATAAGAATGCTAGTGATGAAGAAAGTAAAAGGAACTATAGCAATTAGGAAATGCTATAAACAGGAAGTGCAAACTGGCGAAAGAAGAGTGGATTAAAGAAAAGTGTTCAGAAGTGGAAAGAGAAATGAACATGGGTAAAATAGATGGAACATACAGGAAAGATAAGGAAAATTTTGAGGTACATAAATTAAAATCTAATAATGTGTTAAATAAAGATGGTATACTGATTTATAATATGAAAGAAAAAGTTGATAGGTGGCTGGAATATGTTGAAGAGTTATATGGAGGAAATAAATTAGAAACTGGTGTTATAAAGGAAGAAGAAGAAGTCAAAGAGGATGTAAAGAGAAATACAATACTGAGATCTGAATTTAAGAGAGCATTAAAAGATTTAAATGGCAGAAACGCTCCTGGAATAGATGGAATACCTGTAGATTTACTGCGCAGTGCAGGTGAGGAAGCGATTGATAGATTATACAAACTGGTGTGAATTATTTATGAAAAACGGGAATTTCCATCAGACTTCAAAAAAAGTGTTATAGTCATGATACCAAAGAAAGCAGGGGCAGATAAATGTGAAGAATACAGAACAATTAGTTTAACTAGTCATGCATCAAAAATCTTAACTAGAATTCTAAGAAGAATTGAGAGGAGAGTGGAAGAAGTATTACGAGAAGACCAATTTGGTTTCAGGAAAAGTATAGGGGCAAGGGAAGCAATTTTAGGCCTCAGATTAATAGTAGAAGGAAGATTAAAGAAAAACAAACCGACATACTTGGCGTTTATAGACCTAGAAAAGGCATTCGATAACGTAGACTGGAATAAAATGTTCAGCATTTTAAAAAATTAGGGTTCAAGTACAGAGATAGAAGAACAATTGCTAACATGTACAGGAACCAAACAGCAACAGTAACAATTGAAGAACATAAGAAAGAAGCCGTAATAAGAAAGGGAGTCCGACAAGGATGTTCCCTTTCTCCATTACTTTTTAATCTTTACATGGAACCAGCAGTTAATGATGTTAAAGAACAATTTAGATTCGGAGTAACAGTACAAGGTGAAAAGATAAAGATGCTACGATTTGCTGATGATATAGTAACTCTAGCCGAGAGTAAAAAGGATTTAGAAGAAACAATGAACGGCATAGATGAAGTCCTACGCAAGAACTATCGCATGAAAATAAACAAGAACAAAACAAAAGTAATGAAATGTAGTAGAAATAACAAAGATGGACCGCTGAATGTCAAAATAGGAGGAGAAAAGATTATGGAGGTAGAAGAATTTTATTTGGGAAGTAGAATTACTAAAGATGGACGAAGCAGGAGCGATATAAAATGCCGAATAGCACAAGCGAAACGAGCCTTCAGTAAGAAATATAATTTGTTTACATCAAAAATTAATTTAAATGTCAGGAAAAGATTTTTGAAAGTATATGTTTGGAGTCTCACTTTATATGGAAGTGAAACTTGGACGATCGGAGTATCTGAGAAGAAAAGATTAGAAGCTTTTGAAATGCGGTGCTGTAGGAGAATGTTAAAAATCAGACGGGTGGATAAAGTGACAAATGAAGAGGTATTGCGGCAAATAGATGAAGAAAGAAGCATTTGGAAAAATATAGTTAAAAGAAGAGACAGACTTATAGGCCACATACTAAGGCATCCTGGAATAGTCGCTTTAATATTGGAAGGACAGGTAGAAGGAAAAAATTGTGTAGGCAGGCCACGTTTGGAATATGTAAAACAAATTGTTAGGGATGTAGGATGTAGAGGGTATACTGAAATGAAACGACTAGCACTAGATAGGGAATCTTGGAGAGCTGCATCAAACCAGTCAAATGACTGAAGACAAAAAAAAATGTCAATAAAAAACAAAACATTTACACTCGTCACATCCTACTCGTCATTATCTGACAAAAACAAATTTTAAATCAGTGTTCATATATCAAAACATAGTTTATATGTCTTAAATGTTTCATTTTAATTTTTTAGGTTGCTTAATTAATTTAAAACATTAAACATCATTTTATTCAGTCCTTCCATCTCTTTGTCAAGTGGACCATAAAAAATTTGATATTTAAAAATGGTTCCCAAACTTATTAGAGGATTGTGGTATAAAAGCTCTAAAATTATATTAATAAAGATTAGCCGTGTTTCAAAAAGTAATTTGAACACTAATGTCTTTTCCTTTTTTTTCAGGTAACAGATGTAAAGAATGTATAGATAACTGATGCTGAATAAAAATACATCATGGTCATTTTTAGAAAGGTTGTGATACTCTTTTTTTTTTTTAATAAAGTACCTGTTGGATTTTGTTGTTACTGATTTCATTGATACGTGCTTTATTAATAATGGACTTATAAAAAAAAGGTATTTTTATGTTTATGTTAGTTATAAAAATATTAAGGTATGGTATTAAAATTTATGATATTATATTTTTGTTGACTTTTTTAACATAGTTTTTAATATAAAAAATTAATTTAAGTGTTAATGCAAATTTATATTATCATACTAATGAGTGTAGATTAATTAGATATCTGAATAAGCTTGTTATTGTTATGATTATTTTAGTTTTTTGTTTGAATTGGGTTAATTGAAATTTACTTTTTTTTAAAAAAATTTTTATCTTTTATTGTGGCTCAGGTTATTTTATTTTGTCATATTGTTAAAGAAATAATAGTAATAAATTTCATGTGCAAGGGGATAAGAAAGATTTATTATAAAATTATGCGATAAGAAGAGCTTAATTTCAAAGATGAACATGTCCTCAAAATTTTTCAGGAGAGCCAAAAAGCTGGATCTTGTTTTTATGTGGCTCAGAGAAAGACATTACATTTTTGTATAAGTGTTATACTAATAATATTAATGTATTGTGTAATTCATATACAAACATTGCATTGTGTTTTTGTAATTTGAGTTTAAATATTAGACATTTCCATCTTTGTAACCAAGGGGTAGGTAGGCTAATCCACTTTTGAAACTAAAACTGTAACTTTTAAAATATTCTAGAATAATTTATTTTAAGAACACTACCACAAAAATACACTCATTTGAAGAAAATTTTGTAATTAGAAAAAAAAATACTTTTTAAAAATCTAAAAAAATTCTTAAATAACAATTCCCATTTAAATTTTTTTTAACAACTATTCTAACATCCTCATAATTTATAGTTACACAATTAGAACTAACATTCACTATTATCTTGATATACGTTATAATTATCGAATTCTTCTTCACTTCTATGTAAATATCTATCTAAATTTTATTCAGCTACAAAATTGTTCTTTCTAGCAAGGAATACATCTTAATTTTTTGGGGGTTTATTTAATTCTGTATATGTAGAAGATTTGGATTAACTAACTTGAAATTAAAGGTCAGTATTGTAATCAACGTTTTTGTTTGTAAATATAAACTGAAATTTAATTTTCCATTTATTTAAATATGTTTCATATTAATATGATTCTTTTACATAAGAAAAGAAATCTAGAAATGAATTTGGTCAGTTCCTTTTACATTAAATCTTGCTTCATCATGCCAGTCATACACTTAAAAGCCTTTCTGTATAATTTTGACTTTTCCGTGTTATTAAAACAAATCACATGGTATTCTTCAGTTTCTATAATCTAACTTCATGTATTTTTTGATCTAACTAAACTCTCTATCTCATGGAAGAAAAGAATATCTGATCACAGGAAATACCAACTCAACATTTTGCAGCAGTTGGAAGTACCTGATTAACCATTTTCCTAGCATAATTAGCATCATAATATTGTTATATTATCCAAAGCACGCATAAGCCATGAGGTTATTGATGTTATTTCTGGAGTAAGATAACCACCCTCAACTCTGCTACAAAGTTCATTATAAACTATTTAGTTTGACGGTATAGCATTTCATATTTCCTCCTTCCTCGAGTATAAATCAGAAACATTGTTTGTTAATCTGGCTATTAGATGACCCAATAACAATTACTAAATAAAAGCCATAAATCTGTCTATTATAATATGCAATTTGATGTACAACCTTAGTTAACAAAACGTCTTTCTATTTATCAAATGAAATTGTCATAAAATCCTGCCTCACTTTTTTCAGGTGTTTAAAAAAATTGCTTAATATTTCTGAAGCAATTTTTTGTTTAAAAGTTGCTGTTGTTTTTAACTTCACTATTTTTATTTTAATCCTTTCATCTAATACAAACAGGTTGAACATAAGTCAAAACTTGGTACATAAAAAACCATGTTAAACTGATGTAGAAACTTTGTTTCTAAAATATGATTCTATGACTATCTGCATTTCAGGAACTAAATTATTTTTAATTCTATATATCTTATTGATGTTAAGTTCTCAATCTAGATATACCCATACTATTAATTTTACCATAATACAATTCATGAGGTTAGAACTTTTTTAATGAACTTTATAACAGATTCATGTTTATCTTTAAAATGCTTTTCTTTTCGATTACCCCTCTAGTTTCAAACCGGAATTTTAACATCATTTCTTTAAATGCTGGAACACTCAAACTGATAATACCTAAAATATTAAAAAAGCTTTTTCTGCATATCTGCCTGTTCTTTCTTTCATTCATTACAAAGTAAATGTAATTTACCTGCACATGAAACGATTATTGTTCCTGATTTTCTAAGATAAGAGATCAATAAAAATAATGATATGATGACGATACGCAAAGCAATTCTTTATCAACAAATAGTTCTAATGATGAAGATAAAACTGAAAAACATAAAAGCCTAGGAGTAGTCAAAACACCACCCAAAGTCGAAATACATAATTGTGAAGGCAAATTGATGGTGTCATTACTTAATGAGTGTCATCTTTGATCAGATGAATGTTGGTGATGGTGTTACACCTCCTCTAGATTGTTTAAATATTTTAGTTCCAGTTATACATCAAATTATTATCAACAATAATGCACACAGTATAAAATCACATAGTATAGAAAATGTGCATCATAATAGCTTTTTCAAAGTTGATTCTAAAAACATTTATCTTGTTCCTAAAAATTATGATAAGAATGTTGTTATATTAGTAAGAGTAATTTCATTCCAAAATTATAACCATACCAAACACTGAAAATGACAAATCGTTTTCTGAAGGACAAATATTAAAACAGCTTTTGAATGCTACTGAATTACTTGTATCAGATGAAGGATTCATTTCTTTTTCTGCTTAAAACTGGTAAATATTTATCATAAATTTTAAAAGTAATGCTTCCTGTTTTTTTTTTTTTTTTTATCTTATGGAATAAAAAGCAACAAGAAGGGTAAATTTACATTCATGTAAGTGAATAACTGAAACATTGAAAAAGTAAATTTATTAAATTACTGCAGTATAGAAAAATGAAGAAAGTAATAACTTATGCAAATTCAAAACAAAAATAACATAGATAGTCAACTTCAGATATATTAGTTTAAAACTAATTTTAGTCAACATTTATAATTTTCTATTTCATTTTTTGAATATTTTAAACTAAATATAACCTTTATTTTCATTGTCACTGAACACATACTATATAATAAGTAAAATTATCTTTTTGTAAAAAGCAAATTATTTTTGTAAAAGAATTAAGTTTGCAATAACACAGTACATAGCTATTAAAGGTTAGGAAAGGTTATGCAGTGTGAATTTTGAGTTAAATCCTATAACTTTGTATTTACAATAATAACTGTTATTACATTTTCCACCTTCAGTAAAGTAAAGATATTAAAAAAAAATCCTTTTTCTCTGATTAAAAACATCAATTTAAATTTCAATAATAAATTAAACATGTAATGCATAACAACTCACCTTTTGATCAACATCTTCTAGAAAAATTCAGTTCTTTTGCCTGTAAAGTGGTTATCACATTTCAGAGTAGCATTATCCATTTTATAAAGATTGTTAAAAGTTAAAATAGATAAACGATAACAATGTATACCCATTAGAAACACCTAACCTCTAATAAAAAAATTTCACTCAATCAGTTGACCTTCAGTTAATAGTCTATTGGCTGAAGTGGACTTGAACATACCAAAAAATTATTGAATATGGACTTGTCTGAGTTTTTAAAATAAACCATTTTTCTTCCATTTTTGCCTGGTTTTGAAACTTATTAAAAATATATGGTTAAAACATTGTAGGAATCCATTATAAAACCTGCTTAAAAAGTGGACTTGTCTATCTTTAGTACCAAGCTCCTCTGTGTGTGTATCAGTGTATTATGGGTAAAAGGATTCTGTTATTATTATTTAAAACATTGTAGTTTGTTTCTCTTTGACTGTATTATTTTAGTAATTTCTGAAGTTTAAGAAATTAAAATTTTTGTTTAGGTATACAAGTACATAACATTCTTGCTAGTTCAGTATATATTCATTGATAAATAAACTTTTATATAACATCCTGCCACTTATTTTCACTATATTAATTAAAATAAATTTAAAAAAAGCAATTAAAAACAAAAAACAGCATACTTATATAAAATTGCCAAAATTTTATGCTAATTATACTGGAACATATTTTTCATGGATCCATCATTAGAGATATAATTCAAAACAAATATTAAAAAGAAAGTGTCTTTTTTGTTTTTTGTTGTTTTTTTTTTTTGTCGGATAAATTAAAACTTGATTGTTATTCTTTGATAGAAATTATTTATCATTAGATGGCAGCAGCAGTCCTAATTAGATTGCAACACCATCAGTATTAAATTTTTTATACATATATGTATGAGACTTCATTGTTAAAAGATTTATGTTATTTTATTTATACTATCTAAATGGCTGTTATTTGGTTATTGGTTTGTGGTTAAGAGAGAGAGAGAGATAGAATAAATACAAATTCTTTTCTTACCCAAAAAAGTAGGATAATTTTAATTGAGTGTAGGTCTTTTGTTACTGGAGAGAGGAAATAATAAATGAACTATGAAAAAATTATAAAGCTTAACAAATTTTATTCTTTTCATGTAATAAAAGAATGCCTAATTGATTTGAATTTTATGAAGCAGGAGGTTTGTTGAATATGTATCTATTATCTAATCTCATCTTCGAGTCTTGTATTGAACATTGTACTTTTAATATCATCAGCTTATGTGGTTTATTTTTATTTTTAGTTAATATGGCATAGGACATAAATATAATTTGCTTTCCATACTTAAACAATACTTCACAGTAGTGGATATTTAGAAGCTCTTTTTTCCTAATTTGTACCAAATGATTGGTTAATGACATTACGCTGTAATAAAATTCTTCGTGATTATCCCGTTTCTAACCATGAGAACTTAATTTAATGCATTATTGAAATGGTGTATATCTCATGTCATTATTACTTCTGAAAATTCCCAAGATTTGTCAAATTAAACATAAAAACTATAAGTCGTTAATGCAAAAGTTTAATAAAAATTAAAATGATAATTTATTTAATCTGAAAATATTTCATTCACCAATCTTTTAGGTTGTGGCATGTTTTACAACTTACTATTACACCTACAGATATTTTTGAATTTTTTTTGTTGAGAAAACATATATTGTAAAATAGTCACAGATATTATGTTATTCTATAGAATTAGTAGGAAATGAATAACAGTAAAACTAAATTTCAAAAAATATGTTTACTTTTGTTGTTGACATGTTATGAAATCAGTCTAGTTAACAAATTCTACTGCAGCAATTGTAAGTTCAAAACAAGTATTGTTTAAAATGTATGATTTTATTACTGACCACTGTGATATAGTGATAGCATTTCTGCTTTTTGTTAGAAGGTTCCGGGTTAAATTCTAGTCAGGCTTGTTTTTTTTTTTTACATGCAGAAAAATGAATTTCTCCTTATCATCAATCGTAACAGTCTAGTATCTGTTGTTACTGACTTTTGTGAAAGTGTGTGTTAGTATTTCTTTCATTCATCCTAAAGTATTTTGAGTTAAATCCCAGTTAGGTTTAGCATTTTTTTCACTCTACAAAATTGATTTTTCATTATCGCCATCATTGACTCTAGTTTCGGTTGTTACTAGTATAAAAATAAAATAAACTATTACATTTTTATAAATTGCTTTTATTAAAAAAAAGCTAAAAGAAAAACGTTTTACTAAATAATAAAATATAATAAGATTCTAATATCATTTAAATAAACTATAGGATTCTTTATAAGAGTATCATCATCAAAAAGACAGATTAGTTTGTTTAAGGAACATCGAAAGCAAATTACTTTTATTGGTATTACTGCATCACAGTAATTTCATATTTATATCGGTAACATAAAAGCATGAAACACACCTAATAATAGTAATAAAGTGAGCTTCTTAACATCAAAATTTATTCTCAATATGCAGTTTGAGACTACTATCTATTTAATGTCTTATGACCTCTGAAAGAATTCAATGTATTTCCTGTAATGCTTAAAATACTTGAAAAATTCACTGGTCCATTTGATTATATTATAAAATTTTACCGCTTTACTCTTAAGATGAATTATTGATGAAAATCATATAGGTGTTTCACATGAAAGAGATTTTTTGGTTATTTTAGGTCTTAAAATTAATTTTTCTAATTCATAATTATGTATCTTGTTATTTACCTACTTAGTAACAAATAAAAATTTTTATTGGTTAAAAAGTTGAATAAATTATATTAGTGTTTTAGTCGAGTAAAACTTACAATAATGTTAATTAATTACATTATTCTCTCCCATTTGTATAGCTAAGAAATTTCTACTTGAAGTAAATTTGAACTGTATTAATTCAGTTCCACTTGTTGGAATCAGTGGAATTTGAAATTTCACATACTAGTTTAAAAAAAAAAACCAAACTTAAAACATCAATATTTGTAGGTTGCAAATTTTCAAACTAATGAACCATTTAAAGACATTGTATAGTTGCAGTGTAGTAACAATACTTATAGTTTATGGTATAAATAAATAGGTTGTTTCTTTCCATTAGTTTTGGGACTGTTAGCTCAAAATATAGAGAACGTAAGGATGTTCTAACAATATAATTAGTATTAAAATTTTATAAGTTGATGGCTGTTGTATCTGTTAATATAAACAGAATTTGAATAAATATTTCAGTTCAGTAACTGCTAAGTCATAAGGGTTAAATGGTTTTTATTTCCAAGAATTAATTCTGAATAATGTAATTTTTTTATTTAAATTTAAGTGCAGCTAATGAATAAAATTTTTTGCAGTGAATGAAACTGGAAAAACAATAGTCCTAGTTTATTGGTGCTATCTGAAAGGGATGTTAATTATGCTTACATAGGGTAGTAGCTCACTGTTTAATTGCGGTCAAGCTATTGTCAAATATTGATTAATTTGTCTCTAGTATTTGTACTCCAATGCATTAGTATAATATTGAACGCAGTGTTAGTTTCTTGCTTGTGTTTAATTTTCTAGGCAGCATTTATCGTAGAAAACATTGAATTGAGATTTTGTATAATTTTAATTTATTTTTTAATGTATACTTATCCTGTACCTGAATAAAGAAAATGTAAATTTTACATTTATTAACTTTCATTATTTTTGTTTTTATAAATAAACAGCACAGTGTGTATGGTACATAATTCTATATCAACCAGTATGTGAATAATTGTATCAGTTATGCGGGAATTTGGTCCTTCCATTTCCAACCAATATATTGCATTTACAGTAAATATCATAGGAAGCAATACAACAAGACAAACTAATATATTTTACACATAAATATTGCTTGTTATTGGCATTAGCATTTATAAATTCTTGAAATTTGTCACTGGCCTAGTTGTATTAATAATAGACTAGGTTTATTAAACTGTGATCTTAAATGATTCAAGCAGAATTAGTGAAAGTTACTTCTATCTTGCCATAAAAATCGTGCCAAATTCTTTCTCGCTTAATCCAAAAAAAAAACCTGATTTAGTATGATATATTGTGTCCTTATATAAAAATCTGTGTATTTCTGCCAGGAATTTGGAAAGTTTAACTGGTGTCTTATTTAACAGATCTCATTTTAAATGACTTTTATAGCATTTTGGTCATTTAATAAAATGGAAACCAGTTACTTATATTTAAATCGGTTTATGATTCTTTCGTATTTAGAATGTCAGAGTACATATTTAATCAGGTAGATTAGTTTTAGATTATTGAGAGGGTTAGGATGCTGTAGTTCACCTGATAGATATCCTAGCCTTTAATTGGGCTCTTTGTGCCATCCCAATATAGGAAATAAAGAGTTCCAGACCACCATTCACTAAAGGTCTCCTGATTGTGCCAGTCGAGCTGCTGATCGAATTCCCATTTTACCTATTTGAAAAGAAAAGGAATTGAAAAATAAAGAAGAGTTAAATGGAAGAAATGATTAACCACACAGGAATTGCTAGTGTCATCTCTCAGAAATTAAGATCAAAATCCTTGCCCAAGATCATCATGTAGGGTTAGATAACCCTACACGTAGACCATTAAAAGATGATGGAACTCATTTATTGTTAATTTTATTTTAATAATAATTAATTGTTTATTTTAACAGGGTTTGAATTGCTGCTTGTGAAAAAAATGCCGTTATTAATATTTGTTGATACTTTTTAATATTCATTGTCTTTTGTTGAATTTATTTATTGGATTATTTTTAATATTATAATGTTGATTACATTGAATATTACTTTTTTTTAATAATTTTCACAAGGTAAATAACAGAGAGTATTGATCATAAAAATTAAAGTAGAAATTTTGTAATTATTTGGTGAGAAAAATGTACTGATTAATCTATTAAACTGTTTAACTATTTGTAGTCTAGTATGTTTCTTATCTTGGAAAGGTAACAGAAAATTACACTTTTTTACTATAAATGATCCTTTGTACAAAATTTATTATTACAGATAACTATATTTAGTACAGAAATGCCCTTAACTACTTTTTTTATTTTATTCTTAAATGAAAAAATATAATTTTTTCTCTTCTCATATCAATATAAACAAAAGCATGTTTTGTTTCTTTTTTTAATTTATTTATATCCATGAAGTATTTTCAAAATGCTATCTAAGAAAAATAAAAGATTTTAATTTTTTCTCAGTTTTGTTATAAACAGTAAAAGCTTGAAAAATTGATTGAGAATACAGAATTAAGGACTATTTTTTTTCTATGATTTTTTTATTTTTAATACATCAGCTACCATGAGCAATTAACTCTTGCTCGTGGCTTACCATAACCCTTGGCTTTTAGTTGGTGTACCACAATTTTAGGAGGGCAATAGCCACGTACCAGATGAGAAATATTAAATATTATTGAATTGTTTTAGAATCATAATTCATTACTCAAGAGATGGCAATAGTGCATTAATATATTAACAGTAAGTGAAATTAAAAATATATTTATAATTCAGTTACAAATTTACCTAGGTACTGTAGTATAATATTTAGACACACAGATGGGACACCATCAGTACGAACTATTACTACTAGGGCACCACAAATCTCAGTTGATTTCTCCACATCCCTCTGCCATCTGCCATGTGAATTCCATCTCCCTATTGGTTTAAATCCTTTACAACATGGTTATACCACCTTAATTTTGGTCACCCAGCAGTCTTCTTCACTTCGGTGTAGCCCTCATTACTTTTATTAGTCTTGTTCCTTCTTGCTTTTACCATAGCTGTAATATCAGGATCTTCATACAACCATCTTAGTTCTCTGTTTTTTTCTTATTTTCAATACTTCTACTTCTTTAATGAGACCCTATATTTTTCCTAATATTTTATTTTTAAAAACTACTAGATGTTTTTCATTATTCTTTGATATGACCCACGTTTCACTGCCCATGTCTGAACAGGTTGAATGATAGTTTTATATACCTTCACTTTTGTCATATAAAATAACGACTTTGTAGATATCAGTTTTTTGCACATACCCAGGCATGTATGGCGCTTACTAACCTTGACTGGATCTCTTAATCTTCTGAATTTATATTATTGATAATCAGACCAAAGTACTAAACCTATTCACACATACTGTCAAATTTACTATTTTGTAATTAATAATTCTATCTCCCTAGTTACTTTGTGTCTGAAATGAATTATTTCAGTTTTCTCTTCATTCACAATTAGCCAAATTTCTTTGGTTAATGAATGTTTCCACTAATCTTCTAATCTTTCATTGTCTTGGACATAATTGTTACATTATCCACAAATGCCAATATGTTTAGTTCCCTTCCAATTTGCACCTCTCTTTAAACTCTTTGTTCTCTGAAAGCTTCTTTCACAGCTACATTGAAAAGATTTGGGAAGATACCATTTCCTTGCCTTTGACTCTGTTGTACACATTTCTGTAAGACTAATTAACTTATTACTATATTATGAAAATTTAACCGCAGTTTTTTTTTTGCATATATCTCTTACTTCATTCCTTGATATTTTTCCTCTTATTGGATGCAAACTAGCTTGCTCCCCTATTATCTCAAATTTTTCATTTATCCCATCTTAAGAGTTTTACAACTTAAACAATATATTTGACTTCTGTACTCTCATCAGTAGTAAATTAGTAAGACAAATTCAAAGATATTTTCTGCAACATATTATCAGTCATTCTGTGATGAATAGTCATACAATTGCTGTTTTTTTATTTACTTTTTATCGGGAATTAATTCGGTAATGGCAATAATTTATTTTTCAACACTCTTCTGTAAACAATCTGCCACCATGGGATATCTTGTGATTTACGCTAACCTTAATGCCACTTATTTACAAACGTCACTAAGGGCTTGCGTAACTTTGTTGCTTTTCATTTGCATAAAATTTACTAAGGTTAGAATGTTTCACTTCAAAATGATATCTCAGATTGGACTCCATTGGCAAGTATTAGATCACATAAATGATGCATAATGTTTTATCCTAATACATTGTAAAAAAAACTTTTTCTTCTCTGACATAAAAATAAATTAATGTTCCAAATTTATTTGTTTCTTATTTGTGTTTGTATTGTTATTAACAATACTAGAAAAGTACAAGATGAAAAATGCACAGAAATTTATATATTAATAAAAAAACTGCCAATATTACAAAAATTCAATATTTAATGAAAGACTCATGTTAATTACTACCCTCTTTATAAACAATGATCACTAAAAACCAATCACAGCAAGACTGATTTGCCACAATAATGACTACTACTACCAGAACATGAAAGTATTTGTAATTGACTATCGTAGTAGAAAAATGCAGTTTTTTTACAGGAATGAAAGGTATCATTTTTACACAGTTGCATAAATATTTACTAAATTTAGAAAAATGTAATTTAATGCTAATAAAATTTGTTTTAATGAGGCCCATAGGCCTGGTGTTAAGTTCCATAAATAAAATTCTTAACAGTAATTCCACAAGCACTAAGGAATTTGCTTCCTGATATCAAATAAAAAATAACTCTTCATACTGGCAAATTATTTATTGTTTTAGCTATCATTGATTACTGTCACAAGAAGCCAAAAATAGACTGCTGACAAACTAGTGGTCATAACAACCTATATACAAATTGAAGACTTGCATATACACAATCTTATTATTTATTATCAATCACTTTTTATTAACAACTGGACCTTACTTTAAACATACATCTCTTAAATGAAATGAACTATTTTTAAAAATGTTGAAAATTCATTAACCATCATAGTATAGGGCATGTGTTAAAGTTTAATTGCAATACACTGATTGATCAACAGTCATATTCAAATTACTTAGGAACAATTGTGTCATCTGAAATGAGTGTAGAATTCATATCTTAAAAAAGAAAATGAATTTACAAATTTAATTGATGGTATCATACATTTTTGTAATTTTCCAAGATATGATTTTCTAAGCCCCAAATTTCAAAAACGTTTAATGTTAATTGGTATGTTTTTCATTTTTGGATCACAAAAATATATTTTGTCAAAGTTTCTAAAAAAAGATAGTAATGCACATCAGTTAATTTTTTGCCACCTCAATGCTACAAAGTGAAAGCACATAGCTCTCTTTTGATTAAGAACAATTTTTACTGCAGGTTTTATGAGATTGGCGTAGTTTTTATTTAGTGCAAGGATTTCTTTATGTGTGTGTCGTGTCTTGCTATAATATTTTTGAATGCTCAAAAGTACATAAATGTCCAATATACTATTATAAAAAAAGAATTAATTGACTGTTATTTTTTTTATTCAATATGAATTATTTGAATAAACATTACTAAAATTACTTATTTAATTGTAACATTTTCTGTTAATTACTTTAAATTATTTATTTATAATACGTACTGTGTATGTATTTATAATACTATGTAGTATATATTGTAAGTGTATGAATTAATTTAATTATAGATTATTGTAAATAATTATAAAATTGTGGTAATTTAAATTAGATGATAAATTAATATTAATTTTTTACATCATATCAGAAATAAGTACGAAATTGTTTTGAAATAAATCTCAACAGCTACTTTTTCCCAGTTATGTATTCTTAAGTATAGAATAATAAACGGAATTGTAACTAAGAAATTATAATATCTGTATTAAAAATAATATTAATAAAATGAATAAAAAAAAAAATATGAATGAAATATTTCTTGAATAAAATTCAAATAAATTCTCCCATTTCCTTTATAGAACGGACCATTAGACATTGATTTCAGAAAAATTCATACCATCTGTAACTTGACATTATGATTTAAAAAATGTAAACTAATGTTTCTGACTATAAAGTAACATGAATCAGGTTTTGCAGGGGGGAAAATTGAAAAAATAGCTCGAGTGACCAACAAAAATCACATATAGCTTGGCTGGAAATCACTTTAGAAAAAATGTCACAGTAAAAGATTTTAGGTATTCGTTTAAACTATAAACTGAGACGTAGATAACAATTCCATAATTAGGTCATGTGCAATACGTAAAAAAATGAACCTGACATTTGGGACTCAGTAGTTTTTTTTTATATTATTTTTCAGAGGACTTAGATTTTGGGGAAAAATAGCTCTAATGTTGTCCATAAAGTATCCCCTAGTTGGATGCTGTAAGTTAATTTGTTATTGCAAAATGAGCATTTTGTAAAACAAAAATCTCAAAATGTCCATAACTATTGAGCATACAGGATTTCTGAGTCTACTTGAGCTAAATTGAAAGAAGAGGGAAAATGAACTTTGCCTTATCAAAAACATTGTTTTTTGGCTCATTTTTTTTATTCTTCATTAATGTCTACAAAATTTTGCAATTTTCTATAATATAATATCTCTGCGAAAAATGTATTTATTCAAATGAAACTAAATGCACCTGAAAGCACTTTTTTTACTTTTAAAATTAGCATCAAAAGGCGGTTTGGTAGTAACCAAAATATTTGCAATAATGTGATTTTTATTGCAACATTCATATCTCCAAAATTAATTTACATTAAGGACTGACATTTAGAGCGGGCATTAAGTAATGTTTAAACATTAATTTGATGTGCATATCAAACTTTTTTGTGTGAAATTGTCCAAGAAACAGCAAACTGACCGTATAATCAAGTTTGCACTATTAGCATAGCCAGGCATTCCCAGTAATACTCAAGGACAAGAGAGAACTTGTTAAGCATCAAGCAATGCAGTCAAATTTGAAGCAATCAAGAAGTGAAGCAAGTAAGAAGTAAAAACACATGCATTGAGTTTTTTTTATCATTGTTACTACATGTAACAATGATATATTCGCAGCATAGTGGGTAGCACCTTGGTCTTCATGGAAATTCCATTTCCATATTCTATACACAGGCTTCAAGCTTATGTGGTATATCGTCAAGCCCAAAAAATAGTTATTTCAAATATTCTGTTTTTTCCATTTTGTGTCTATAATTATTGCATCCCATGTGAATACAGCACTCTACTATATACAGGTGAGTAAACTGAATAATAATATGTAATGAAAAATAAAAACAAGTTTTCAATCGGTTATAATAATATTTTCATTTCACGTTGCTTTCACTGTTGAAATTCTTTTTTTATTACATACAAAAATGACATTGTTAGTAATATTGGATTACATCGTACAAAATAGATTACATGCAATAACGGCTAAAATTCAATTATAATATTTATTATGCATATTTCATTGTTTTGTAAACAATATGAGTTCAGACAAATCAGTCATTCTATATGTTAATAGTATAAAAAACAACATAATCGTAGTTTACAGCTGGTATATATTATGATGATTGCAAATATTATGAGTACAAATAATAAAAATGACTTATGTCATGAAGAAAAGGTTGTAATTTACATGTTTTTATGCTTTTTCCTGTTTATCTCAATGCGCTACCTCACTTTAAAAAAAGAATCATCAGCTTTCAATGATTAGGTCCACAGATATCAATCACTGCAACAGTTTGAAGCCTGTGGTCACTTATTTGCGAACACTCGAGAGCCTTGAAGCATACAATGAATGCTGTGCTATGCTACTAGTGCAAACTTGATCATGCGGTCAGTTCACTGTTTCTTGGACAATTTCACAAAAGAAAATTTGAAATACACATCAAATTAATGTAAATGTCAGCCCTTAATGTAAATTAAACTTTGAGATATGAATTCTGTAATAAAAAGCACATTATGGCAAATATTTCTAACTACTAAACCTATTAAAGTGTTTCAAAGCTTAGATTAAAAGTAAAAAAAGTGCTTTCAGATGTGTTTGGGTTTGGTTTCATTTGAATATATGCATTTTTCACAGAGATATTGTATTTTAGAATACTGAAAAATTTTGTAGACATTAATAAAGGATAAAAAATGAGCTGAAAAATAATGTTTTTGATAAGACAAAGTTACATTTTGTCTCTTCCTTCAATTTAGCGCATGTAGACCCAGAAATTCCTCTTTGCTCAAAAATTATGGTTATTTTGAGTTTATTTTGCAGTAACAAATTAACTTACAGCATCCAGCCCAGGGATACTTTTCGCACAATTTTTTTTCGCTATTTTTACCAAAATTTAAAGTGTTTTGAAAAAAAGAAAGCTACTGGTTGTCAAATGTCAGGTTTATTTTTTCGTATTTTGCACATGACCTAATTACGAAATTGTTATCTACGTCTCAGTTTATAAGTTAAGCAATTACCTAAAACTTTTTACTATGATATCTTTTCTAAAGTGATTTCTGGCCAAGCTATACACAATTTTCACATATCACTCAGGTCATTTTTTCAATTTTCCCCCCTTTTCAACTACTTCCAAAGCTTGATTCATGTTACTTTTTTGTTAGAAATGTTAGTTTTAATCGATTACATTATCATGCTGAGTTACAGAGTGGTACAATTTTTTACAAAAAATCTCCTGTTTTGTCTAATGCTCCTGGCCCATTAAGGAAAAGATCACATAGATCTCAGATGAGCTAGAAATTAATTATTTTTGTTACTGAATTTCATTCATTGATGGGTGCTGAAAATATTGTGGGGCATCTAAATTTCTAATATTTCTGGGGCATCTTAAATTTATTCCAGGTAATATAGATTTGATTTTATCTATGTTCTGCATAATTTTAAGAAAATTGAACAAGAAGCTAAGGTTCTTTCTCTCTCAACTTTATAGTTACATTCACCCAATATTCGTGAAGCGTTCTGATTGTAGTTGCTTTGCAAAACACTTATAAGAGGAATGAGGGAGGGCATCAGTGGGTCAGTCACCATAACAGAATTGTCTTTGCTTTTTTTTGGAACACACCAGGTTAACAAATAAGTTTTTTACTTTTGATGATTTCACAATATATCTATAACTGTGTTGTCACATTCTCATTCATTGAATTTCTCTTGAAATTGGTATTGCTGCCCAAATCATAAACAGCTTACTAATGATGAATGTGATATTCTTTGGATTCTTTTTATTTTTGTTGGTATTTATATTTGTTATTAAATCTCTAACAGCAGACAGAATGAATTCAGAATAACATTCTTGACTCCGTGACCGCTAGGTAAGGTTTTATAGTGTAATATTTTGAATGAGACAACATCATTTTCATGCCAAACTATTTGCATATTAAAAGAACTAGTATTTTCTTCTTTTTATAAGTCACCTGCACAACAAAAATTGATATCAGCTAAATGCAGCATTGCTTTTGCTGAAGCTGTTGGCTATTGTTTTGTTTTGATATTATTTTTTACTTCTTATATAGGTTTCAGAAACTCTGTAACTACGTAATTACAGCAGTAAATAAAAAACTGTACTGAAAAAACCTAAGGATTAGTATTTTTTCATAAATTGTTTATTAAAACTACAAAACGAGATTATATTCAAATTAATATCAAAGACAACTTATGTGGTATTAAAAATAGAAACAGGTAAAAGCAAATATGTTGGGAAATTTTGTTGAAACTGGCATATAAGATGTATTCATACACTATGAATAACAGATTGTTTATACTCATGAATAAATGATACAATTTTGGGAACCAAATCAGGTTGTTAAATTAAGAAAAAAGATCCTGTAAACATGTGAATCTAAATTTTCATATTTTTCTGTTATTCATTGTTTGATGATAAAGCTGAGATTCATACCTCAAGGATAGATTGAAAGTCTATTAAAATTTGGTATACTTGTTTATTCTAACATTTTTTGTGAAATAAATCATGTTTAAAATATTAGTTGTCAGCCATTTAAATGATTTAATCATTAATCTATAACTATTATTCCAAACAATTTTTTTTTTTTAAAGTAAAAGTGAAACATTTTAATCTTAAAAAATACCTCTTTTAAATGTGCTCAAAGAGCCATGTTATGGAAATCATTCTACCCTATCAACACCAACTTCCACAGTAGGAAAATAAAATTATTAAAAAACAAAAAACCTAACTACAAATTGTACATATCTACCTAGAATAATTATGAAGACCTGAAAAAAATAGTTAACCAAGTTATTTTTTCTTTTCTTACTGGCATTTTTTAGGATACAACAAATTAAGCAGCGATATGAAATTTAATATTACTTCAACATTTTATGTTGTAGTCAGGTGCCTGTGTAGGCTGTATGAGATGGTGACTTTAATGGCCTCCACTTTGTTAAGACTAGCAACCTGACAAAATGTAGAAGTAATAATATAACATTACTGACTAACTTACCTAGCATACAATTTCACAATAGGTGATCTTGGTGATTGTGGGTGTGAAACTGACAGACTTGATTGCATCAGAGTGTTATGTCACCAAAAAGTTAGGGGAATTAACTTCTGACAGAGTTCGGGGAATTGAAAAACGTGGTAATGCTTTATGGCTGGCCAGATGAGATGAGACAGAAGGCAGATGTTATACGCAAGGTCTCTTTCCTGGTTGTTAGTTTGCCAGGGCGCCTCTTGGTTCAACCAAATAAGTACATGATGCAATATCTTTCTGGGTTTAGGGTGCCGCCTGGGCTTTCCCACGGTTCTTTTGATTGTTTTGTAGTTCCTAAGTTTTTATTGTTGGTTTGTTTTATTGTAGATGCGTGTTAAACTCACTTTTTTACCCTGAGATAGGCGTGGAATTCAGTTCCTTTCCTTACTTTGTTTACTTATTCTTGCTTAAGACTAATGCAAGATGTGTTTTGTTGTTTTTTTTAGGGATAGTAGTACACCAACAGAATGTCACATGTGGCATTCCCATCAGTGGCATCATGACTGAAGCAAGAACAAGGCTGAGAGATGTCTTTTGCCAAGGTTTTGAAGATTACCTCTGGTAAAGGCCATATGGTCTAGGTACAGAAAGAGTGGCATGGTGACTGCAACTGTCACATGGTGGGTGTCTTTCCCTATGGGTTAGGATGTATCCTGAAAAATGCCTGTATAAAAAGAAAGAGAAACTTGTTTAACTATTCTTTGTTCATTTTTCATAAGTACTCTATGTAGATATGTAAAATTAGTAGTTGGGTTTTTGTTATTGCCATGTCTTTATCACTCTATACATTAGTCATCTAGATACAATACTGCTGGTATAAGTTACTTTATAGTAACAGTAGGTTTAAACCCTCTTACAGTTACTTGATGAATGCTAAATGAATTTTGTAGCATGTGAAAAATGCCATGCCTTATCAGGATTCAAACAGGGATCTCCAGATAAAAAGCCGAGACACTACCTCTACATCATGGAGATCAACAAATAATAATAATTCAGTACGGTAAATGCAGAATGAATAATTACACTAGTGAGAAAGACAGCTTGAATAATCTCAAAATGTCAGTACAGGAAAAATGAAATAAAAATAGTGATCAGAATTGCTGCTACATTATTTTAATTAAATTTAATATTTGACTAGAGATATTGCATAGATAGTAAGTTACAGTATAATGATAATTGGTAGAGGTATCATGTACACCTTCTGACTTGTCATTCTCCATCATTAACAGCGATGCAATGCAATGCATAATATTAACACACAATGCACTAGCCATATTGCATTCCTGCTTCCTTTTGCTGAGCACATTTTTAACTTATATCTAGCTAGAGAACGATGAATTTAAAAAAAAAATCACAAAAGGTAAAAAGTGTTTCCTTTTTATAATTTTATTGAATACCATTGTTAAAATTTGAAAATAGCATAATTTTTTTATTTTATTCTCTAGATAAGACAACTTAAGATTGACATTAGAAAATGTAATTTTATGTAGATCTGAAAATATATTTTATTTGCAATTATGGCAAAAGAAAGAAGGATCGAGAGATTAACTGACGAATCCGCTGTACCAAAGAGTAATCATAATCATTCCATGGGTAAATATATTTATGACTAGAGGTTATTAATTTACATTATTAAATCTTTTTTTTTGTAAAATTCATTTTGAACAAGTAAATGCCAAATAACCATTTCTCATCCAAAATGATTAGGACCTCCCAAATTTATTTAACATGAATTAACATAAAAAATGTTAAAATTTAGAGAAAAATCCTATCACTACTTACTGGGCACGACCTATGAAAATATATAAAATAATTAAATTGTATTAGATGACAGTGGCAGTTGGATTTATCAATACAAAATAAATAAAATGTAAGATGTATGCACAAATATTTTATTTATAAATATTACATCAATTAAAAATACAAACTAAACATAGAGAATACTTACAAATAGATGGTATCCATTAAATTTTGATAATTTTTTAAATCATTTTTCCTAGAAAAAGTTAAAACAAAACCATTCTTCCTTTTCAGTTAACAATTCCAATTTGGATAAAATTGTGTAAAGGTTAAATAGAAAAGTGTTATGATATAGAATAGAAATTATTAAAATTTTAAATAGTGGATGAATATAATTAATGGTGACTCAACTAGGAAAATGTTATCCTGGAAGATGTCACAAGCCTCTCTCAGCAGTCATGTGTTGAAAATATATCAATATTATAAATAGTAATAATTCCAGTACTAAAATCTAATATTAGATTTTAGATCTATGTTAAAAAATAGCAACAAATTTTAATACTGATTTCCATAATTAAAAAAAAAAAAACAATATACAATTTCTTAATTTATATCATTGTTTAATTGGTTAAAATTACAATTTAATCAGTAAATTATATAAAATATACAATCAGATTTTTTATCCTGTCAGGATTATTTTTCATCTTTTTATGATATATTAAAAATATTAACTTTTTAAATTTAATCCAGTCCTTCTTTCTTTTCCTTGATGGCTTCCTGTAAAACAAAAATTAATCAAATTTTAGTCACATATTAGTAACATTAAATTAAATTGTTCCAGAAAAGTGGCCACCCACCTGGCTACCTTCACAGACTCAACTTTCTGAGCAAGCCAAGAAAAAAGTCTTATACAAAGAATAAACTAATATTTTAATGTAATTAATGTGAAAATTACTTTTCTGCTTTTAAACCAATATAGAGGTAAAAGTCCTTTATGATATACACACACATTTATATACATACATATATATATATACATATATATATATATATATATATATGTGTGTGTGTGTGTGTGTGTGTATACATACACACACACAATTGTTGAATATTTTTATTGTTTACTAAAATATATTTTTAAAAAATCATTTTTTTAAATGCCCCCACAAAAAGAAATGTAGTGAGGTCATGTCTGGGCTTCTTGGTGATCAGCCCTCCTCTTCCAATCTACCTGTTTTGAAACCAAAATTGCAGTATGGTGACAATTGCAGTAATGCAGTGCAGCACCATCTAGCCATTGAAAATTAATCCTTTTTCTTCTTCAATATCGTCAATCTGTAGAAAGAGCATATTGCAGAAAATAACCCCATTAATTGGACTTTCTATAAAAAAGGACTGGCCCACAATACAGTCATTCATTAACCTGTACCAAACATTGACTTTGGGAGAGTCACATTGATGTTCCATAATTTCATGCAATGGCTCTGATCTCCAAATCCTGCAATTATGTCAATTTACTGACCCACTAATGTTGAATATTGCCTCTTCTAAAAACATGACATTTTTCAAATAGTCCTCATTTTCATAAATGTTAAGCATTAAGCTGTCGAAACTGCAAACTTTTCACTTTGGGTTTGATTTCATGTAAAATTTTATCTCATACACCCACAGTCTAATACTTATGCACCACATTGTACATTGTAGATTTAGGTATGTTTCCAATTCTTAATTGCACCTTGCTAATGACTTTTTTGGGCTACAGATACAAGAAGCTCAGATCCATTCCACATTCTGTTCAGATACGGACAGCCTGCCTGTGACTTCGTCTTCAAAACAGTGCCTCTTTTCTTAAATTAATTAACCACTAGAGTATTGTTTTATTCGTAGGCAAAGCACCTACTATATTCACATTAATAATTACGTTGAACTGTGATAACCGATCTTATTTTGATTCAACAAATCAAACACTGATCTTTGTGCTGAAATGACACAGTGAGCTGGCAACCAGATAGGCAGTGCAGGTCACACAGTGGTGCCAGCCATGATGAATATTTGTGATGAAAAATTTAATAATAAACATAAATATAAAAGTCAGATCCATTACAATTTTTGGAACCAAGGAGTTCTTTTATAAGCACCCCTTATTAAACAGCAATCACCATCCAAAGCATATTACAAGACTTTTTCATTACATTTAAAAAAGAACAATCATTAATACAACATATTAAAAAAAAAAAAAAAACTTTTAATAAAATAATTCTTTTAAATACTTTCCATAACATTAAGAATAATTAGAAGGAAGATAAATATGTAAAGTTTACAATACCTTAAAACGCTCTTCAAATAAAGATAATTCAGCTAAGAGATCAGTAATTGAATTCATCAAAGCATCATGTGGTGAATGGTCAGCAGTTGTCTGAATTCTAAGTACAAATTTATGTTCTAAAGGATGAGGTAATTTATAACCAGCAAATAGCACATTAGGATCTTTTAACAACTGACTGAAAAAAAATGGATAAGATGAAAAATATAAATACTAGGCATTATGATTGGTTAATATATGATAAGTATGTGTTAAAAATATTATGATTAATTAAATTTAACATTTCTTTGTTATCTCATGCTAAATTAGTAAAATCAGACAATTATTTTAAAAATGAACCTAATCCAATTAAGTATTTATTAGAATGACTTGAAAAGTTTTGCCTCCACAGTAATATTCTTGGTCAAATATGTCTTGATAAAACTGGTTCTATGTAGTTGTATCATACTTTCCATCATCAGATTTGAAGGAGAGAACACAATGCTTTCATTTCTTGCTCAGTGCACTTTCAGAAGGCACAGTGTAGACATTCAGATCAAACAGTATCCTGTAATTGAATTTCTAATCATGGAAAAAGAAAAAGCTCACATTGGAGAACTGATCTTCAAAAACCATATTACTTCAAATAAAAAGAAACTGCCGTTAAATTTACAATTTCTAAAGAGAGTGGATCACTTAAATTTCTTGAGTGTTTCACAGATTTGTGCCAGATGAATACTGCTCAAGCTTCTGATAACATGAAAACTGAAATAGTTAAGATCTCTCAAGAACTTCTGAAATGATTTGAAGAAAAATATGAGTTAAAGACAAAGGTCCGCAATCTTGCCTTAAAAAACAAAAGGCAGTCCATGGAATTCTACCATAAGGAAATCAACTCAACAAAAAGGAAAACTAAACTCAGGCTTCTGCTGAGATCAATTTTGACTGTTATTAGGAATTCTAAAATTTGTCATTTCAGATTTTTAATAGATTAATAAACTCTGAATGTTTAAAACTCTTACTACATAAAGAGAAGAATTCTCTTGCTTTATTCTTCTCTTTTAAGAAAAGAATGGAATAATATCAAACACTGCTTAACACATGAACAACACGCATCATACAAGAGATGCAATTTGACCCCCAGATTTTCAGTACTGCAGCATACATCATATAGCCCAAACCTGGCTACTAGTGATAATCTGTTTCAAAATTATAGAAACACTTGAAGGCCAGCACTTTAGCTGTAATGTAGAGATAAATTCTGCAGTGAGGAAATTGTTTTAAAACCAAATTGGACAAAAAATCTCTGTTTGTGGAACTTTAAAAATGAAATTTTTGTATAATGTACCCTCCAATTACTATGAATCTATTTTGAAAGGTGTGGGCTACTTTTTTTAATTGAATTTTAGGCTGAAAAATTAGCAAGTGATGATTAACACAAAGCATTCTACTGCCTTTCTGGGATTTAAAACTGAACCACAAATCTAATTCATGTTGAATAGTTAACTAGTCTTATTTCATTATTAGAAAATAATAGTAAAGTGAGGTCAGTTTTGGTACATACAAAAAATATTTTATGGCATAAAATTTACTGGACATTGCCCAGAAGTGCAAGCAGAATCAATAATAATCGTTATATTCATAAGAAAGTCCTAATTCTTTTATGTTATATTATTTGCTACTATTAAACTGACATTTACTTTTAATAAACTTCAGTGAATATAAAACAAATTCTAACTAACCATACTTACTTTCTGATCATATTTCCAAGGGTGTGGTCCTCTTTATTTATGGTAAATATAGCAGCATTTGGTACTTTTGTATCAAGTTCTTTTATAAT
This sequence comes from Lycorma delicatula, assembly GCF_047948215.1. Lineage (NCBI taxonomy): Eukaryota > Metazoa > Arthropoda > Insecta > Hemiptera > Fulgoridae > Lycorma > Lycorma delicatula. The sequence continues at coordinate 9,810,726 of NC_134463.1, read as the reverse complement.
CCTAAAAAAAAACGTACATCAAATGATAAAAATTTTAGCAATGTAAAAAATATTTAGATACACATATTCATGAACTGTAACTTTCTTTGGGGGTTTAAATATTGCTATTTTAAGAACTCAGGTAGCAAGATGAGCGCTTAATTAACCCACATTAATTCCAATTAATTCTGTGCTGATTTATCAAATTAGTGATAAGATTTCTAAATCCTACAAAATGATTTGGTGTTTACAGAAATTTATTGTATTTGTGATCGTTACATCCGTAACAGAAATTAATAAATAGATAAAATCTACTCATACTGATAATTTAAATTATAAATGAAAATTTAATTCAACAGATAGGAATAATGAAAACAGCTTTTAATAGCTTCTAACCAACAATAATTAACTATTTCCCAAATTTAATGTTTATCTTAAATTTTCTTACAATCTAATAAATTTAATTAAGCACCAGGGGAAAAAATACCTCAAAAACTTACTTTTTTTCGCCCTCAAAAAGCAAAAATGATTCAAATGTTGGAGGTGCATTCATCGTATTATATTTTCAAAGTATAATACACTAGAAATCACAAAAGTTAACCTAAAATCAAAACAATCGTTACAATTCGAAGGATTTCGTCAGACACTAATTCCGTTCTGAACAAGGTCCTACGCTCCCAGCTGTATTTTATTATACCAACTTAACATATAAAGTATCTATTCTTAAAAGAACACACGACCCAGCGTTGCTCAGGATTACAATTTCTTCATAGGCCCATCCACTTCCTTTTTACAAAAATTGTCGCTAACTTTCCACAACAAACATAAATTTCCTTTCTGTGCTGATTTATCAAATTAGTTATAAGATTTCATAAATTGTATTCTTTTTTAATTCAGCTTTAAAATTTGGCCTGTTTACAAATATAGTTTGTAAACAGGTTTAAAATATAAACAGTTTGTAAATATATAGTTTATATATTATTAGACCTACAATAATATAGTTTGAATGAAAACGCGAGGAGTTTGAAGAAATAACTGAATTTTAAACTGTTAAACAATATACAGAACAATGATTAATACAACTGTACATTTTACAGCTTGAATCTGACAGAATTAGATTATTCTCATCAGATTGTTATTATGAGAATTATTATCCTGAGATTCTTCGAATCTGAGGCTGATAATTTTACTAAACACTAAAATCTGAATTTACTCACTATCAAGAAACTAAGTTTTATACCTCGCATTTGGATCTTAATTTTTGCGTTGTTACGTTCAAACTGAAGCAACTGATATCTCACCTTTTACATTAGTAAAAAGCTTTCGAATCTTTTCTATTACAGGAAAGCTCCAGAATTTTCTACAAAAATTTCATTTTATTGTAGAAGTTCCAATAAAAAAATGATCTATAATGTTGCAGAATGATTTAGAAGGGTCCAAAATCTTGCAGAAATTTTAGGAAGTTATACAAGTTTACAAAATGTAATAGTGTTCTCACCCTTGGCCCCTCCACAGTGGTTAAGGTAGAAATGTCTAACATCTACATTATTTTTGCTCAGTTAATAAGTAATAATGTTAATAAAAGTGCTTCCTCTACTTTAAGTCAATTATGGGCATTCAGCATATCTATTCACTGTTACGAAGTTCCAGATTTCAGACATTTATTTGTATATATATGAATAAATCTGCTGAATGTCTATATATATATATATATATATAATAATAATAATAATACGTATATTACTAAACCATTATATATTATTTATTTACTTTGCTTGAGAGTTAAGTAACAGTAAAACTTATTTAAATGAATAACTCGTCACAGAATCATAATATAATGTTAATGTAGAAGTTAGTAAGTAATTATTCCAAGTTTGGTTGAAATTGGTTCTGTGGTTTAGTAGAAGGTGTATGTGGAAGATACACATACAAACCCACATAAATGCATACCACTTTTATTAATAAGATCAATAAAGTCATTCGGCTTAAGTCGTTCAGAATCGTATTCTTTAATATGTACCTAAAATATAAGCATAGAGCAGAAAATTCGACCAATTAAAAAAAATGCACAGAGTACACCAGCCCCTGTTGAATAATATAAAAATAAATGTTGAATATCCGTGTATATTTATCTTTCTGTTTTATTTTTTGCGCTTCATTTTTAAGCGTATAAATGAATGACATACGTAAGAGTGGCATGTAAACTAAAACTGATTGAAAATTCATGACAGTAACCAATACGAAAAGAAAACTGAATTCAGTTACAAAACATGCGATGAAGCATTTAGGACCCTCAAAGTGTGATGGGAGGGCGCGCTGTACAGGGGGGGAGGGTGCATGAGGTGTATACTCGGACCCTGAGTAGGATAGGAACGGGTTGGGTAGCCTCCTTGGTGAGGGGCTTTCTGGTATTCCAGAAGGGACTGTCGGTTTGCCTCCAAGGGGGACCCAGATGGACGGACATAAGGAAGAGTCCGAAGACAGGGGAGTGTTTCTACGCCACGACACACGGGTGCGATCGAAGTTACGTCTTCCAGGCGGTTACTGGTCGCCGTTGTGTTTAAAAAGGGGGGAAAAGTTACAAAATATGCAGTACTTAAGAAAAAATCCATCGGGTTGATCTAGTGGTGAACGCGTCTTCCCAAATCAGCAGATTTGGAAGTCGAGAGTTTCAGCGTTCAAGTACTAGTAAAGTCAGTTATTTTTACACGGATTTGAATACTAGTTCGTGGATACCGGTGTTCTTTGGTGGTTGGGTTTCAATTAACCACACATCTCAGGAATAGTCGAACTGAGACTGTACAAGACTACACTCATAGATATCATCCTCATTCTTCCTCTGAAGTATTATCTGAACGGTAATTACCGGAGGCTAAATAGGAAAAAGAAAGACAGTACTTAGGGAAAGAAAACTGCAAACAAAATGAAGTTTATTTAAAATACCATGTTTATGTGCAATCTCTGTAGCGGAGTGGTAGCGTCTAAGCCTTTTATCTGGAAGTTCTGCGTTTGAGTTCCTTTCAGTCATTTTTTTCAGACAGTACAAAACAATTAATTTTCCTGTATCACTGATCGGCAACTGTTGTAGATTGCCAACAAGAAATATAATATAGAAGAATTAATTGCTATTGAGCTTTCTCTCCTTGAAGTCATAGGAATTTTGCATATCTACCAGTGATATCTTCTACTCACTATTCCGAAGGACCAAATTTCAAACATTTATTTGTATTTTACATAAATGAATAGATGTACTAAATGTCCATAATATGTATATTATTAAACCATTATATATTTACTATGCTTGTGAGTTAAGTAGCAGTGAAACTTTTTAAATGAATAATTTGTCAAAAATTGTTAAAAAAATGGGGAAAAAGTTACAATATATGCAGTACTTAGTAAAAAACCCATCGGGTTGATCTAGTGGTGAACGCGTAGAAAATTAAGTACGCTTGTACTTAATTTTATACTTATAGTTCTCTTCTTTCTCGGGAGAGTTTACACAAGCGCTACTGTTTCTTGACTGTTTTGTAAACGAATTTCGCTGTGTTTATTATATTGTAATTTAATGAGTATATCTCACTATTAAACGTAATAGCTGTCCTGAAAATCGGTCTTATCCCGTAGACTTACCAGGTCTATTTTTTAAATGGTAATTCAATATTTTGATAAAACTCTTACTGGGATGGCAGAGCAGGATAGTTCTCAGCACACGATTGTAAGTGATTTAAGTGATTTATTTATTTATTTTTATTGCAAGTCAGAGTCATCCTAAAAACCATCATTTCTGTTCCCTTCCGATTTTCCGGATTTTCTGTTTTTATTTGCTAAACTTTCGAGCAGTCGGGAAAACTGATCAGTTGAGGTTAACTAACCTTTGCCGGTTCGTGTTATTTTAGGGGTTGCTTTCGTGGTTTAAATAGGTTTCATTATATTATTAACTGATTAGTGCGAGTGTTAGTAATGTTTCTTTTAGTGTGAGATTTATGTTATAATGCATTTTACTTTAAGAGAAATAAATAAATTTTACAAAAGTTTGTTTGATTTTTTTAAAATAAAATTGTGTGGTACATTTTAAATAGCAGTTTTAATGGAACTGTTAACGTTTTATTAAATTTTCTTGTTAATTATTACAAAATTTAAATATGCCAAGAAATAAAATGTAATTATTTGGAAAAAAGTATTCATTGTTTTTCGCAGATTTATACATTTATATTAGTAGGTAAATTACTTATCAGGGTTAGAAAACTATGCTTTAGCAGTTCAAAAACTAATTCATTTTTTTGAGTAATTACCTAACTTTAAATGTGGGTAAAACTGTTAAAATTTGTTTCCCAAATAGACCTTTTATTATATTTATACATTTTCTGTTTATGACAAAAGTAGTATTTCTGATACCTATAGTACATAATAAAATTTCTGGATATGATAAAAGTTAGATGAGATACATTTTTGTGGGATGACTGAACTAATCTTCTTTACAATAACATCAAACTCTGTTCTTTCACATTGAAACATCTTTAATCAGCTGCTAAGCCTATCATCATTGTTAAGTATTTATATTATACCTTTATGTATTCCTGTCTAACATATTACATTTTGATTTAATTTTTCAAGATAAAAAAAAATGAATTGCTTGCTCTTTGGTTTACATAGTTAGAAAGATATGTATCTTATAAAAGATTTATGTAGACAAATTTTTAGTAAATTGAAAATGTAATTCTTTTTAAGTGTGAAAAGATTGTTTCTCTAAGAAAGGACCTTAACAGAGTTTTTTCTGTTAATAAATTATCCAACAATATAAGAAGTATTTTAATCAGTTAATCAAAAATTCCCTTTAGAAGCAGTAATTGATGTTCCTTCTGCTAAAGTATTGTACTCTTAATGAGTTATTAAATATCTACCACTTAGATTAGCCTGACGTTTTTGCTTAACTTTAATTTGTACTTATTCATTCACAAATATTTACAGATTATTTTAAAATTATTATTTTATTGGCTACTGATATTATTTATTATATTTGAATATTTTCTGACCTTCATGGCAGAGTGGTAGTGCCAAATTAATATTTAAGATTAATTAGACAAGGTTAGCAAGCATTAGGATGTTTGCTAATATTGTACAAAGTTCAGAAACTTATTTAATTTCATTTTTACAGTGAAATCACATTAATGTTTTATTACAATCTGTCATAAATGAAATAAGTCGATTCAAATTTTAATGAAGTATTAAAAATCAATAAGAAACATCAGATTAAAATTATATGAAAAAGAAAAAACATAAACGTAAGAGTATTGACACAAATTAAAAATATTACCCTCACTGCTAAGGGAATGTGTAATTTTTTGATTTTTCATTGTAAATTTTTTTATAAGTCAAAAACTACAATAAGGTGACACTTTTTTGTATATTTACAATCAGCATGATGAAAACAACAACATATGCCAAGATTATTGACTTTTGAATATACATCATCCTTCTAAATAATTACCATAATATCATAAATTTGGTTATAGGAAAAAATATTTTTATCCAGATTTTGAATTGTGATAATTTATCACAAAATAGCTGTTAGAAAGTAGTGTTGACTATGTATCTACTGATTACTGATAGTTTTATTGAGCCTAAATAAGCTTAGTTTTACTAAGCTTGTAGTGGTTACATTTAGGTATTCTTTGAACAATCATCTGGTTCTTTTAGTATGATTTATTGTTTAAAATTTATTTAAAATTTTTTATTTAAGCAGTTTACCTGTGACAGCCATTCTTATTATGGTGCACACACCTATTTTTGTGATTGTAAGGGTTTATGGAAAAATTCATAACTAAACAACTATTGGTCCTGGAAGGATGAAACAAGCAATTTAATCATATTTTCTCAAGGTAAAAGATTGGTCCAGCGGTTTATTTACCTATCTCTCTTCTTTCTATTAGAAAATTACTACTAAAGTTGGACATGAAAAACTGTGAAATTTCACTTTTGGTAATTTTTTTTAAGAGGCAACGATGACAAACATAGTTTGAATTATAATTTTATATGTAGGTATGTTAGTATTATACTTACCCCTAAATTTTTTGAAAACTATTTTTTTTTTTTAAATTCAAATATTGGTTTCAAATAACTCTTATGGGGCTGGTGACAAAAATCTCTATTTACACAACTTGCAGTGCTTTTGTACATGTTTATAGCAAATAAAAAAGTTTCTTGTGTATTGTACTAATAAAAAAGTTATCTCTCAAAAATCATGAAAAACCTGTTAAAAGCAATACCATTTTGACTCACTAAATAAGTGCTCTGAGGGGGTTTTCTTGTCTTCTTTGCACTTTACATATTTATATATTTTTTTTTATCTATGTTGTTGAAGTTGGCGTTTTCAATTTTTTAAATTTATTAATAAGTTGTAATATAATGATAACTTAACTAATATCAGTAACTAATAGAATTTTGATTCAAAAATGCTTGTAAAACTTAGCCGAACTTAAATTTCAATGAGTAGCCTATATCTTTCCTCAAGAAATCATTTTTATTTTTACAATGGTTTATTTTTGTTGAAAAAAAATTGTAATTATTATTAGCAATATTTTAATTATTAGCAAAATTTTAATTATTCAATGAAATAGCTGTTTTTGTAGCAATGCAAGTTTCTTATTTAGTGTGGTTATCCAAAAGCTGTGATATCTATTGATAATTCTCTTGAAATTGTATGAGAATGACTCGTCATTGTAGGTAGTGATGTGACCATAATGCTTCAAGCAGCATCCAATTGTTCTATTTTGTAATGTAAGGCAGTGTACGCTCTTGGTCTTCGCATTCATATAGTTCTTTGTCCTGCTGAGAAAAAATATTTTTCAAACGATTAACATAAAGAGACTTTCCAGAAACTAAATTTAAATTTGGAAAAATGTGTTCTTTGAGAGCTTGCTCTAATGTTTTTTGCCCTAAGTTTTTCTTAACTGTTTTTTTATGAGTTCTGAAAGGATCACAACAGAACTATCCATACAGGTGACTGAATTTGACAAAAACATTTTTCATATTTACAAACACTAGTGACATCTCATGTAAAAAAATAAGTTGTTGGTTTTTGTCACTAAATTCACAAATTTTAATGAGTTCTTTTGGCACTGTACCATACACTGTTTTATGACACTCTTCATTCGCATAAATTCCTATGGAACATTGTCTTGCATTGTTTTATGTAAAATTATTTGAAAATACTGTAAAAATTTAACTGATTTTAAAATTTGCTAATATAATATTATTAAGTAAAACTTATTTATTAAATAAACAGTTCCAAACAAGGATGAAATTTGAGACACTCTGTAAAGATATGAACAGGTCACTGACTAATGTCAGACGGACTAGTCTGACATTACAAACTGCAATGCAAAATGATGCAACAAGCATAAAAGAGCATGTTGCAACATGAATTTTCCTGACTGGAAGTGACTTCAAGTGCCTGTTATAACATGAACACTACAGTTGAATGGTCCAAACAAGTGTCTATTTAAACTATAGTATAATAAGTATAAAAATATTAAAGTGCGAAGAAGACAAGAAACCCCCTTGGAGGACTTATTTAGCGAGTCAAAATGGTATCACTTTTAATAGGTTTTTCATGATTTTTGAGAGGTTATAACTTTTTTATTATTACAATACACAAGAAACTTTTTTATTTTCCATAAACATGTACAAAAACACGGGAAGTTGTGCAAATTTGAGATTTTTATCACCAGTCCCATTAAAGTTATTTGAGGCCAAAATTTGAATTTTTAAAAAAATATTAGTTTTCAAAAATTCATAAAAATTTAGGGGGTAAGTATATCACCATTAATATTATTTTTGGTAAAACTACTAACATATACCTACATATAAAAAAAAATTTCAAACCGTGTATACCACCATCACTGCCTCTTGAGAAAAATTTACCAAAAGTGAAATTTCACAGTTTTTCATGTTCAACTTTATTGGTAATTTTCTCATAGAAAGAAAAGAGATAGATAAATAAACCACTAGACCAATCTTTTACCTTTATAATCTTTTTGTTTCATCCTTCCAAGACCAATAGTTGTTTAGTTATGATTTTTTCTTTAAACTCTTACAGTCACAAAAATAGGTGTGCATACCATAACAGAAATGGCCGCCACAGTTAAACTGCGTAAATAAAAAATAAAAAAATAAATCGTTTTAAGGTCCTGAGACATGTAGGAAACAGTTGGGTAAGTTGCGATTTTTTTTAATTGGTCAAACAACCATCCGTGGGTCACTTCAAATGGATTGAATATTTGTTTAGTGCAAATGTTAAAATCTGTTTTAAAATAAAAGTGAATAATTATCAAATAAAATCACTTATAATGTTAAAAAATTCATATTTTTACATTAAATTTACATTTAAGTGCACTTTGTAGTCAATGTTCTTGAGCACATTTAATGTTTTGGTCTCAGCTCAAGCCTGACAGGTTTCCCAAATTTGCTTATAAGTGTCAGATTTCTGTTACATAATAAAAAAATAGTCAGATCTTGTTCATTCTCCTACTGCAGGAAATAAAACTTGTATTAAAAAAAACCCAACAGATTGCAGCACCACCTAAAGACATAAACATAATTTATTGCTTTTTATCTTTTTAGCTGCATGTTTCTGAGTGTATATATATATATATATATATATATATATATATTTTGTTTATCAATTAAACTTAATATATTTCTCAGTTAATTTAATTGAAAAAAAAAAAATTACAATCTTGTTATAATTTATTAAACAGGATTCTATCATGCAGACTCCACGTATTAAAGTAGAAAACAAAGTTCTCTTGTGTAAAAAATTTAGTCTATCAACATTACTTTAGCAGCTTGTTTGAAGAAGAGGTAATAAATTATTTAAAACAGTTTTGTAAGAAGCACAGTAATTTATCAAAGTAAAAAAATGAATATATTAAAATTTGCTGATGTGCATATTCCTTTTTATTTAATTTTCTAAACATGTGACACCGTTGGTATTAATATATTTTTTGTATAAAATATTTCCACTTACAAAATATTTTTAATATAATTATCTGGGCGTTTTCAGAGTCACTTCTCAATAGTCAGGGATTATTTAAAGTTATAATTTAATATTCATGTATATAAGTTTTAATATATAATTATAATTAAATTGAAGTTAAAATTGTTACATTCATAATAGTCGATGTCCGTAAGATGTTTACAACTATTATGAGATATGAAATGAAATAGTACTAATATATTAATTAATAATTATTGTCTAATTTGTTTATATAGGATATCTATCATTGTTGAATTTGACTTGTTTGTTCATTAATTTATTATTATTTAAATATATATGAAATTTTTCTAATATGCTGGTTTTATGTTAATTGTTAGTGTATTCTAATCAATAAATTCGTTAGGGTTACAATTATATCCAGTTTCTAAAATGTGTTTAGCAAAATTAGATCTTTATGCTATTATTTTTATTATTTTTAATTACACAATTAATATGTTTTTTAATTCTTATGGAGAATGAACAATTTGTCATTCTGATATATTTTAGGTCGCAGTTTTCACAATTAAGAATACACACTCCTTGTTTTTCTAAATTGTAATTAATATCATGATTTATTGTTATAGAAGGATCCTTATTATTTGTTGTATACACTGTTTTTAATTAAAATTTTTTAAATATATTATTAAATTTATTATAATTTATATTGTATTCAATTTTAGCGTATTCATTTATTGCATTGCTACTTGTTAGTTTTATTTTGCTCTTGTATATATTTTATTTTTGTGCTATATTTTATTTTTTAATCTGGTATATAATTTATGTATTAAGTTATCATATCCATTATTTAGAGCTGTATGTTTAATGTTATTTAATTTTATATTATTGTTTTAAGTATTACTGCTCTGTAAATTAATGAATTAAAGGTTGCCATTTTTTGACTCCAAGGATGAAAAGATGTGAAATATATTATAGTATCCTGTTTGGTTGGCTTTCTATATATGTCTGTATCGATTTTATCAGTAATAAGAGTTTTGTTAAATTTAATGTCCAAATTTGGAAATTATTATATAGTTAATGTTGTTATTATTTTCCCTGTTTAAAGTGTATTTAATATTATTATTTAAGGAATTCATTTCTTCAATTATTATGTTTTCTTTGTTGTTAAATTGTTGATTATATGTTATTAAAATGTCATTTCTGTACCTTTTATATAAAATAATTTGATGTTTATTGATTATATTGGATACCAGGGTGTTTTCTAGTTCATTCATAAAGATATTGGCTAAAATAACGGATAGTGGAGATCCCATACTTGACCCTCTTCTTGTTTATAATACTTATTAAATTTAAAATAGTTATATTTCATACATAATTCTAATAAATTTGTTAGTTCATGTATTTTATTGTCTATTTCTGATTTAGTTGTTATTAATTATATGTATGGTTTTATTAGTATCAATGTTTGTGTACATATATTTTGTATCTAATGTTATAAATTTGGTTGTATTATTTTATTATTGATTATATTTATTAATTCATAACTATTCTTTAAACTGTGTTTGTTCTCAATTTTAAGGTATTCTTTTCATGTATTGGATAAAGATTTATTTAATTGATAGGTAGGTGTATTAACGTAATTTATAAGGGGTCTTATAGGCATGTTGTCTTTATGAATTTTAGGTAGTGCTTTTAATATTGGAGCATATGTATTAGTTGTTTTATTATATTGTTTGATGTATTTATCCTCGAATATGTATTTGCTTTTTTTACTGTTAGATGTTATTTCTTTTTTAATTTTATTAGTAGCATCCTTTATTTTTATAAATTTATTGTCTTTTATATATTAATTGTATAATTAAAAATAGTAAAGAAACACATCTTAGAAACTATTTTTGCTAAACACATTTTAGAAACTGGATATAATTGTAACCCTAACGAATTTATTAAAATATCAGAATACACTAACAATCAACATAAAACCAGCATATTAGAAAAATCTCATATATATTTGAATAATAATAAATTAATGAACAAACAAGTCAAATTCGATAATGATATCCTATGTAAACAAATTATACAATAATTATTAATCAATAGGTTAGTACTATTTCATTTCATATCTCATAATAGATGTATGCATCTTACGGACATGATGTTACATTTTTATTAACTTATTTTATTAATTGACTATTATGAATATAACAATTTTAACTTCAGTTTAATTATAATTATTCATAAAAACTTATATACATGAATATTAAATTAAAAACTTCAAATAATCTCCGATGATGGAGAAGTGACTCTGAAAGCAGTCAGATAATTATATTAAAAATTTTTTGTAAGTGTAAATATTTTATAAAAAAACATATTCCTTTTTGCTAAAATTATAATTGAGTTTGACAAATATGCTAAATGATCTGTCATCATTGATAGAGAGAAATTTAATTTGAAAATAAATAAGTGTGAAACAAAGGTAAAAAAAAATATGATATGTAGGAAGGTAAAAGCTAAAAACATTATCATTCTGTAGATTGTTATAAGAATTTTGTTATTTATGTTGTAAAATTACAGAATATAAGAAGATAAAAATAGGTTTGAACAGAGAAGTAAAGTCTTCCATTCAGAAAAGAAATTTATTGGTTTTCAACATGAATTAAAAAAAAAATTATAGAATGTAATCAATATTTACCATCAATATTTTATTTACTAATAGTTTGAGTTTATTAATAGGTTGAATAAAGCTGTCTTATTAATATAGCAAAGTCAGCTGTTGTGAACTATTTATTTTTTAATTTTGTTGTTGTTTTGTTATTTATCATCAGTTATCATATTTTACAGCTAATACCAGATGATATTTGTGATAGAGCTGGTTTAACTCTGCAGTGGTGTGGAATTGGACAATTTGGTATACATGCATATAATCATGTCAACTTTGGTAGTTCCAATGGTAAGATTTGTGTATAAATTATTAACAGTAGTACTATAATAAAGTTAATGTGAAACAGATCCTATTTTCTAATAAATAATAACATATGGCATCTGTTCAAAACATATGCAGCAATAGGTTTTGAGAAAAAGTAAAAACGCTTGGATAGCGGTTTCCAATCTTATACTCCTTTAAAATAAGCCCCTTATAAGTCCATGCATTCAATCTCCAGTGGTCCTTGAATGCAGGAAACATATTTTTTGCAGTCCTCTCTTGAATGGTTACCAACTGTGCTGTCATGTTGTTATTTCTTCCTGATTGTCAAATGAGGGCACTTTCTGCGCCAACCTCCAGAAACAACAATCCATTACTGGAAATACCATGTTTGACTAAGAAGTCCTGGATTAGGTGTGATGGATAGGGGTTATTTATTACTGCCACTTGCATGATTTCCACAGGTCTGATCTCTTGCACCAAACTGTATCATTAAGACAGTACAGAAATATCGTGTTCCCAATATAATGTATTCAAGGTATATAATATCAGATTGAATATAAATAATGAAAAATAAATCTGGAATTGTACTTTCTCTATTTTTAATCCTTTTTTTTTTCATTATCGTGATCTATTTTCATTGTATGTTACATACAGTAAGTATATAAAACTATCTGTTGGTTGCAATAATTACATCATAGCTTATTTCCCTTTAATGCTTTGGAAAACACCTTTTATTTTTGGAGTGGGTTTAAAATGAAACTGTCATCCTTACCCCTGTTTGGGGAAGAAATCCATCTTGTGACGATCCCAGTCACTATACCACCCCCTCTGTTCTTAGCCGTGATGGGCTTTACCAGATGTCATCTTTTAGACCCTCTAAACTTGATTACACAACACAGTCATCAGTTTGGCCTCTGTCAGGATGCCACGTATGCAAATCCTTGGCAGACATTTCCATCAGTGTATTTACACAACCTTTTATCACTTTCGTTTTCCCTCTTCCAACCATGACCACCTATCATAAATTACAACCCTCAGTTATCAAATTAACTGATTCGCAGAAGCATGATTCCCATGCTTTCTTCTAACACCAGAGGTTTCACACAAAAACTCCTCCTATATCTAACTTCAGTTAGACTATAAACTCAGATCATTATTTAATTTAGTCTTTAAACATCAAAAATACCATCCTCATGCCAACAAAACAAGTGTTGCAAATTCCTCATAACTTACTACCCTCAACTATCAAGTTACAAAGATCTTCTTTGTGAAAGCGCAGTTCCCTGCACCTTCCTCTAACAACGAAGGTTTTACACAAAAACTCTTCCTATATCTTACTTCAATTAGACTATGCACTCAGATCATTACTTGACTGAATATTTAAACACCAAAAATACAATCCTCAATTGTCAAAAAATGTAACTGTCATCATAAATTATCCTGTGGTCCTGTTACTGTATTTTGTGAACTAATTTTATTTATTTATCTTTTTTTTTCATTATTATTATTATTAATGCCATAATTTGAAATAATAATTTTTACATCAATTTTATTTTTTCTAAATTTAGAATTTTATAGAGAATAGTAAATAGTATATGTATCAGAACATTATGCATTATTTTATTATACATTAGTTCATTTTTATTACGTATTAGTATAGATACCATTTCAGTCTGATAATGTTACAATCAGCTAAGGATCCCTAAGGTTATAAGACCTGTTATACTCTCAGTTTGAGAGTCCCTGAAAGGTGTGGGAGGGGGGGGGCTGTATCTTTTAATAGAAGTTGTTGTAACAGCTTGAGATGCAATAAAAAAATAATGTTAAAGTTTTATGGTTGTAATAAATTTAAATTACTTACAGTATAGTTTATATGGATTCTGATTAACCTATTATGTAGTATATGAATCCTATTAACACACTAGAGTAGTTGGATTTTCTTCTGATTTTTCAAAAAACATATTCATAGATTGAACTGTATCAAGTATTTATTTATAGATTTTAGTAAATTAGTAGTTACCCGCCTGATTATAGTTACTTATGAAACGTGAATTTTGTAGCATATGAAATATGCCAACCCTGACTATTATTTGAATCCATTACCTTTCAGATGAAAAATAGAGTTGCTACCACTTCATCATGGATGTCGGCAATAAAATAATTTTTATTAATATGTGAATAAAATGACATAAATATTTCAATTTATTATTTTTTTCTTTGTTTTAATTTTACAGATGAGCCAAGTGGATTTGCACCAATTAAAGCTAAAGTCCATCAGGTTAGACCTGATTCAATATTATTTGAACCAGTTATTAGAAAATTAGTCAATGAGGCTTGTGGTACTTTCCTGTCTGGTCAAAAATTAACTCCAAGCAAGACTAGTAGACCCGAAACATTAAAACTGAGTCGTCAGTACAGGTAATTTTAATATTTTATTTTATTTGTATTTTTTTAAAATTTAAATGTGAATAACTTTTTATTTCTCTCTTCTACATCTTGCATCTAGAGTTATTACTTTATTCTGATTTTATTTTGGCTATTCAATTTTTAATCATCACTCTTTTATTAACAACTTAATTAAGTTAAGTTGATTATTGTGTTAGTGTCTTATTGTAATATATGAAGTCAGATTAAAATTTAATAATTTTGCGTTACATCTAAAAACAAGTATTAGTTAATGTCAAACCCAGATTATTTTACTAGAAATGATTCTTTTTTTTCAGAGTCTTTCTAATGTAGTACAATAGTTATAGCATGCACAGTATGAATTGGTATCCAAGTTTAGCATTTTAACTCATCTAAAAGAAAATCATACCAGGATTATAAGTACACCTGTGCTTATTTATAAGAAAAAAGAATGTATCGTTGTATGGAGTTACTTATGTCATGATTAATGTGTCACTGTCGTGATTAAATAAAGCTACACTAAATATCCCTTAAACATTCTGTTTAATACATGAATCAAAATGGTTTTTCAGATTGTGAATAAAGATGTCATTCCTATATTACTGCCTAAATTCTTAAGTCGCCAACTCTAATCTTTTCAATCATTTTGTAAAAAAAGTGTATATTACATTATAAATTTAGATATAATAACTTTACACTAAGTGATTCTTTTAATTTTATATTTTTTACTTTGCTTTTTTTAAATGTTGCATTGTTAGAAAAAAAAAACTGTATTTGTTTCTTAAAATTTGTATAATTTTCTTTGTTTAAAACATGATTATTGTTAGATTTTTAAGTTGTAGTTAAAAAGTAAAAAACTTTTCATGTAACTGAACTGGAAGTCATATATTTTCTTGAATATAGTAATTATAAAAATTTTAATGAAATTTCTAGATCAGCCTAAAAATAAATGATAAATATGTAAATATTAATCTTCCCAGATTATTTAAAATTAAACTATTTATTTAATGAAATATTACTCTACTGAATTTTTATAAATATTTATTTTAAAATTCCATGAATTTCTTTCATTCTTGTTTCACATTTAGAAATTTGTTTTCATATAATCTCAATTATGTTACCTTCAAAACTTTTTATTTATTTTGTGCAGTTTTTATTTATTTATTTATATTCACATACATTCTTGACTCCTGTTTTCATATATATATATTTTTACACATTAATATAGACTTAATTAGACTAGAATACTTTTCTATATTTTATTAATTTTGTTTTTAGTATCCTTCTCTGATCAAGATTTTCACAGTTTTTTTTTCTCTGGATATAGTGAGGAAGAATTTCATTTTTATCTATAATTAAGTTCTAATCTGAATAAAATTTTAATTTATATCATGTTGCATCTCGTGTCTCATGTAGTTGGTATTTATTAACTGTCAATTCATTTAATAATTTATGAGGGCAGGATGAAAAGTTCCAGGCCTGGATAAGAAGATAACATTTTTCTGGGTATATTTTGATGTACTCCATCTACGGCAGCAGTAATTTTATTACTAGTCAAAAATTTCTCCCTCCAAGCTATTTTTTTAGGTTAGGAAACAAGTGATAGTCGGCCAGATCAGGTGAATATGGAGTTTTGGAGCAATTCGATCCATAATTCATTGATTTTATTCCCATTTCAGTGATTGAACTGTGAGCAGAGCACATTGTCTTGATGGAAAAGCATTTTTTTTTTGTCAAATGCAGATGTTTTTCCTTAATTTCTTTACCAAGATGGTGCAGTAGGGTTGCATAATATTCACCATTTATTGTTTCACCCTGTTTAAGATAATCAATGAAAATTATTCCATGTTCATCCCAGAAAACAGTTGCCATAATTATTTTGTACAAACAAAATCATTTTCCCATTTCTTGGAGCAGGTTGACCTTTTTCAACCCATTTAACTGCCGTTTGTCTTGGGAGTGTAGTGATAACCCAAGTCTCATCAACTGTCACAAGTCGACGTAAAAATTCCTCCGGATTACATTGAAAGAGCTTGAGACAGTCGCTTGAAATGTTTTTTTCAGCACTGTTTTTAGTAGAGCATGAGAAAACACGGCACCCATCTACTGCACAACTTGTTCATGCTCAAATGTTCTTTGCAAAATATTGTGCATATGTTCTTTTGACATGCCTAGTTTCTGCTAACTCGTTCACTGTCACTCGTTGATCTGCCAAAACAATTTTATCCACCTTTTAATCATTTCTGGCATAATCGCTTGAGAAGGGCCGCCCTACATGGTTCATTGCGAATGTGTGTTCAACCCATTTAAAACTTTGTGACCCAGCTTTTAACTGTTGTATTAGATGGAGAAGAGTTTTCCAACGTCGTATCAAGCTCTTCTTTAATTTCCTTTCTCTTAAAGCCTTTCAGAAAAAAGTATTTAATCACTTCATGAATTTCCTAGTAAATTTTCCAGAAAACTCCCTAATTCTCCACCTTGATGGACTGTAAATACTTTACTAAGTCATGCAGCGACTTGAAACTCTTATACTAAACTAATGAAGAATGAATTCATACGATGCTGTTGAGAAATTAAGCATACTAATGCCATCTCTGTATGATGCCGAGAACTTTTTACCCCTCCCTTGTATTTAAAAAGGTATGGGGATTGGAAAAATGCAAAGATTTAAAAAATATTATTCTATTATTATTGATTTTTTTTCAATTTCATGATTAATTTTAACATTAAAAGAAGTTAAGAAAATAAATATTAAATTTGAATAAATTGGCTAGTATGTTTAACCTTCTTTATGTTGCCCTTATTTATGTTTTACTTATTTTATTACTTATATTGTATATTACAAATGGCATGTTGGCTACTATGGTCATTTGCCACCAAAATAACCAATATATAAAGAATTGCACTTACCTTTATTAACTTTTGTGATTTATGAGTTAAGAATTCATTGAATGGGGTTTTGACCATTAACATTACTTTACATCCTTCAGTTTCTGGGATACTACTCCCCGAGACAGAGGTGTTGTGGAACCTTCAGATGTGATGATTAGTTATTTTTACTTAATTAAAGGTATAAAATATTTAGGTTTTTTTTCTTTTTATGATTTTGTTCTGTAGATTGACAATTTTTTGATGAACAGGAGTCTATGTATGTGTATATGTAATGATTGCCCTCTCTCCCAGAGAAAATAATTTTGTAAACTTCGGCAAGTGGATGGTCCTAATTGCTGAAGAGGTAGCGGGTTATATTCTCAAATTGGAATATAACTACTAATTAGGTAATTGTTTAATCATTAACATCACATTAATACATTTAATTGGTAGTAGTTATTGAAATTATTTCCTGAGTTAAAAATCTATTTTATTATTTTCAGATCAATTCTTAGAGCTTGTATTGAAAATCTTCAAATGACTGATGAATTATTAACTACTGATAAAAAACAAGATTACATAGCAATATTTTATAACATAGAACTTATTTGGCATTTATGTGAAATTTTATATGTTGATGCTGTACCAGGTTTGTTGAACTTAATTACATAAACGTGTGTTTTAACATTAATGTGTATATTATCTTATTTAGAAATTAAATAGCCTTCAAAGCATTACGTAAAATTCATGACCATTATTATATTTGTTAGATAGATTTCACATTACTCTTACATTTTTTTTTTTCCATTATATCCTTAAACTCATATCTTTGTTTCTGCTTATGTTTTACTAGGATGCAGTTCTCCTTATTACTTTAAAAAATGACAGTACCTTACTATTTTATATCCAAATAAAATTTATTGTGTTAATTTGGTGAACTCTATGTAAATCAGCTTTCAAGCCTAAAGTTATATCAGGTCTATAAGTTTTCTAAAAAAAGTACTGTGACAAACATTAACTTAATATAAGAAATTTAATAATCAACAACACTATATACTGAAAAGTGTAAAGAATTTAGTTCTTGCTAACTTGAGGCATTATCTTTTGCACATCTCTTTTCCGTACACCTTATCTATCTTCACATGTTTAATTTTTTTAAGTAAGAAAATATACTATTCACAGTTATGTTAACACTATATCTGATTAGGACAGTAACATGTATGTGTGGTGATTATTGCTTAATACCTTAGTTCAGGTCTTGAAAACTAGATGAATAAAGAAGGAAAATAGTTCAAATGGAATAATGGTAACCTGGAAGGTAAGTTGTGCACAGATGGAAATTGTGAGAAAGTACTTCACCAGTTATTAGCGAAACAATTTCATGTTTTCTTAAGGAGATATTAGATAATTTAAAAAAAGAAATGTATTGATCTTCTTTTTATCAGATTTTGTTTTATTGTTATTGAAAGTATTCTTATTCAATGTACTAATGTATATGGACTGTGCATTAATGCTTGGAGGTTGTTTTTTTCCTTTTTTAAAATCTAATGTAGTGTTAATGAATATACGCCTAATATATATGTGTATGTATTAGTGGTGAACAGATTATTTTTTTTAAATCGTTATTGTTATTGTTAAAACTTCAGCCCTTTATGGTTATCAGTTAAGATTAATTCTACATTAACACATTTTTATTCTATTTAGGCATGGAAAGATACCAGTAACTGATTTTTTATTTGTATATTAGATGAACAGTTAAAAGTTATTTTGACAGTGGGTGAAACACTAGGATAGCATTTTAGAACTAAATAATGTTTATGTACATAACTGTTCACCTAAATCATCAGTCATCTGATTTGGCAGTCTATAATGCAGTAACAATATTAATGGTTATGTTTACTGTTGTACTATTGTGGTTTGATAATGAATGTTCAGTTCATATTTATTTATATTTTTTCATTTTTAATTCATTTATTATTATATTTCATTGTGTATATTCCTATGTTTTCTCTGCATATACCGTTATCTTAAAATAAGGAAAGAGGTTTACGCATTTTTATCTTATATCCATTAATTAATTTTTTAAATACGTCACTAATATATTTATTAAACAATTATTAAAAGATTTAGAATTGATAAAAAGTACAAAAATAATAAATCTCTTCTTTTTTTTTATATTTTAAATGACGTTGACTGTTATGAGCATTAGCCATTAACAAATACAAATTATTTACACCAAAATACCACCCTTTATTGTTCAATTTTGATAATCTGTTGGAATCTGTGTATTTACCATTGCCAGTTTTCATATGACCTGATGAAGGCATGATGTGATATAAAGTTAATGATTTGCATTGTTTCTTATGATAAGGAAAAAGATATCATATCCATGTATCTTTTAACAATGTTGTTCGTAATAATTTTCAACCAGGAGAAATTTTCCTTTATTTCAAGATGAAGATAATTAAAATAACAATGAGTAGAATATGTAAGAATTAGTTGGTCTTGAAGGAAAAGTAGTAAATTATTTATTGTGTTATTGAATGAAACAAATACATAGAATGCTATTAAATGAAGTTAAATCTTTTTTTTTTTAATTTAGATTTTAATCATTATTTTGATGATATGGATTTGAACCATCAAATCCCATGGTATAATGATATGCATGAACAAAAGATTTTTTTTTACCTGTTATAATTCAATAAAACTGGTTTTATTGAATTATTATGAAACTTTTAACCTAGGCATATTTTAGGCAATTTAAGCGTTCAGTAACTGTGATTTCAGTAATTTTTGAAAATATTTTAAAACTCAAGGAAAACATTTCAGTACTTCATACATTAAAAACTGTTTTTATTTACTATGTCAGTGAATCTTAGAATGTTTAAAATGTGATAAAATAAAAAAATTATGAAAAGTTATGGTTTAAGATTACAAACATGAACCCATATGATCAATCTGATGGGCACACAGTTAAATGGATTTATGGTAAATAACAGTGAATGTGGTCATGAAATTTACAGGCAGTGAAATCATAACCATGACTGATGCTAGGAAAACCATTAGTACAACTGACATACTTTTTAATATCAGTTTTACTTACTGCAATGACTTTTTTTCGTACCAAAGGGACAGAAGCACTTGGTGTACCTCTAAGCCATTTTGAACAACACATAAAGGTGCGATGTTAAGTTTATAAAACACTGGAGAAATATTGTTGCTACTTCCCGTTTCTTTGCTCTTTAATAGAAGGATCTGATTAGCATATTTACAAGGGTTGATATGGTCCCATGGGATATCTACTGAAATTAAAAAATCTCTGTGTATTAATTATTTTTTCTTTTATTATATCCAATTTCAATTTATTTTGGTCAAATAGAGAAATTCATAAAGCCTAAATATATGTATGAAGACTAATAAGATTGAAAATAGTCAATATCATATTTTAGCTGAGATACATTAATAATACAGTAAGATGTAATTTATCATTCAGGTATTTGGTCAGTAGGCAATTACTGTTACAGATTTTGAAGTAAAGCATGCTTCTATTAATACCAGTTTGTTTGTTTTTCATCAGTTTTATCCATTTGAATCGTTGGGATTTTACTGCACATAAACTTATGCTAATTCAGTTCATTTAAAAACTAATGTTTAATGAATTCATGTTCTTTTTTTTTTAGGTAATGTTGTTTTACCTTACCTGTTGGAATGGATTCGCTTCCATTTCCCAGATACTGAGCGAGCTGCTGGTAGAATATTAACCGGTCTATTAGATCCGGGTGCTGAATTAAGATATAATGATTACTGGGATGTTGTTATTGGACTCATTATGCAAGGTAGTGTTGAAGTTGCTCGGGCTCTTCTACGTTTACATTCTGATGCTGATAAAAATGTCTTTCTTCAAGCGGAATCTGTGTTACGTACATTACCTGTTTATACGGTAACCTGTTGATCATTTTAATTCATACCATTATTATTTATTTTAATTTAAATTTATAAAGTCCACTATAAAAAACATAGTTTGTAACAAGTTCACTGCAAGACACTTTTAACAGGAGCCATCAAGTTTCATCTGTTTAAATAGTTTTCAGTTGTTATGAAATGAATTGTATACTTGTTAATGTATAGGAGATGGGATTTTCCTCCTCAAGTCAAAAATGATTGAATGAAAAGTTGAAGTTTTGTTGTAGCATAAATGCACTTGTTTACAAAACTGCCAATAATATTAAACAATAGAGAAGAGAAAATGAACATCTGATTCTAACAATTTGAACTTCCAGTATTATTTATTTATCGTATAGTACATAGATGAGTTGTGTCTAAAATATTAAAACTAAATATTCAAACATTCCAACCCTCATAGGGGAAGCATCTGCCTTGTGACAATTCTGGTTGCCGTACCAACCCCGCTGTTCCTAGCCCTGATGGGCTTTAATGGAGGTTGTCTTTTGACCCTCTAACTGATTACATATCATAGTCACCAGTCAGGCCCCAGTTGGGATGCCATTGATATAAATGTCTCAGTAGACATTTACATCAGTGAGTTTTGACTTGGTCTTCACCTTCACTGTAGGGTTCTTTCGGACATCTCCTCTGTCCTACATTGTTGCCCTCGTAACTAGCTAACCCAGTTCGCAGAAGCACAAATTTGGTGCTTAGTTTAATACTTTAAACAAGCTTTTGCTTTTCCTGTTTAGCCTCTGGTAACTACAGTTTAGATAATACTTCAGAGGATGAATGAGGATGATATGTATGTGTGTAAATTAAGTGTAGTCTTGTACATTCTCAGTTCGACCATTCCTGAGATGTGTGGTTAATTGAAACCCAACCGCCAAAGAACACCGGTACCCACGATCTAGTATTCAAATCCGTGTAAAAATAACTGGCTTTACTAGGACTTTAAACAAGCTGTGAGTGATTGTAAATGTCTCTTTAATACGAGTCTATTCAGTAGTAATGCGTACCACAAGAAAATATTCTTCACAACAATGAGATTTAGACCTGGTTCCTGTAGCGATCACAATGATCAATTCTTAAGCCATTAGCTTAAATTGTAGCTGTGGGCGGTCTGATCTACCAGGGAGAAGAGGGCAGACCTCTTACTCTCACTTAAATATTCAAACAATTATAATATCGGAGCATATATAATATTTATATGGGTGTAGTTATAAATTTCAATATAGCTAAAAATTGATATCGAGTTTTTTCAGCCCAGGTAAGGTAGCTTGATATACATTTTGTGGATCTCCTTTGTATGCTCGCTGTGGACAGTACTTAATTAGATGTTCAACAGTTTGGAGTGACTCACCACACTCACAACCAGCCGCAGGTAACTCGTCCCATTTGTTCAAAAAGTAATTACATTACCATGCCCAATTCTTATATGATTAATTCTACACCATAATTGTCTTGATAAACTAAAGCCCAGCTCTTGCGCATGGATTGCCTTTATCCATTGGCAGCTGTAGTTTCCATTCCATGAGATCTGCCATTATTGTTTGGTATTAAAATCCTCTATAAGCTTTTTGGCCAGTATCCGTGGAAGTTTTCAAGATTTCAAGCTGATTAGTTAATCCACTGACTACAATGTTGATTGGTGTCGCTGCATTGGTAATCATTTTCCAGAAAAGTAGGAGGCATTCTAGTATATGAGATTTGGTGGATCTTACTGAACTTCCAGTAAGAGGGCCAGTTATGTGTTAATAATAGATTGACCCTCTCATTCTGTCTGCCCTTTTCTATCAGGTTATTTTTAAGACACCTCTTTTCAATTATGATGACATGTTTGAACAGAAATTAAAAATAAATATACTAATCTTTTTGCAGTACATGCAAGGGTGGGCTGAAATGTTTCTGGCCTGACAAAGAAAGCAACAGGTTTTTTGGACTTCTTTGCTTTTATTTTTCAGTTTAATTTCCACAAAGACTAACACACTTTTCATAATGATGCTTTAATGCATCTTCAAAATACCCATTTATAGCATCAGTGACTTCCTTATTGTTCTCAAATTATCCACCAAGCCATTTTTTGAGGTTAGGAAATAGATGATAGTCACTGGGTGTTAAATATGTCGAATAAGGCAGTTAGGAAAGCAATTGGAACTTTAGTTCATTGATTTTACTTGTTGTGACGATTGACAAATGTATTGGATGCACTGTCATAGTGATTCTCCACTTTCTTGAAAGTAACAAAGTTGTCATTTTCAGTAGCTTGTCAAACATAGACTAACAGAGTTACTAACCTGAAATTTGGTGTACAAGCTAGCAATGGATAGTACTATTTAGAATGCCAGTAAGAAGTTAGACCTGCTGGCACCATCTATGTGTCAGGCTGTAAACCTCTCAGCTGTCCTTCATAATATCTCATTTGTTTTCATATAAAAAAGAATACGATAAATTGTTAATTTTTCATTTCACAACTTTTTACATGTTAGAAGCTAATTTTAATCACAAAACTTAATCATATTCTGTTTCAGTTTATAAATTTGTCATGCACAGTTTTATAAATAACATGAAGTTTTGCTAAATGCTCAGTTTTTTGGTTTTTATGTTTTTTAAACAATGTAAAATCTGATATGGAGAACATATGTGACGATTTATATAAATGTATGCATACAACTAATTATGTTTGAGTGAATTTTTTTTTTAATTTAGTGTGCACAATCATTTAACCTTAAAAAAATTCATGGGAAGAATTCAAAGTTGTATTTTATTTTTGCTAGATCAGTTAAAAACTTGCATGTATTTGGTAATAATTACAGTTTTTCTTTTGGCTGTTGATAATTTAACAAATTTTTATTTTAAAAATTTGTATTTTCATGTTATAAAAGATTTATAACAACTTATAATATGTGTTATTAATGTATTATGTAAGACATATATTACATAAAATCATGTCAATATTCTTGAAATTTACTGAGAATCATTTCCCAAAATTATATTTGTAGTTAGTAGGAGTACTTTATTT
Source organism: Lycorma delicatula (assembly GCF_047948215.1). Lineage (NCBI taxonomy): Eukaryota > Metazoa > Arthropoda > Insecta > Hemiptera > Fulgoridae > Lycorma > Lycorma delicatula. The sequence continues at coordinate 9,786,582 of NC_134463.1, read as the reverse complement.
TATGAAGAGCAATGGTTGGTGAAGGTTATAGTCCCTTGTTGGTGAGAACTAGACAGAGATGGTGTTTGGAGTTTGTTAGTGAATGAAAGCCTACCAACCAATTAGAAATGTATAAGTAAGTTATAGTATACAGATTTACACTATGAACTGTAACACTTCTGATGTTAACAGAATAGTAATTAATTATTTCATTAATCGTCAAGAACCAAATTCACATTCATCAAATATTTTCTGCATATATATTTAAAAATAACTATTCTTGGAATTTTATTAAAACAAGGCATAGTTCACAATCATTTTTGTTTATTCAGCTTTTTTATTTATTTGGACTGATTTTTTTTGTATTTAAAGTAGCTCGCAACTAAACATCATTTTAATTTAAAAATCAGGTCATTAATTAAGATTTTTCCTATTTAGGAATACATTTTATTTACATATAACTATAACCTGCTGAAATTACAGATAGTATTATCTTTATTTACAGTCCTTAAACCTTTGTTCTAATGTACATATTTAGTACCACATTAAGAACATGTATACTTTTCTGAAGAATATTATCATTTTCAGCTCCCTTTGATTCAAGTTTCCTTGGGTTGGGCCTTCTACAAAATTTCTCCATCTGCCTCGATCCATGAACCATCTCTCTTCCATTACTCTCACCATATCACCTTTCTTGTGCACTTCCTCCATCACTGTATTTATCCATTTCATTCTTGGTCTAACCCTTGGTCTTTCTGTTTGTTTCCTCTTTATGCATCATCCTGTTTGGTAATCTTCCCTCATCCATCCTCTTTCAATATATCCAAAAGACCTGAGCTTTGATTTTTCCAATTGACTCGACAAGGCTTCCTGATTTCAGTTGCTCTCTAATGATAACTGCTCCTTACCCTATTCCTTCTGGTCTTCACTAGCATGTTTCTCTTGAATTTCATTTCTGTTGCCTCTACTTGACCCTGTCCAGGTTTCTTCCGTGTAGGTAAGAATTGGTACAAAGTATGCTTTACACATAACTCTTACATTGCAAAGGTACCTCTTTGTTTCAGACTAGACTTCTTACACTCTGATAAAATCCACTTGCCTTCACTACTCGTATACTTATTTCTTCAGCCATTCTCCCATCCTTTGAAAAAACTGTTCCCAGATAAGTAAACGCTTTTACCCTTTCCATTTTTCTACCATTCATAGTTATGCCCATTGAATTTCCCTTTTTTCTGTCTTGCACAATCACTGTACTTATCTCAGCACTAAACTTCATACCAAAATTTCTGAATTTCTTCACTCTACAGATTTATTGTGCACCATACATTCCTTTATTATATAACATCCCTCTTCTGTCCTCACGCCACTTGCTCCTGTCTTGTCCTTTTCCTCCTTTCTTTCTTCCAAACAATTTGGGTTTAGGAGTTCACCAAAATATTCTTTCCATATAAAAGTACTTCTTCCTTTCTTACTATTAGATGTTTTTTAGATTATTTTTAATAAACTTTGCGCATCTCTCCCTTTTCTTTTACTTTTAATGGCACCAAACAGCATTTTCTTATTCCCTTGTGAGTCCCTCTCCAGCTCTTCTGTGAACTCTTTCCAACATTTGCCCTTCTCTCTGCTTACAACTTTCTTACATTCATAAATGTAGCTTCCCTACATTTATCTCTGTCTTCATTTTTATGGTTTTGTCTCCATGTCTTCCACGCTATCTTCTTTTCAATTGCTGTCCTTACATCATCATTCACCACTTTTTCCTTTCGTTTATTTTTCCCACTGGTTCTACTACATATCTGCTCTGCTATCCAATATGGTGTTCTTGAAGCACTCCCACTCTTCCTCCACCTCTCTTATTTCTACTGTAGGTAAGCATTTCTTTTTCTCTTCTTTAAACTCTTCCCTTTTGTTGTTTTCTTTCAACTTCCACACTTTAATTTTTTCCCCTCATAACCTTCACTCTGGGAATTTTGCCAAATCTAAACTTACCCATTACCAACCTGTGGTCTACTCCAATCACTATTTCTTCACTCACCACCCTCACATCCACTAGGTCCCTCCTTATCACTCTCTCTCACTCTCTCAACTAACACACATAGTCAATTACCAATTTTTTTCTTTTCTCTCCCCATCTGTACCTCATAACCTTGTTTCTATTCTTTTCAAACCATGAGTTACCCACTATGAAGTTATTCTGTTCACAAATCTATATCATTATTTTAACTCTCCCACCTCTTCCTCCATATCTATGTGGTCCCAATACCTCTATATTCCATTTCTCTCTGTCTCCTGATATTACTGTCTCCTTATTGTCTATGCAGCTTTCCAGTTTCTCTAAGAACTGTTCCATATTTTCTTCAACACATCCCACCTTTGCTGCATAGACTTTTGATAACCTGGGTCGTATGATTCTAACATGTAATGCCTCCACCCTCTCCACACTCTCCTTTATCTCCTGTCAGGTCCTTTTACGCACTGCCCCTGATTTACTACCCTTGTCACTGCGCTTGAAGGAGATGTTGATTTATTTACTGGCAGCTGACACTCGCCATGTCACAAGACCTTTTTCAGCTTAGTGGTATTTTTTAGATACATTGCCTCTCCCTCTTGGCAGTACCCAGGTGGGTCACCCCTATATCTACTTCTGAACTATCGTCAGGACCAGTGTTCGAGGAGGTTGAAGGTCACAGTATCCCACCATACCACAGGTGCTGCTGCTGCCTGTCCAAGATGCTTATTTGGGACACCCCTTATTCACAGCTACCCATTATACTGATGGCCTTTCCCCCATCCACAATCCAGGGGATACACCTGTTGCCTGTAGCTAGGCTCTCAATTCTTAGGACACGGTTACCTAGAATAAATCAGATTTATTTTTCTTTTGAACTATTTCTTTTAAAAAAAATATACAGTTTCTGGTTTCTTTTCCTAAACCATTTAACTTTCTCTAGAAACATTTTTGATTTTTTCTGTTTCTAATTGTTGAAAGTGCAACTGTGCTCCATCACTGTATGAAATTTCAATGTTTAAATCATAATCTTGATATTATTCACCATTGTGACTGACGATCTTTTGATGAAAGTAAAGAATAAAATTAGTATATTTTTTTCACTGTAATCTAAAATATTATTTACTAAAAGAGTTTTAAGTGAGATTTTTAAAAGAGTTTTAAGTGAATATCATATTTTTCAGCAACCAGCAGGTTTACGTTGTAATATTTAACATTCATCATTATCAGAGAATCTTTTTTGTACACTTGTATCATTATTATCTATATGAGGAGTGCTGAAAATTAATGCACAGTCACTCATAACACAATTGAAAAGAGATAGTCAAATGAAACAAATACGGTACAAAGTACATTTTATTTTCTACATATATTTTACTTTTTTTTTCTTTTTTTTTCATCACAATTTACAACTGCACATTTCTTTCAATGGTAAACCAGTTTTTTCTTTCAGTCAATGAAGAATACTGGCAGTCTTTCCTTGATCCACGCAACATCACTGCATCCTTCAGTTCATCATACGTGGTGAAATAAATAACCTGTATTTGTGAAAATGTTTTGCCAAATCTAGTGCATATGGAGGCTGTCAGATTTTAATTTCGCAAGCTAATTCTAATATGTGCTCTAAAATTTTATATTGCTATATGAATTCTACCTTTTTCTTTATTAATTTTAGTTTGGTTTTAGTGATTTGGACACTATCCTGTTAACTGATTTTTTTTTAATAGATATATGGTGGTTTGTCTACTGCAGAATTCAAGACAAGATGGCATACATGGCAGACAAATGTAACTAGTAAAATTGAAGCTGGTGTTTTTTCTTCAAGCCCTCAGCTTACTGTTATAATGAAGGTAGTTTTGTTTCATATTTTTTGTTTAACTAGTTTTTAAAGAATCCTATTTTAGATATAATTTACTTAATATTGGACTAGTCTGTAATTGGATCAACGTAATCATCAATTTAATCATGCACTTCTAATGTACTTCAGCAAGCAAATCAAAATATATAGTTGAAAGGTTATAAATATGTGGTAATAAATTTATTTATGAAGAAGGAGTTAAGCAATTATATGATTTTTGATTTTAAATAATTGAGAGAATATTCTGTAATCATTTACAGAAACTAAAAATGTATAACCATAAAATTTGATTAATAAATAAATTACCATCATCAGTAATTTATTGAGAAATTATTAAGATTAGTATAAGTATCAAAAGCAAACATAGAACCAGTAAATATTTTATTGCTTTCATATGCTAAAATATTATTTTTCTCAATCCTACGGAAAAAAATTATAAAATTTTTATTGTATTTTGGAAATTAATGAATTGGATTACTCAAATTTTATATTTATAAAAACAAAAATAATTTATTTTTTGGCAAAATTGATAGAGATAAAATGTTTCATTCTTTTATTATTACTGTATTGCACTATAAAACTGTATTGTAGAAAACTTATCACACTATAAGTAATAAGTTTTGACAGTGGATTGGTTCCAAAACGTGTCACCATATAAAAGAATGAAGCTAAGAAAGGTAATAGCAGAAAAGATAATAGAAATTATTATTTTAATAAGAACAATAAAATTGATACTTTCCTCACTTCCTGTTCACTGTACAATTTTAAAAGAACACTTTAATTGTGACAGTTGTTGCATGACATTTTTAAATTTTATGCAATTTATTTTAATTTGTTTTATCATATCTTTATATTATCGTGTTTTTCAAAATAATGGTATTACCATTGAAGAAACATTTATAACATGTATGTATTATATAAATTTTATTTTTGTGATCAATAAACACTAATTTTTATCATTATTAATTTAGAAAAAGGAAAATGTTTTATGGAATTTATATTATTTACAGATTGTAAGTGGAGATGATGGCATTATTGATGAAATGAAATCACATTGTGATACATGGTACCAGTTAATGGTTGCTGTTTTACTTTATACAGACCCAACAATCAAATCATTTGATCTCAGCTTTAATTCAAATCTTTGTATTGAGGCATTTGGTGGTTCAGATCGTTTGAAGTTACTTGATGAAACAATTTTGGCTGTTTTAGAATGCAATATTTTGGAGGTAATTCATTTTTTTGATGTAATAGGATAACTGTTGATGTTGGTGAGGATAAGTTGATGAAAATTCACTTTACAACTGTTACAGAACTTAGAATTTTGTGCCGAGTAATTTTGAAATGCTGAAAGTGAAATTAAGGTTCAAAAACAAATATACAAGGTGAGCTCCTCACCTTATGCCAAAACTTAAGGTAAATTATTATGTGGTCAAATGTTTTGCTTCTTTTTTTTGGAAAAGAGCGAGGAAAATTTCTTAATTATATTGTTATGTATGATGAGGCTTGGGAAAACCACTTTATTTCTGAATAGAAGAGAAAAAACACAAAGTAGAAACATAAGAAACTCTTCCGAGAAAAGCAAAAATAATAATAATTTTTTAATAGGAATGATTAGATAAAATTAGGCAAAAATAGTCCATGGTTGACCGCTGGAGATTAGTTCTAGTTTATTACATTGAACACTTGAGGTTATTATCTGATTATATAGCCTCCATGGAGCTAAAACTCTTGTGGGTCCAACTGACACTAATGAGTGTAATAGGAAATTATGAATTATGAAAAAATTTTATTAGGAATGATTAGATAAAATTTATGATAATATTACAAAAAAGATTATGAAGATGATTACAAAAATTATCTTTTATTTTCTGTTTTGTATTTTTATTTATATATTTATTATAAATACTGTTTTAATCTAATCATATTGTGAATTCAGGACCTACATATGTATTCTAATGTTTACCCATTTTTTTTAAAGATATTTCTTCTGTAAATTTTTATAAAAACAAAACATTTTGTTGAGTTAAAGTTAATTTCATTATCAAGCAATATACTCGTTAATCAATTATTATTATTATTCTGTATTGTTTTTCTGTTATTTTAAAATTATAAAAATTGAGTTTGACATTGTTACAGGTGATAAAAAAGCTTCACTTTATGTCTGACAGTGGGTGGTGTGCAACTCATCTAACCAATTTATTGTATTATTGTGGGCAATTTGATATTAAAGATAAACAGGAATCATGGTAAGTTTACTATCATGTTTACTCTCATTTTTTGATTAAATTTTTGTAAGTTATATATAGTTACACAAAGCATTGTTAAACTCTGCCATTACATTTCTTCACTGGCATGAAGAAAAGCATCAATATGAGTTGAAAAGTGGAATAATTAGGTATTCTAAACGTTTATAAACAAGAGTATTTAATTTTACCTTTGTCACACTAATCTAATCTTCTAGATGGCAGAATATGAAAATAAAACAGTCCAAATCATATCTACTTGCTTACTCCTTTGATCTTTGCTTACCAGCTAAAGATAAGCATTTTAAATATATAACATTTTAATTATACTATCAACGGTATATTGTAGGTACACATGGTTTGTTGAGCATCTCTTTGCCGAGACTGTTGTTGACATTTATTTAGCTAACTGATTTATTAATATTAAGCAACAACAAATATGAACAGCAAAAATACTGTACTCGTGCAGTGTTACCTTCACTGCGCCAAATCCTGTAGTTAAGCATTATAGTTGTCAGCTGCAAAATGTTAAACAAAACTGTACCCATGCAGAAGTGGTAATTTATGGCTTTACCCATTCAGTTTCCATTTTTCATTTTCTAAAAATGAAAAATTCAACATTATTGGAGAATATTGAAAAAATAGCTATTAAAGCTTGTAGGCTTTTGGTAGGACCAGAAAAAAGTTGTTATTAACAGGAAGTTATGAACTATTAATCCAAAATGAGGTTTGTGTGTATCTGTGTGCATATCTAACTGTAACATAGCAATAGCAGAAAAAGGGCTGTGTCGGAACCAAGGATGCAGGTCCTTTATGTATAGAATACAACATGTTGTTGGATTTTAAAAACCAGTGACAGGCAGAATTTAGGTTTAGAGAGATTTAGATTAATTTTATTTAACATGGCCCATTGGTATATATGTAAATATAAAAATTTACATCCTAGCGCTTTCAGAAAATTATTTCCATCTTCAGGGACATATCGTAACTAATTATACATATAATAATAATAATACATCACACATTAAATGAGTTAAAAAAAAAAATATTTGTATAAATATAACAATTGATCATCAGTTATTAAAATCAAGTCATGTTATATTTACACAAATATTTTTTTTTTATTATCTATTTTTATTTTTTATTTTATTTTCTAAATATTTTTTATTTTTATAACTCATTTAATATGTGAAGTATTATTATATATATAATTAGTTAGAATATGTCCCTGAAGATGGAAATAATTTTCCAAAAGAAAAGATGTTGGTAAGCGGATTAATAACTTTTTATTTAGAGAAATTTTTTTGGTCACCTACAGAAACCTTGTTCAGAGAGTAATGTGTTTTGAAAAAATGGCTTATTTATTCTGGGCTGAGAAAGCTGTTGATAAGAATGGATCATTGGTACATAAGGTAACTTATACATGGCATGAGACTGATGCTGATGTTTCTTGCAAAGGTTGGGTGTGTTTCCTAGTGTGGTTGGCAATTGCATCGCCATGAAGTTTAAGTTGAATTGAATCTAAATACAATGAATTGCATACAGATTTGTTTGAGCATCAATGTTAAAGTCTTCCATGATTATCCTCAATACTTCAATGTTCATAATCTTATTCTTGCTTCTTTTCTTTGAATTCTCATACTACTTTATAGTGAAGAGAAGTATTTTGAAGTCTGAATGGAAACACTTGGGTGAATATTAATGACAATAAAGCTTGAAATTGGCATTGAGTGTCATGTCTGCAAGGTATACATCTCCCACAGTCTTCAGTTTCATGTTCAAGTCGATCTAGATCACTCTATATTCAGTGGGGACTATTTAGATCAATGCAGATTATGATGGCATTCTATAGCAAATGTATTACATTATATGTATATTAGTGGGTGAATTTTTTCTTTTTTTTTTACGTAAAAAAGGAAAATTTCATTGAACTTGTAATTAATAAAAGATACTTTTATACTCAGAAAGTATCTTTTCTTTTAACATAACAAAAAAAAAAAAAATGTTGGCTTTCAGATACTTACCTTCATTGAAGGTTTCAAAAAGTAATTGAGAGTATTATGTTCACAACAAAATTATTTTAGTAATGTTAAGATATTAGATGGGATTTTAATAATATTTCGTTCTAAAATAAAAATTAAACATTTATTTAAAAATTATATTTTAATAATTTTAAATCCATGTAATGATGAATTAAATTTTATTATTGAAACTAATAATAACAGATGTGTCAATTCTTTTTAGATATAAAGATAAATAATAAAAATTATGAGAAAATTAAAGTTTTTTTTTTTATTCCAGCTAATAAAAATTCTGTACCAGAATTTAGGAAAAAAAATTAAAACAGATTAAGTAGCAAGTTAGAATGAATATAATGATTTTTTTTTTTGTATAGGGAACATAAATAAAAGATTAATTAAAAAGATTATAGAATAAATAAAATACTTAATTCTTAAAACCTTTATGATATTCTCTTCTTGCGTGACAAAATAAACAAATATGGAAAATTAATTTATGTTAAATTTCAGAATTATGTAGTAGTGTGTATACTGTTAAAATTCTGTTACTGTAAATAAAGATAACAAAGTTTACTAGTTGTTTTTTTTTAATTATAGATTTTCATATACCATGCTTCCCAAAGTATGCAACTGGTAACTACTTTTCCAAATATTAGTCATTCAATGAAACAATATCTGAAATACTGATATCTTTATAAATTTAACAAAGACCTCTTACCTAACCTTATGTTTCATGTTATACATTAAATCTACATGATAAAATTAATATGATCTTACTGTATTTAGAAATTTACTTTTTTTTTTCCCCGCAGTGTTAAAAGAGTAAAAGATGTTTTGTATGATTTTGTTTCAGTCGATTAGATGAACACCTTATTATTGAATATGGATCATTGTTAATGTCACATAATTCTTTATGGCAGGTTGGTGTGAGATATTTAGATCATTGTCCAACACAAGGTCGAGCTTGTCTTGAATTACTTCTACCTAGACTAAAACGTGGTTCAGAAAGTAGAACACTTAAAATTATACAGATTGCTGCTGATAGAGATTTGCCAGATATTGGTAATTAATAACTTTTTTATTTTACTGAGAATTGTTTTATTAGGTCTAATCATTATTTACTATTTCCCTATTCTTTTATTAGCAAGTGATTTTTTTTTAATGGTTTTGTTATTTATTGTGGTGTTATTACTTCATCTATAAGGATGTGTATATCTACGAGTTCAGAATTATTTAAGTTCCACAAGCTATTCAAAATTTTCTAGGATATTGGATAAAATAGTGTATCAGTTTACTATGAAAAATTAATCAAGAACATAATTCTTTTTTCTTGCTTTTTTTATATAACAATATTAAAATACTAAGTCTATAAATGCTGTGTATGTTGGTTTGTTTTTCTTTAATCTTTCTTCTACTTTAATCTGAGTGCTAAAATTGCTTCCCCTGAGCCTATACTTTTCCTGAAACCAAATTGGTCGTCTCCTAAACTTCTTCCATTTCCTGCTCAATTCTTCTGTACAGAATTCTAGATTTTTGATGCACGAGTAGTGAAGCTAATTGTTCTCTATACTTCACATTTATCTGCTCTTGCTTTCTTTTGGTATCACGACAATAACACTCTTTTTGAAGTCTGACGGAACTTCCCCTTTTTCGTAAATATTGTCAATTTGTATAATCTATCGCTTCCTCACCTGCACTGCACAGTAATTCTGCAGGTATCCTGCCTATCCAAGGAGCCTTTCTGCCATTCAAATCTTTTAATGCTCTATTAAATTCAGATCTCAGTATTGTATTTCTCTTTTCATCCTCTTTGACTTCTTCTTCTTCCTTTATAACACCAGTTTCTAATTTATTTCCTCCGTATAACTCTTCAACATATTCCAGCCACCTATCAACTTTTTCTTTCATATTATAAATCAGTATACCATCTTTATTTAACACATTATTAGATTTTAATTTATACCCCAAAATTCTCCTTACCTTTCCTCTGTGCTCTGTCTATTTTACCAATGATCATTTCTCTTTCCACTTTTGAACACATCCTTAATCCACTCTTCTTTTGCTAATTTGCACTTCTTGCTTATAGTATTTCTTAATTGTCTATAGTTCCTTTTACCTTCTTCATCACTAGCATTCTTATACTTTCTACATTCATCCATCAGCTGCAATATATCCTGTGACATCAAAAGTTTTCTACCAGTTCTCATTATTCCACCCAAATTCACTTCTGCTGATTTAAGAATTTCCTTTTTAACATTCTCCCGTTTTTCTTCATTTTCTACCTTATCGCTTTTACTCAGACCTCTTGTAATGTCCTCCTCAGAAATCTTCTTTACCTCCTCTTTCTCAAGCTTATCTAAATTTCAAAGATTTTTCTGAAGGTTTTTAAACCTCAATATACATTTCATCATCACTAAATTATGGTCGCTATCAGTGTCTGCACCAGGTAATGCTTTGCAATCGTTAGTTGATTTCTAAATCTTTGTTTAACAATGATATAATCTACCTGATACCTTGCAGTACCACCAGGCTTTTTCCACGTGTACATTCTTCTATTATAATTTTTAAACTGGGTTTTGGCATTTACCAAATTATACTTCGTCCAAAACTCAATAAGTCGGTCCCCTCTTTCATTCTTATTGCCCATCCCGTATTCACCCACAACATTTCCTTCCTTGCCTTTTCCGATGCTTGCATTCTAACTATTAGTAAATTTTCATCCCCTTTTATGTGTTTAGTTGTTTCGTCAATTTCTTCGTATACACTACCTCATCATCATCATGGATACTTGCATGCATGCAGATGTTAATTATTGTTGTTGGCTTAGGTTTTGATTTTATCATTATTACAATGATTCTATCACTAAGCTTTTTGAAATAGTCTACTCTCTTTCCTATCTTCTTGTTCATTATGAAACCTACTTCTGCCTGCCCTTTATTTGACATTGAGTTTCTAAAATCACCTGACCAAAGGTCGTTTTCCTCTTCCCACCAAGCCTTGCTAATTCCCACTACATCTACATTTTACCTGCCTGTTTCCCTCTCTAAATTTTCTAATATACCAAGCTTTATTAGACTTCTAACATTCCACGGTCCGACTAGTAAAATATTATTTTTTAATTTTCTGGTGATCCTTCCTTAGTAGTCTCATCTAGAGAACCAAACAGGGGACTAGTTTATCTCCGGAATATTTTACCAAGGAAGGTGCCTCCATCTTTGTTAAATGAAAATGAAGAGAGCTACACTTTCTTGGAATAAAAAACAGCCGTAGTTTTCCATTGCTTTTAGCTGCACAGTACTCAGAAGAATGATTGATGTCGATATGGCCGTTTAAGTCCTCCTGACCTGTCCCCTTAACAACTACCGAAAGAGCTGCTGCCCTTTCAGGAATCATTCCTTAGTCTGGCTCTCAACAGATACCTCTCCTATTTGGTTGCACCTTCGGTCCAGCTACTCTGTATCACTGAGCACTCAAGCCCCCTCACCATTGGCAAGATCTCATGATTCATAGAGAGGGTTGAACTACATATATATATATGTATATTTGAAATCTTCTGTATCAGTAAAATAACTTATGATTAAGTGTAGTTTAGTTTTTTAAGTATAATTTATGTAGCACCATCATGAAAGTAACCTACTTACATGTTTTTTTTGCCACATGATTGTTTTTATCAATTCTTCAATCATATCTATTTTGCAGAAATAAAATCACATCATACCTCATTACATACTAATAAGTTGCCAGGTATTATACCAGAATTACCTCTTGGTTTTTTAAGCTTTGTAAAATTTTTAAATCACTAAGAATCATTAAAATTATAACATTCAAATTCTTATCTTGTAGTTCTACGTCACTCAGGTGATAATGACAAGCTAAGTAACGCAATTTTGTATTAAATTCAGTTTGTCAGTTCTCTTCAGGTTATGATTGCAAAAATTCATTCTTCCTACACCTCAGAAAATAATACAACCAGCAAGGTTGGGTGAATATACTGTCCATGAAGTGTCATACGTTTCTCTTAGGACATCTTTACATGATTGGATGTGATTGCCACCATTTGCCTCTAACAAAGAGTTCTTGGCTGTTACTCCAAAATTTGCAACAATAAACATTTACATTTTGACTTTCGAGTTGTCGTTTATGAAGCTTTCTTCATGAGTTTTGTTATCTAACCAGTACACTGAAAACTGTTCATTAACAAGACATGGTTGATGATATGTAAAATTCTCCCCTTGATAAGCTTGCCTACTGGCTGAATGTTGCAGAGCTGGGTTACAAACATATGTCCCACTTCTTCAGTGTTTGTGATGTTTAAATGCTGCAAATTTCACTACGAACTGTTTAAATTTCTTAGCTGAACTTCCAGCTCTCAATTTTGTTACTTTTATCATAATTGTATTTTTATTAGGACCCTAGAATTTTGATAATGCTTGAAGTATATTGAAAATAATCATTGCATTTTGATGACAGAGCCATGAATTTTAAAAATTAAGTTTCTGTCATAGACAGAGGCTGGAAACTGAAATAGTAAATTGCTACTCAAGAATATAATTCTTAATGACCCTTCATCTCTAGTGCTTGAGCAGTGGTGACACAATTTAAGGCTATTCACCTAAACTCCTGTGTAATCTAATCTTCGTTATGTACAAGTTTGCCATTTACATGTCTTATGTGTAAAATTGTTAACTTTTACTAGTTTTTTTATTTTTATTTTAAATCTATTCTACCTTTTCCATCTTTTATCACTTTACTATCGGTGTAGTAAAATTCTTCAGATTCTGTTAATTTATATTTCACATCATCATTTTTGTCGGTTTATTTATTGTTTTCTTTCTGTTAACATTCTTTTTTTTTCAGTAAATAGTATATGTAAAGTAGAAGGTATGCGTTGTCTCCAGAGAAAACGTGTTGGTCAGGCTCTATGTTGGGCTCTTAAATCACAAGATCCTGGATTTGCAACATATATTGCTGATTCATTACTTCATCATTATACACAAGAAGGAAGTTTTCATTCTCTTGATTTACTAGATAATCTTGGATCATGTATGTTAATCAGTGACCGGTTAACATTTTTAGGTGTGTATTTTAGATATTAAGATTGTTGTATATAAAATAATTATTTTTAAAACTCATTTTAAAGAATTGCTTTAACACCTTTTATCAGAACAGCACCATAAAATAATTTTTTTTTTTATTTATGTGTTGATTTTGAGTTAATTGAAAATCTATCTGCCAAATTTCAGATTTCTAGGGCATTCTGGTATTTGTTTTACAGAACATATAAAGGAACTAGCAATTCTATAAAAAAATTGCCAATTTCTTTTTTAGGAAAATAGTTACATTTATCTGCAGATAAATTATGACAATTTTATCTACAGAGTATAACAAAAGTTTCTAACTTAATTATTGTATAACTCTTTGGTTATAAACCAAAATTATTATTTTTTTTTTGATAATCATTTGATAATCCAGTATATTAGAAAATCTATCAAAGTGATGGCTTTCAGTAGAAGGAAGGTGTATTATTTATTCTTCTGTAAATAAATTGTTTCATTGATGGACTTCATACCATTTCCTGCTTCGCTTTTTCTTCAAAACCATTGGTAAGATCTTGTTCAGTATTATTTTTTATTTTGCTTCATTAAAAAATCAGTTATTCTTAATCGGGTTGCATTCTTCATATTCTGAAGGCTAAAAGATATTTAATTACAATTCAATGGAATTTCAAAAATAAACTTGTATTAAAGTTAACATTTTACTTGTTCCCATTCCACCATAATTAACAAAGAAGTTGGGGATTTTGAATTACATGCAGAATAAACACGTAAGTAAGATAACTTTAATACAATTATATGAACATTTTTATAATTACCAGCTGTTATGAAGTAATCAGATTTCTGTTGAATTTTTACTACTTACATACGTTACAAAACCTAAAGGTTTTGTAAAGGCGCACAGCTACCCTGTGTAACAAGCGATCCAGTTTCATCAGTCATTTGACAACATATTCATGATTCACATGCTATTATTGTAATTTTATTTATATTAATTTATAATGTAATTAAGAAAAAACTAAATGAAAGCATTGATTCTGGCTTAAGCAATTAAAAAACATACATTGAAGTATTTTAAATTTTATTTGAATGCCGAGAGATGACATTATACTCATCGACTAAAACTGACAAAGAAAATGTACAGAAATTTTCGAGAAACCATTTCGGTCCAGGATAGCTACAAGATTTAAATTCTTGGCCACTGGAGCTAAATAATCATTTTACAGTATGGTTTGCTCTGCCTTGTGAGGCAACCATATCTCTATTGCATACGGCAAATCTTTTGAACTTGCCTCATGCAGCAGCCATAGACAATTTATTCATCTTTAAAAATGTTACAAATCCGTAATAAACCATGAAATAATTTTATCCCACTAATTATTGTATAATTATTGAATATTTTCAGGTAAATATTGTGAATTTCATCAGCTTTATAGAAATGGAGCATTGAGGGAAGCAGCTACTCTGTTAACATCTTTGTTTGCATCTAAACTTTGTCCAAAATAGTAAGTTTATTAGAACTAAGTTTAAATTTACTTGTTATAATTTACATAGAGTATAGATATGCTATAAAATTATTATGGTATTTTCATAAGAGTAATTCACCACATAAAATTTTATATAAAAATGTGGTATAAAAATTTGTAGCTTGTAAAATATTGGCAAGAACAACCTGGAAAGTGAGCCAGATAATTCCAAGTAATTATTACTGGTTACCATTAGACCAGTAATACCAGTACTACCAGTAAGTGTTACCCTTATAATAAATAATAAGGGTTGCCAGATTTCAAATTCTCTTTCAGGCTTGACACCCTGTTTTGAGCTCTATTTAATTTAATGAGTTGTTACAGTGATCCATTCTCAATTTTCCCTAAACTCCTTCACGACTAACTCTGACAAATTTAATTTATCTAGTTTACTGTATTTAACTATTAAAAACCACCTATGTACACATCAAATTAACAAGATTAATATAAAACTTACCGATTTTTGTAATATTATGCTTCACGAATCCATAGGGCTATAATCGATTATAAATGTTTACATTCAACAGTGGTAATGCATTACATAATATTACAGTATTTTATATAACTGATGATGAATGAATAAAGTTTATTATATAGATTATTATATTCTTATTAAGCTGCTATTTTATTGATGTGTCCATAAGTGATTTGAAATATTTTTATACAGAGACTTGAAAAATTATAGTAAAATACAATTAAATGCTATAAGTTAATAGGATTCACAGATGATCTACAAAAGTTGAATTTTTTACAAGTTAACTTTGTTCAATATATTTCAAATATTCTACAAATGTATAACTGCAAAATTTTAAAAACCACCTTGCACTCATCCCTATCAACAGTAGCAGTGTCATTAGTAGTCCTATATAATTATCATCAAGCTTTAGAATTTCCTTAACGAAACAAAAGTTTTAAAAATTATCATTGAGTGTGATTTTTTTTTTTCACCAGTCACAAACCAATTCATCTGCTATAAGATCTGTCTACCTGGATTTGAATGTTACCGCAATTTGAAATGTACTAATTATTTATTTCTTGGTTTTTTATGCAATTTATTCAGACTTTGAAATATAAATGTATTTTGTCTTAACTTTTCTAGCTTCTGGTTAACTCTACTGATGGATGCATTGCCTCTTCTAGATTCGCAAGATCCTCCGATTTTATCATCAGAAGATACAAGTGAACTATTATCTTGTTTAGAAGAATTAACAATAGAAAGTAAAGATATTGATTCTAAAAAACATTCATCAAATAATTCAGAAAAAACAAAGTTAATAAGATTAGCATTAAGTAAAAATCTTGCTAAGTCTCTTATTTATGAAGCATGTCATCCACCATTAACTGCTGATTGAATGGGGATTTTTTTATCATTTGTATTTTTTGGTGAGTTGTGACGTGTTTAGTAACATAATCATATCTGTTTACAAAGTCAGTAATTTAATATTGGTTGATTAGAAAATCATTTCTGCTTTCTTAAGTAAAAAGGAATCCTCTGAATTTATTTTTGGTTGTATCTGTTTTCTTGTTCATTGTTACAATTGTGTGTGACATTCTTGCTTTGTTAAATTTGTTAGTAATAGAAATTATATATACTGTTTTAAAAGTGTTTGACCTAAGTTGATGATTCATATGTCTAAAATGATTTTAGCTGATTAACCTTCTGCAATCCAATTTTACATATGTATAAGTTTTCCCATTATTTATGTTATTATTTGAATAAGTACACGTTCAAATCTACTTTAGTTATAAATACTGGTTAATTAAAAAAATTAACAGTAATGTGAACTTTTATTATTTATTCACTTATATGCGCAGATAGGAGCAATTTTAAATTAGTTTAAATCATTGTTCATATTCTCAAAACTAGTTTGTTGAAAAATATCTGTATTGATAACGTCCTGTTTTAATTCAACCTTTTAATATTTTGTCTCTTTATTTGTATGTATTTGGGCCAACTGCATTATCCAGTTTTTACAAAATTTTGTAAGTAAGATTTCATACTGTTGGGCACAACATTTATGTATAGCAACTTCTAATAGAATCTTTATTGCAAAGTAGCAGTAGATATAGTCTTTATAATTTGGAAGTTAAAAACCTAGTAATCCAATAAAATTTTGACCCGTTTCCACTCCAAAGAATTAGATTTTAAAGACCAGAACTACTAATCTACGTGTGGATTGCCAAGTATATTTTTAGTACTTTAAAGTAATTTTCACACAATTATTGTAAAAATGTTACTTTTTTCAGTAATGAGGTTAATGTTATTATTGGATTATTTTTTTGAAAATACACTGCATATTTCTTACCTCTGTCAAAACCTTTCATCAACCATCAATTAAAGTATTATCTGAATTAGCCAGTAATTGCTATATGAGTGAAAATCTAACGTAAATGTACATATACTTTTTGTAAAAGTACTCAAGGGAGGTTTCACATGAATTTTTTTTCAATTTGAGAATTTCTAAGAAAACCATATTTCTGGCAATCAAGAGTATAAAGTCTCTTATCCATAAATAATCTTCCTAGGTGTAATTTTGAGGATTATTTATATTAACAAAAGGTTTTAGACCATTAGAACAACATTTTTCATATTTGAGTTTTTTTTCTTTCTATAATTTAATGTATGTTCCTTTTACAGTTACATAATATCTTGTTATAAAAAAGAAAAAGTGGATGGCATTAAATAATGATTATAGTCATTAATAAATATCCATTTCCCTTCAGATAAGGTAAAATCCTTTCACTTGCTTAAATTTAGTGTTCTGTATAGTAACCAGTCTATTAAAAATGTGGCTTCTGACATCAGCATAGATTTCATGTTTATGTTTACTTCTCACTTTTCAATTTATAGGATGCCCAAGACATTCCAGATAGAATGCAGAACCATAAGGTTGTAAAGGGTTACATTAACTAAGCGATTTAATGATAAATTTCTCAAACAATTTTTATGTGATTTTCATAACATTTTTATATGTTTACTTTAGCATGTTTATATGCATAATTTAACATGTTTATAGGTTTAGCAGCTATAGGCTATAATGCCCAATTAAAACCAGTTAAGAGAGTCCAATTTCAGTGTGATTGAAAAGTGCCAAGAGGTGAACAGGATTCAAACTAGAACTATTGGGATGAAAGACAAGACATTTTTTGTGTTATGTATTGTAGTTTTTTCTACACGTTTCCTCATGTAGCTGTTTTTCACAAAACAGTTGGAAAAAATGAATCGTACTTTCTGCTCCCATTTAAAAAATATTATTTGGAAGGTTGTTGTAGTGATGCTATTCTAAGTTTTTGCTACACAAATTGATGTGATAAAGTTAGATAAGACATGTCTTATCTCAATATTCTGTGCTAGGTGGTTTATATTAACCCTTTGTGGTCAGACGGCCAGTATAGCTGGCCACAGCCCGCTCTCGGTCAGTTTGGAATATATACAGCACTAACAGTGCTCACAGCTCAGACAGCCAGCAAGACTGGCCACATACCTGTCGTTGTTGGCTCAACTGCCATCCTGACTGCTCTGCCCCACCAGCTCAGAATTGTTTATCATTCATTCCTAAATATTTACATAGGGCATTTAATTAAAAAAACAACATTAATTTTACAATAATATTTACATTTTTTTTTTTATTGACAAAGAATAGTTTAAAACAGTTTTGATTAATTTTTACTTTACTGAATATAACATAATAAAATAATATTTAAAAAGAAACTTTGAAGTATAAGAAAATTGTCCAGCACATTTGTTTAACTTGCTAGCTATATTGTGGTTTATTTTTCAGAATGGTATTTTTCAAAGCATTCACCCATGTGTAGTCCAGGGTGTTTCTGACAGGTCTTGTAAAAAATTTGCTTCATTTTCTTTCTCCTTCAGGTCTTCTATCTCTACAAACAGTGCAGTCTTTTGTTAAAAGCCTGTGTTGGGAAATGTAAAAAAAGATCGGGAAACACACTGCACAATTAGTTAAAAGGCTGTCCGTTAGGTTACAACATTAATCACAGAACACAAAAGAAATACACTGTTTCTATAGCAGCATGTTTTGATTGGCCAGTACTGCTGGCCATCTGAGCTGTGAGGAACACGACTGTGCAAACAGTTCTGACTTGATAGGTAAAATGGCTGCGGCCAGTACTACTGGCCACCCAACCTCAGTGGGGTAATTTTAAATACGTCATCCGACCACAAAGGGTTAATAGAATTTAAAATATACAAGCAAAATATATATATATATATATATATATATATATATATATATATATATATATATATATATATATATATATATGAGTAGGAGAAAGATTGTGCACAAAATAATACACAATGCTCCCCAATTATTCTGCAAATTGGGATATGTACTGGGTGAGTAAATTATGTTTCTGTTGTTTAATGAATTTACAAAACTTTATTTCTTAATTAAATTAATTTGATTCTAGTAAAAAGAACAAAATTAATTTAGTAATTATTGCTAATAAGTTCAGTAGCTAAAGGTTAGTTTTAATTTATCTCGTTATGTAAACTGTATTTGCTGCAGACATACTGTTAAATCATAATTCATGCATTTGAAGTTTACCAGAGGTGGTACAAATTATTTTTGAATTTGATATTGATAAACTTGATAAGAAGTATAAAAAAATTGCATAACAAATTAGAATTTATTGGAAGATGTAAAAGAAGGTTAGAATTCAAAAATATTTTTAAAAAAAGACTTCAAAATATTTCTTAATAGAAAATAATAAAAAGAAAATTAATTATGAATTTTTGATTTATTAGTGAAGACTAGTAATATTAATCAATTTAAAGGTATTTGAAGTACCAGATTTAACAAATATTCATGTAACATAGAGGGTAGATATAAACTATAACAAACTAATGTAACGTTTACTAAAACACATAAATCATATAAATATCAATTTGTAAATCAAGTGTATTTTTGCCAAAATGGCAAACTAACTTTTTAATTATTGGAAAGAAAATTTTCCATAAAACTGCCAATGCACAACAAGATAAGTAAACTATAATAGATTAGCATGTGTAGTGTAAGTAGAAATTAGAGACAATAACTATAAAGACAATAACTAGTAAAGACAGTTATTTTTACATGGATTTGAATACTAGATCGTGGATACCGGTGTTCTTTGGTGGTTGGGTTTAAATTAACCACACATCTCAGGAATGGTCGAACTGAGAATGTACAAGGCTACACTTCATCTACACTCATACATATCATCCTCATTCATTCTCTGAAGAATTATCTAAACGGTAATTACCAGAGGCTAAACAGGAAAAAGAAAGAAAGAGACAATAACTATAATTAATTAATAAAACAGTAACTGTAATAAGAATGTTTGTTCAGGAAAGGGTTTTCACTGATAACTGGTTATTGAACTAAATAGTACATTTTTTATACAGAATTTAAGAGTAATATATTACTAGCAATTATACTCATTTGTTAAGTAATTTCAGATTCATAAACATTTTCAAGCCTTATCACCTAGGTTTAGATGTAGCTATATTTAACCTATTTATTTTACACATTTATTTATACTTATATTTACTATGTAGTAGAAAAATAACCTACACACACACACTATATATATATATATATATATATATATATATAAACGTAAATGTAATTTAAGTTTATTTTCCTCTTGATTGGATAGAATTAAATATAATAAGACATAGTTTACTTAAAAATATTATCTGTATTAATCTCTTAGGTTAACCAACTATACAAACTTATAAATTAAATACACTACATTTCATTGGAACTCTCTAAGCTTCCTCAGATGACAATACACATTCATATACACATCATACAAAATTTTCTTACATACTGTAAGAGTATGTGAGAAATAAGTGAGTGAATATGTAAGAGAATTTTGTATGATGTGTGTGAATGTGTATTGTCACCAGAGGAAGCGTAGAGAATTCTAACTGAAAAATAGTGTATTTGTAAGTATTTGATAGTGTAGTAAGTTTGTATAGTTGATTGGTTAACCCAAGAGATTAATAAAGATAATATTTTTTAGTAAAATATTTCTTGTTAGTATATGTGTATGTATATATATGTATATGTGTGTGTTTATTAATGAAATTCCAAATTGCTGGAGTCTTTTGATACTTTTATGATATGCACCACTCACTTCAGTTTCAGCTATTTTTTCTTCACAGATTTGCTGTGTTTCATATGCATAACTTATGGTCTGCTAGTTAAGTATGTTACCACACAGACATACAACCCTCCCTAAAGGGCTTGGAACTGTACTAAGATACATATTACCAAAATATCAGCCAGCTGTGCTTTCTGTACATGCTATCGCTATACTTATCACAACTGCTTGTATGTACAAAATCCCCTACTAACAATATACATTTTATGTGTTATTATTTGGGACAGCTCTCCCCTCCACATGATGAGTGAAATTCATAATTCAACAAGACTAAAAAGCAGATATTCCTTCCTTTTCATAATAGAATAAACTGAACAACCTGCACAGAAAATAGAGAAGAAAATAAGAACAGAAATATGAAATTAATAATTAACAAGCTGTATTATCATAATAAGAATAGAACCCAAGATAATGAAATGATAAATAAAACTACCACATTATAAAGTTCATATTACAGAAAATCAAACAAAAAATAACATAAACAGTAAGAAAGAATAAACAACAAATGAATTAAATGAGAAAAAGGAATGATTGGCATGTGGGTAGTTATTATATAATTTCTCTCTGTTATCTTGTAACTCCATATAAGACTTGTTTGAAAAATATCATTCTACTTCTTGTTATTAATGATTTTACTATTTATGTTTTAGGTATTTTAACCTGTCATCACTGCCAAAGTAATTTTGACACTTTTTTATAATTGTTGGTTGTTTTTAATGACATTTAAACAGTAAAAACTACTATTGAAAATAAGGCAAGGAAATTATGTTGAGGTTGTCAAAGAGCAATAAAATACTTTGCATCATTTAAAATTTATTAAGTTTTTAATATTATGTGTGTATCACATTGAATTGCAAGACATGTTAAAACACTTGTTACATTTTGTCACTATATAATTACTATTAAGTTATTGTTAAGTAGTAAATTTTGTATTTTAATAATTTTGTATTAATTTCATAATATTATAAGATATAAGATATCTGTGTTTGCTTTCATTTGTTCCTCAGAAAGTTTTCTTTACAGATTTTAAGGGATACAGAATCCATATCTTTTGTAATGTTAACAGTAAGAACATTTTTTCAAAACCTAAAAAAAAGTTTGAATTTAGTGCATTTCAAACTCCTTAGGAAGTAAAAATATGGTATTAAATTTTTTTTCTGGTGCATAATAATATATTCAATGGAAGATATAAAACAATTTTATTAAAATGCATTTTAATTACATTAGGAAACTAATTAAGTACATAAAACATCTGTGTTTAATTCATTGCATGATTTATACTGAAAATCCTTAAAAAACTTATATGGTTTTCTACAATGCGCTTACTCTTTGTCAATCTACAGCATCAGCTGTCTCCAAAGGGAGTCTTATTCTTTAAGACTTTGGGGGTTGGTGTCCCCATGGCCCTAATCTCTGCAGCTTCAGCTTTTCTTGCCATTATACACATTTTTTACACTGTACACATACACTACATAGATATACTCTACCCATATACAACTACACAACATGCTACACAGTTTCTTCTCATATTTACACTTGATATTGCAACATCTCACAAAATGCAACCATAACTCAAGGTGGAAACTTTCATGCTGATGGGTGAATGGCTCTATTTAGTGAGTCTCAAACGATGTTGTCTGGGCACCTGGGCAAACTCAGTTGTATATAGCTCTAGCCTCTGTGTGCATGGGCTCTACAGAGGTGGTCCTATATTTCTCTGATTTTTGTGGGAGCAAAATTTTAAATCCTCTAAAAAATTCTATTAATGGTGGTCCATCTGAAAAAACCACTATTTGAAAATTACAGTAGTTACATAACACAAACATCTGGAAACCCTAGACCGTTCCTCCATTCCTTCGTGGAATGATGACTTCAAAACGGTATTAGGAAACAATGACAGGAACTGCATAAATTTAACCGCAGACCTTCAAATGAAAATCTAAATTTGTACCATAAGGCTAGAAGCTAGCTCTAGTATAGGGATAGGATTTATAATAAATAAATCCAAAAAAATAAACTAACTATATAAAAAAATCAATTGTTTAAAAAACAAAAAAGGATCAAAAAAAAATAATAAACCTTAAACATGAAGATAAACTATCCAAATAATCTCTTCTTATTTAGTTGAGTATTCGATGAAAAATCGTGGATGAAATACATAGACATCATCTCACACACTATTCCCACGTCTATTGTGTGGAAGAATCTGCTTGCTATTTGTAGACCACAGAATCAATCTATTCTCGGGCTTATTCACAAAGAACTTCTTTCATCAGCTTGTACAGTTGCAGCTAACTTTGCAGATAGTTTCTGTTTGGTATCACCTCATCATACACTAACAAATTTCGGATGTACAAAACAGATGAAAGTAAGCATTGATGATTCGGTTGGTGAATTAAATGTTCCATTTGCTTTCAACAAATTGTCACACGCACTAAAAAACACAAGTGATGCCTCCCCTGGTTCTGACAACATTAGTCTCAGTTTGCCATCACCTTCCAATTCGGTGCTACATCTGTTGTGTATTTATAATGGTTTATTCTCTGCACAAGTCTTCCCAACAAAGCATACCTCTCAAGCTACTGCCCTGCCTTCTTGATAAGCATTTTATGCAAAGTGATGGAAAGAATGTGGAACTGCAGTTACTTAAAGAGGACATGGCCTTATATCTCCAGAACAGGAGTGTGGTTTGCGCAAGAACAATCTTCCATTGATCATTTAGTGTTGCTGAAAACAGCTATTCAAAACGCTTTCCTACTCTGCCAGCGCCTCGTCGTTATCTTCATTGTTGTCAGGAAGGTGTTCGACACAGACTGGCAGTGTGGTATTCTATACACCATTAAAGAATGGAGTTCAAGGACAATATGCTTGCTTTTATTAGGGGTTTCTTAAATAACTGAACATTCCCTGTTTGTGTTGGAGATTCTTTATCAAGTAGCATTACTTTGAAGAATGAAGTGTATTAAACACCACCTTATTTTGGTATATTCATCAACAGTATTACTAAATGTGTGCAGCCACCTGTTTCATGTTCTTTATTTGTTGATTTTGCTATTTATATTACATCCCATTCAACAACCACAGCAAAGAGACTTCTACGGAACACTGTATCTCACCTTGAAGCTTGGTCCAGATTACTGGCTTCACCTCTTCATCTGAGTAAACAAAATTTATAATCTTTTCTTGCCTGAAGTATGAAACTTCTAGATATGCTAAGAGTTCTTAGCAACACCAATTGGAGATCTGATCAGTCATATATGTTGCGATTTTATTATTCCTTAGTTCGTTCCTGTTTAGATTATGGTTATGTGACTCACTCTTCAGCGCATCATAATGCACTTAAAATGCTGGTTGCTGTACGTCATGCATTCCTTCATCTTGGTACAGATACCTTAGATCAAGCCCTGTCGCAAGCATACTTGTTGAAGTAAAAGAATAAAAAATCTGAACTGCAGTGTATTTTTAAGAACATTCTTATCAGAAAGAAGGTTCAGAAATACATAAAAATTATGTCATTGCATTTATAAAAAGGTTAAATTATCATAATTGGAAAAAATCTGACATGGAAGCCACATGACTAACTTGTGGACCTATTAAATTACAGTTCACATTTAAAAAAAATGAAAAGTACGTAAAATTTTATTTATTTTATTGTTATTATTATTTATTGGAATATTTTTATTTACAATTGGAGGTTCTTAATTATTAATATATTTAAATTAAGGAAATGAAGTCAGATTCGAACCGATGTGCCGACCCATAAGACCCAAATATTTCATTAATTAAACTTTTATTCGGCCATAACTCTGGAACCAATGAAAATAAGTACTTAAATCGTTGAAAAGCTCTCAATAATGGCTTATTACTGCCGTTTTTTGGGCACTTTTGGTCAAATTTATACAATTAAAAAAGGAAGGTGAACAACTCAATGTTTAACAGTCCTAAATCCAAAATTTCAACACCCTACAATTAATCATTCTGAGTTGTGAGATTAATATGTACAGACGTCAAGCAATGATAGAAATATATATGCTAGATTCTGAATGTCTTCTGTTAATGTGAAAGACACCGTAAAAGTTGCTTTTTCTGGATTTGTTTCTTGCATAAAATAAGAGTATTTTTAAAAAATTTAGTCATGCTATCACTTGAAATGCGTCATTAAAAATGATAAATTACCCTATGAATTTTTTATTTTTTTTAAGAGTAGGTACTAAATATAGAGGTTTTTTCCTGTTTAGCCTCTGGGAATCACCCTCAGGCATTACTTCAGAGAATGATGTGTAAGTGAAGTGTAGTCTTATACAGGTCATCTCTGAGATGTGTGGTTAATTGAAACCCGACCAACAAAAAGCTCTGGTATCCATGATCTAGTATTCAAGTCCTTATAAAAGTAACAACTGCCTTTACTAGGATTTGAATGTTGGAACTCTCAACTTCAAAATAAGATGATTTGTGAAGACACATTCACCACTAGACCAACCCAATGGGTAAATGTAGGTTGAAATATATTAAAATTTCAACTTCCAAGAGCCTCAGTGGTTGCATGCGTTGTGTGTGGCTGAGCTTCACAGGTTGTCAAACACAATATACAAACAACTAAGATTATTTAATGTCATGTTCCGAGAGTAATCTCCAGAGAATTTTTCTTGTAGAAGCTTATGTTTGAATTTTTTTATTGTGGTGAACCATAGTGAACTGGTGGCCACACCACCCTTTCCATTCCGAGACCTGAGGGACTTTACCGTAGATCGTTTGTAGACCCTCTAACTGATTATATCTCACAGTCATCAGCTAGGCCACGGCAGACAATTACAGTAGAATACAAATCAAATTTTACCTTCATGTAGCTCTCAAATGGACATCTCCTAACGTGATTCTCTCAAACTAACTAATCGAGACCGCGGAAGCGCGAACCCCGCGCTTAGTCTAAATTTGACAACACCGTTTATGAATGTGAATTCCTTAGAAAACGAACGAGTTGCAAGTCAAATCAATGCTACACGCAAACCAATAAAAATTATGTTTTACGCAAGGTAGAAATTCAGACTTACACCCGATAAGCTGACCAAATCTCCTAACAATGAGAATATAACCTCACTGCAGTCCGCGCAGGAGCCGTGGATAAATCCCGCACTCCCACTCGGTCCTACCATGGAGTCTCACCCGGCATTACCAAGTCATAATCAAGGAGCGCCAGCGGCGGAAAAAAGCCACTTCCCCAGTTGCATCGGCTACCATACCCTGACAGCGCGGCCATCCCCGCCAGTGGAAGCCCCAAATGAATTACAAACTATACCAATATAACCGTGGCACGATGCCAATGCGCCTACCTCCAATCAATCCAATGCCTAGGCCCGGATCCTGTCATGACCAAATACCTCGATTAAACTCCTTCTGCGGACCTACATACCTCAAGGGCTCGAAGAAAACCAGTCACTATAGAATACTCCTCGCGGATCATCCAGTTAATACGGATATCCAGAAAGTAATGTATTCTCTCAAGTTCCTTAACAGCTCGTGAACGTTCGACCTCGTATCGAGGACAGACATAGAGGTCATGGTCCACTGTATCATCAGTCCCACTATCCGGACATGACTCGAATCCACCAAACGAAACCTAACCAAACTCGCCCGGAGAGAAACTGTGTGATATACCGATTAGGGAAACCCATCTAATCGCACCTAAATCGGACACTAGGAAATATACCATGTATGTAGCAACCTGTGGGGGTTCGTCCCACCTGACCTGCCAGACCCAAGGCCCGGATCTTCAATCTGCTGCTTTCGTTCTAACGTCAATTGATTATTTATCTTTGAAATGTAGCGTTCCTTACACTCATTAGCCAAGATTGGTTTGACTCCGGCTATAACATAGACTGCCTCCCGCAAGATTGTTCTATAACAGACAGCAAGAGAAGTCGCTGGGTCCGCAGCAAAATGTCCGCGTAACACCTAACAGCCCTAAAAGCCAAGCGGTGAGCATATAGCATAATAGCTTCACTGACACCTTTGTAAAGGATGCGCAGGGTACGGTAATTCAACCAACCCCCAATCGGGATGAATGACTACGAATTTCATTTTAAAAAAATCAACGGCCTTTATTGCTACATATTGTTGATGTTACTTGAACTGAAAATTATCATCATGATGAGAACTGGACTTCCACGTACTTCTGGGCCGTAACGTACTGAGTGGGGAGACCAGCCATCTGAACCCGGATTCGTCTGGAAGCAGCCAATCAGCCCTTAGGCAACATTACTGTGGTTTTCTCTGGGTTGAAAATCATTTTATGTTGGAGACTTCACAGTCGGAGTGTCTCACAAGCATGAGCAGCTCGGAACTCTATTTCGTTACGCGAATCCTCTTCAATCAACAGCAGCGTGTCGTCAGCATAAGCGATGACACGACAACCACATGGCAACATCAAACGCAACATGGAATCGAATTCTATAATCTAAAGAAGAGGACTCAGAACACTGCCCTGAGGGCATCCTTCAGTTAGGGTCTTAAGAACCTCCGAGTCGCCATCACGCAGGGAAACAGTCCGATGGCTAAAATAACTTGAGAACACTTCTAATTCATTTCGTATGCTGAAGAGTATATACATATACTCTTTCATCTGAAACAGGGAAGAGGACCACCATAAGTTATTAAATGCCCCGCGCATGTCCATAAAAATCCCTTATACATATTTGCATTAACTAAAGGAAGCTACATCCATCACCTTTAGTATGGCATCCTCTGTGCTCTTGCACGGTCGGAAGCCATACTGGTTATCTATTAGCAAATGATCAGTGACCAATCTAACATAAATACGCAAATATAGGACGTTCTCAAAAACCTTACGCATCACAGGCAAGAGCGTTAGTAGACGGTAAGAAGAACTAACAGTAGGATCTTTATCGTCACCTTTAAACAATACCAAATCTCCACGCTTCCAACATGTCGGAAAATGACTGGCGAAGAGCAACCTAATTCTAGTTAGAGAACCAAGAAGTACTGGAAGCGCTCGGACGAGGAGCTGTAACGTGATACAATCATATACGGGGGCCTTGTGCCGTGCCATACTGCAGATCACTTAACGCACCTCCGCCTCAGTGATCTCAGAAGATTGTAAGTCGGTGTCGAAAGCCGTGACTTCCCGTCTGACACGCTTTCTTTCTTTTTCCTGTTTAGCCTCCGGTAACTACCGTTTAGATAATTCTTCAGAGGATGAATGAGGATGATATGTAATGAGTGTAAATGAAGTGTAGTCTTGTACATTCTCAGTTCGACCGTTCCTGAGATGTGTGGTTAATTGAAACCCAACCACCAAAGAACACCGGTATCCACGATCTAGTATTCAAATCCGTGTAAAAATAACTGGCTTTACTAGGACTTGAACGCTGTAACTCTCGACTTCCAAATCAGCTGATTTGGGAAGACGCGTTAACCACTAGACCAACCCGGTGGGTTTCCGTCTGAGACGCTGGAGGTATAAAACCTCACCCACCATTGCGTCATCTGAGAGTAAATCATTCAAAATATCAAAGACACAGGCCTTGTCAATTACTACACCTTCGTGGGTCGATAAAGCTAACAAGAGGACATCTTTCCTGCGCTTATGCCCAAGGACCGTATACACAACACCCCAAGGATCTGTATTTCCTTGTTCCCGAACGAAGGAACACCAGGAATTACGATTGGAGAACCTAATGCTATGGAGGTACCTACCCTCCTTTTGCAGTAATCAGCAGTCAGGGCTACACGCCGATCTGGAGCACCCTCTCGTTTTGCAGCCGTTCTGAGTCCATTCACAGACTGCTTCATTACTGTTAGATTCCGAGACTACCAACCAGATATACAT
This sequence comes from Lycorma delicatula, assembly GCF_047948215.1. Taxonomy (NCBI): domain Eukaryota; kingdom Metazoa; phylum Arthropoda; class Insecta; order Hemiptera; family Fulgoridae; genus Lycorma; species Lycorma delicatula. The sequence goes on along the minus strand of NC_134463.1, from coordinate 9,757,873 downwards.
TCCCGGCCAGTGCTTCTGGGAATGGCGGCTTCATCCGTCGTCACCACCGCAGAAGTGAAATTTTCTGCCAGGACATCTAATGACAGGCCGTCACGGTCTCGAGAAAAATCTCCAGTCTGGAGTTCAACAAAGAGGAGAATTTCGGTCAGTCCGCTCTTCTACGCAGGAAGTGCCCCTGGTAAACAAGAAAGTGTCTCTCATGGCCATCGCGCAGCTCAATCGCTATCTTAAAAAGTGTCAACCGATGGTCGCTAGAACAGTCGTCGACCACATACCAGTTAAGGATCCTGCCAGGGGTGTTCCTACTAATGATAATGTCAATATTTGTACCTAAGAAGGACTTTTTTTCAACCATACCGACGTAAGTAGCCAACTGGTCTGCAACATTAAAAACCTCAAAATTATGTTGCGCGACGAAACTTTCAATTAAGTCACCGCCATGATCAGTAATTCCACTGTGCCAGAAAAGCGACTTCGCAATAACATCGGTACCAGTAAGGATTGGACCATTACCCACAGGATTGGATTACCACTACCCATTACAAGGATTCTATCCCACTTCACTAAATATTGCTCAATGGATCTCTGTACTGGAAATATGAACTAACAACTGTAAGGTTCTGTCCGTAAACGGCAAGCCTGACCACAACATGATGTGCGTCAGAAACCTGCAGTATAAAGACACTTTCAAGCGACTTCCTGCACAGAATAGCAGACATGCAGGTATGCTCTACATAAAACTTTTTCCAGCTATGAAAACCTGGCAATCACCCCTAATTACATATGGGTGCTGCAGAAGGACAGCATCCTTCAACATTGAGGCTCCGTCTCTCTACAACCTCACCTAACTTAACGCTGACTACATAAGCACCCTGGGCATTAAGTTGACCGAACCTAACCATCTAAGGAGTTAAAGTATAGCTCAATGATCCTTATGTAGCAGTCACATTCCTTATTAACAACTAAGTGCTCATGATTCCTATGCAATCTTACAGTTAGCACAGGCTGGAGCCTGGGACCTATGTGAACAATCGTCATGCTTGTGGCCTTCATCACCACACATATACCAAGTCAAACTTACAAAATTTGGCCCTGTGACCATATCTGCAGCACTTAAACATCTTTGGACATCCACATACTCATTTATTCGACAGGGCCCAAAATCAATAAACACTCAGTCCGCGGACATAAATGTTTGAAAGAGACTAGAACCTGCCTCAAAGACTCCGTGATATTTTGGGTATCACGCCTGCCTGTTTTAAAGACCAGCTTACAGTCCCGCCAGAAGGTGTTTTTTTTCCAAATCAGGTGCTACTTCCTAATGAGGGACAAGCCATCCTCATCAGTAAGGCTGCGGGCTATGTCATAGACTGTAATGCGGGCCCACACATTCTTTTTGGGTCTACCTTTAAATTCAGTTGTTTAACCGCAGTGGATTGCCTGAATGGTCTCTTTATTGTCCATTACTACAACTAACCCCTTATTGATCTTTTTAGTATTTTGGATTTTAAGACCTTTCCAGTCACACCCCAAAGGGCAACCTGGAGGTCCTTCTTTAGCTGACTGCTGGACACAGTTGAGCTCTCTGCCCTATTAACAAACGCAACCTCAGATTTCTTAGAGGACTGGCTGGTTTCATGTCTGCCCCTGACCACCTCAGCATACCTATGCAGTTGCATTGGGGCTGGGGCCGGTTTCTGAGCTACAGTTATTTCTTTAGGTCTTGAGGCAAGATTTTCGAAACCTTCCACAAGAGCTGTGAAAGCTGCTTGGAAGAATTCCACATGAGACAATAATCTCTCTTTAGTAGCTGTACTGGTTCCTTTGGGGTATGCTAAATAGGAAACCAAGCCATCTAGTTCTGCCAAAACATCATGGGCCAATGGGGCACAGCTGCCAGGTCTGCCCCCAGCTTGTGAAAACTCTTCAACTATTGGGTGTACACCTTCCTAGTTGGTCACCCCGACAACCATTTCTAAACCATCATTGTCTGTACCAGTATTTGAGAAGGTCGAAGGAAAATGTTCCGGCCCCCCTCCTCTGATCAGGCCTTTTGCCTACCTTTCTAAATTACTCATGGTTGGAGATTTCCTGACCTAACAGTATACAAACAGAAATGCCATTGTATTCCTTTATCCAGAAAGTGTTCAGCACAAGCCCACAAGCATGATGACTATACGCAGCAAGCCATGGGCAGCTGGAGACCTTCTGTATTCTCCTTTGCTCATAACAGGGACTTACGGCCAGGTGTCACCACTCTTTTCGCCACGATGAGGTGGGTGCTCGAACAAAATGTACACCAAAACTCTGAATCCCCATGAAACGGAGATGAACTGTCTAAACAATAAAGGCGCAAAACTGTTGTAACAGTTCTGAAACATCAAAATTGTGAAATGGGGAAGGTACACACTCGACCACCAGCTCAAAAATAGCACTGAAAAAGACTTTATACAACGCAAATACTCTGTTCGTGAAAAGAAATATCAGAGTATTAAGTAAGCAGACCAACAGTCATTGCCACTCCTTTGCTACACACCCTTCAGAACCTGAACAACAAATACTTTTGAAGAGTCCTCGATGAGGCAGGTGCACGCAACCCAATTTGTTTTGCCGTTCACTCTTTTATAGGTGCCTGGCTATAAAAGGTAGGGCCACAGCACTGGTGTGGTGGGAGATTTACATGGTCAGCTAACTTTGTGGGAAGTAGCACTGTGCAGATGCATACATAATGCTGTACTCTCACTCTGACATCTGAATACTGCTATTGTTGCGCTCGCCAATATGAAGCTCAACATTTATGTGGCAACAATATATATTTTTTTTAAATTTAGTCTTATATTAGATCTCAGGAGTTGTCAATATGTGAATAGGGTTAATTCTTTGTGCTCCAAATGAAAATCAGTTACACAATATTTATTTAGAACAGTACATAGACATTTTGCAAGAATTAGGACCAGCTTTTAATTGTCCACCAAGTGAAGGTCCTCTTCAAATGATTCCTCAATAATTTTTAATAAAGCAGGCGTGATTATTATATTTTTATAAAATATGTGATTGATTTATTGATGTTCTATTAGAAATGTTTGTAGTAAACTGTACAATAAAAGTAGGTTTGAACTAGTGCAGCAATAAATATTGTTAGAAGATATGTTGGTATTCTGGATTCACTTTTAACTGTTATTGGGAATTTATAATTATACAATAATTATTAATCAATAGGTTAGAACTATTTCATTTCATATCTCATAATAGTTGTATGCATTTTACGGACATGATGTTACATTTTTATTAACTTATTTTATTAATTGACTATTATGAATATAACAATTTTAACTTCAGTTTAATTATAATTATTCATAAAAACTTATATACATGAATATTAAATTAAAAACTTCAAATAATCTCCGATGATGGAGAAGTGACTCTGAAAGCAGTCAGATAATTATATTAAACATTTTTTGTAAGTGTAAATATTTTATAAAAAAACATATTCCTTTTTGCTAAAATTATAATTGAGTTTGACAAATATGCTAAATGATCTGTCATCATTGATAGAGAGAAATTTAATTTGAAAATAAATAAGTGTGAAACAAAGGTAAAAAAAAATATGATATGTAGGAAGGTAAAAGCTAAAAACATTATCATTCTGTAGATTGTTATAAGAATTTTGTTATTTATGTTGTAAAATTACAGAATATAAGAAGATAAAAATAGGTTTGAACAGAGAAGAAAAGTCTTCCATTCAGAAAAGAAATTTATTGGTTTTCAACATGAATTAAAAAAAAAATTATAGAATGTAATCAATATTTACCATCAATATTTTATTTACTAATAGTTTGAGTTTATTAATAGGTTGAATAAAGCTGTCTTATTAATATAGCAAAGTCAGCTGTTGTGAACTATTTATTTTTTAATTTTGTTGTTGTTTTGTTATTTATCATCAGTTATCATATTTTACAGCTAATACCAGATGATATTTGTGATAGAGCTGGTTTAACTCTGCAGTGGTGTGGAATTGGACAATTTGGTATAGATGCATATAATCATGTCAACTTTGGTAGTTCCAATGGTAAGATTTGTGTATAAATTATTAACAGTAGTACTATAATAAAGTTAATGTGAAACAGATCCTATTTTCTAATAAATAATAACATATGGCATCTGTTCAAAACATATGCAGCAATAGGTTTTGAGAAAAAGTAAAAACGCTTGGATAGCGGTTTCCAATCTTATACTCCTTTAAAATAAGCCCCTTATAAGTCCATGCATTCAATCTCCAGTGGTCCTTGAATGCAGGAAACATATTTTTTGCAGTCCTCTCTTGAATGGTTACCAACTGTGCTGTCATGTTGTTATTTCTTCCTAATTGTCAAATGAGGGCACTTTCTGCACCAACTTCCAGAAACAACAATCCATTACTGGGAATAGCATGTTTGACTAAGAAGTCCTGGATTAGGTGTGATGGATAGGGGTTATTTATTACTCCCACTTGCATGATTTCCACAGGTCTGATCTCTTGCACCAAACTGTGTCATTAAGACAGTACAGAAATATCGTGTTCCCAATATAATGTATTCAAGGTATATAATATCAGATTGAATATAAATAATGAAAAATAAATCTGGAATTGTACTTTCTCTATTTTTAATCCTTTTTTTTTTTCATTATCGTGATCTATTTTCATTGTATGTTACATACAGTAAGTATATAAAACTATCTGTTGGTTGCAATAATTACATCATAGTTTATTTCCCTTTAATGCTTTGGAAAACACCTTTTTTTTTTGGAGTGGGTTTAAAATGAAACTGTCATCCTTACCCCTGTTTGGGGAAGAAATCCATCTTGTGACGATCCCAGTCACTATACCACCCCCTCTGTTCTTAGCCGTGATGGGCTTTACCAGATGTCATCTTTTAGACCCTCTAAACTTGATTACACAACACAGTCATCAGTTTGGCCTCTGTCAGGATGCCACGTATGCAAATCCTTGGCAGACATTTCCATCAGTATATTTACACAACCTTTTATCACTTTCGTTTTCCCTCTTCCAACCATGACCACCTATCATAACTTACAACCCTCAGTTATCAAATTAACTGATTCGCAGAAGCATGATTCCCATGCTTTCTTCTAACACCAGAGGTTTCACACAAAAACTCCTCCTATATCTAACTTCAGTTAGACTATAAACTCAGATCATTATTTAATTTAGTCTTTAAACATCAAAAATACCATCCTCATGCCAACAAAACAAGTGTTGCAAATTCCTCATAACTTACTACCCTCAACTATCAAGTTACAAAGATCTTCTTTGTGAAAGCGCAGTTCCCTGCACCTTCCTCTAACAACGAAGGTTTTACACAAAAACTCTTCCTACATCTTACTTCAATTAGACTATGCACTCAGATCATTACTTGACTGAATATTTAAACACCAAAAATACAATCCTCAATTGTCAAAAAATGTAACTGTCATCATAAATTATCCTGTGGTCCTGTTACTGTGTCTTGTGAACTAATTTTATTTATTTATCTTTTTTTTTCATTATTATTATTATTATTAATGCCATAATTTGAAATAATAATTTTTACATCAATTTTATTTTTTCTAAATTTAGAATTTTATAGAGAATAGTAAATAGTATATGTATCAGAACATTATGCATTATTTTATTATACATTAGTTCATTTTTATTACGTATTAGTATAGATACCATTTCAGTCTGATAATGTTACAATCAGCTAAGGATCCCTAAGGTTATAAGACCTGTTATACTCTCAGTTTGAGAGTCCCTGAAAGGTGATGGGGGGGGGGGGCTGTATCTTTTAATAGAAGTTGTTGTAACAGCTTGAGATGCAATAAAAAAATAATGTTAAAGTTTTATGGTTGTAATAAATTTAAATTACTTACAGTATAGTTGTTTATATGGATTCTGATTAACCTATTATGTATATGAATCCTATTAACACACTAGAGTAGTTGGATTTTCTTCTGATTTTTCAAAAAACAAATTCATAGATTGAACTGTATCAAGTATTTATTTATAGATTTTAGTAAATTAGTAGAGTTACCTGCCTGATTATAGTTACTTATGAAACGTGAATTTTGTAGCATATGAAATATGCCAACCCTGACTATTATTTGAATCCATTACCTTTCAGATGAAAAATAGAGTTGCTACCACTCCATCATGGATGTCGGCAATAAAATAATTTTTATTAATATGTGAATAAAATGACATAAATATTTCAATTTATTATTTTTTTCTTTGTTTTAATTTTACAGATGAGCCAAGTGGATTTGCACCACTTAAAGCTAAAGTCCATCAGGTTAGACCTGATTCAATATTATTTGAACCAGTTATTAGAAAAATAGTCAATGAGGCTTGTGGTACTTTCCTGTCTGGTCAAAAATTAACTCCAAGCAAGACTAGTAGACCCGAAACATTAAAACTGAGTCGTCAGTACAGGTAATTTTAATATTTTATTTTATTTGTATTTTTTTTAAATTTAAATGTGAATAACTTTTTATTTCTCTCTTCTACATCTTGCATCTAGAGTTATTACTTTATTCTGATTTTATTTTTGCTATTCAATTTTTAATCATCACTCTTTTATTAACAACTTAATTAAGTTAAGTTGGTTATTGTGTTAGTGTCTTATTGTAATATATGAAGTCAGATTAAAATTTAATAATTTTGCGTTACATCTAAAAACAAGTATTAGTTAATGTCAAACCCAGATTATTTTACTAGAAATGATTCTTTTTTTTCAGAGTCTTTCTAATGTAGTACAATAGTTATAGCATGCACAGTATGAATTGGTATCCAAGTTTAGCATTTTAACTCATCTAAAAGAAAATCATACCAGGATTATAAGTACACCTGTGCTTATTTATAAGAAAAAAGAATGTATCGTTGTATGGAGTTACTTATGTCATGATTAATGTGTCACTGTCGTGATTAAATAAAGCTACACTAAATATCCCTTAAACATTCTGTTTAATACATGAATCAAAATGGTTTTTCAGATTGTGAATAAAGATGTCATTCCTATATTACTGCCTAAATACTTAAGTCGCCAACTCTAATCTTTTCAATCATTTTGTAAAATATGTTTATATTACATTATAAATTTAGATATAATAACTTTACACTAAGTGATTCTTTTAATTTTATATTTTTTACTTTGCTTTTTTTAAATGTTGCATTGTTAGAAAAAAAAAACTGTATTTGTTTCTTAAAATTTGTATAATTTTCTTTGTTTAAAACATGATTATTGTTAGATTTTTAAGTTGTAGTTAAAAAGTAAAAAACTTTTCATGTAACTGAACTGGAAGTCATATATTTTCTTGAATATAGTAATTATAAAAATTTTAATGAAATTTCTAGATCAGCCTAAAAATAAATGTTAAATATGTAAATATTAATCTTCCCAGATTATTTAAAATTAAACTATTTATTTAATGAAATATTACTATACTGAATTTTTATAAATATTTATTTTAAAATTCCATGAATTTCTTTCATTCTTGTTTCACATTTAGAAATTTGTTTTCATATAATCTCAATTATGTTACCTTCAAAATTTTTTATTTATTTTGTGCAGTTTTTATTTATTTATTTATATTCACATACATTCTTGACTCCTGTTTTCATATATATATATATTTTTACACATTAATATAGACTTAGAATACTTTTCTTTATTTTATTAATTTTGTTGTTAGTATCCTTCTCTGATCAAGATTTTCACAGTTTTTTTTCTCTGGATATAGTGAGGAAGAATTTCATTTTTATCTATAATTAAGTTCTAATCTGAATAAAATTTTAATTTATATCATGTTGCATCTCGTGTCTCATGTAGTTGGTATTTATTAACTGTCAATTCATTTAATAATTTATGAAGGCAGGATGAAAAGTTCCAGGCCTGGATAAGAAGATAACATTTTTCTGGGTACATTTTGATGTACTCCATCTACGGCAGCAGTAATTTTATTACTAGTCAAAAATTTCTTCCCTCCAAGCTATTATTTTAGGTTAGGAAACAAGTGATAGTCGGCCAGATCAGGTGAATATGGAGAGTTTTGGAGCAATTCGATCCATAATTCATTGATTTTATTCCCATTTCAGTGATTGAACTGAAATTGCACATTGTCTTGATGGAAAAGCATTTTTTTTTTGTCAAATGCAGATGTTTTTCCTTAATTTCTTTACCAAGATGGTGCAGTAGGGTTGCATAATATTCACCATTTATTGTTTCACCCTGTTTAAGATAATCAATGAAAATTATTCCATGTTCATCCCAGAAAACAGTTGCCATAATTATTTTGTACAAACAAAATCATTTTCCCATTTCTTGGAGCAGGTTGACCTTTTTCAACCCATTTAACTGCCGTTTGTCTTGGGAGTGTAGTGATAACCCAAGTCTCATCAACTGTCACAAGTCGACGTAAAAATTCCTCCGGATTACATTGAAAGAGCTTGAGACAGTCGCTTGAAATGTTTTTTTCAGCACTGTTTTTAGTAGAGCATGAGAAAACACGGCACCCATCTACTGCACAACTTGTTCATGCTCAAATGTTCTTTGCAAAATATTGTGCATATGTTCTTTTGACATGCCTAGTTTCTGCTAACTCGTTCACTGTCACTCGTTGATCTGCCAAAACAATTTTATCCACCTTTTAATCATTTCTGGCATAATCGCTTGAGAAGGGCCGCCCTACATGGTTCATTGCGAATGTGTGTTCAACCCATTTAAAACTTTGTGACCCAGCTTTTAACTGTTGTATTAGATGGAGAAGAGTTTTCCAACGTCGTATCAAGCTCTTCTTTAATTTCCTTTCTCTTAAAGCCTTTCAGAAAAAAGTATTTAATCACTTCATGAATTTCCTAGTAAATTTTCCAGAAAACTCCCTAATTCTCCACCTTGATGGACTGTAAATACTTTACTAAGTCATGCAGCGACTTGAAACTCTTATACTAAACTAATGAAGAATGAATTCATACGATGCTGTTGAGAAATTAAGCATACTAATGCCATCTCTGTATGAGGCCGAGAACTTTTTACCCCTCCCTTGTATTTAAAAAGGTATGGGGATTGGAAAAATGCAAAGATTTTAAAAAAATTATTCTATTATTATTGATTTTTTTTCAATTTCATGATTAATTTTAACATTAAAAGAAGTTAAGAAAATAAATATTAAATTTGAATAAATTGGCTAGTATGTTTAACCTTCTTTATGTTGCCCTTATTTATGTTTTACTTATTTTATTACTTATCTTGTATATTACAAATGGCATGTTGGCTACTATGGTCATTTGCCACCAAAATAACCAATATATAAAGAATTGCACTTACCTTTATTAACTTTTGTGATTTATGAGTTAAGAATTCATTGAATGGGGTTTTGACCATTAACATTACTTTACATCCTTCAGTTTCTGGGATACTACTCTTCGAGACAGAGGTGTTGTGGAACCTTCAGATGTGATGATTAGTTATTTTTACTTAATTAAAGGTATAAAATATTTAGGTTTTTTTTCTTTTTATGATTTTGTTCTGTAGATTGACAATTTTTTGATGAACAGGAGTCTATGTATGTGTATATGTAATGATTGCCCTCTCTCCCAGAGAAAATAATTTTGTAAACTTCGGCAAGTGGATGGTCCTAATTGCTGAAGAGGTAGCGGGTTATATTCTCAAATTGGAATATAACTACTAATTAGGTAATTGTTTAATCATTAACATCACATTAATACATTTATTTAATTGGTAGTAGTTATTGAAATTATTTCCTGAGTTAAAAATCCATTTTATTATTTTCAGATCAATTCTTAGAGCTTGTATTGAAAATCTTCAAATGACTGATGAATTATTAACTACTGATAAAAAACAAGATTACATAGCAATATTTTATAACATAGAACTTATTTGGCATTTATGTGAAATTTTATATGTTGATGCTGTACCAGGTTTGTTGAACTTAATTACATAAACGTGTGTTTTAACATTAATGTGTATATTATCTTATTTAGAAATTAAATAGCCTTCAAAGCATTACGTAAAATTCATGACCATTATTATATTTGTTAGATAGATTTCACATTACTCTTACATTTTTTTTTTTCATTATATCCTTAAACTCATATCTTTGTTTCTGCTTATGTTATACTAGGATGCAGTTCTCCTTATTACTTTAAACAATGACAGTACCTTACTATTTTATATCCAAATAAAATTTATTGTGTTAATTTGGTGAACTCTATGTAAATCAGCTTTCAAGCCTAAAGTTATATCAGGTCTATAAGTTTTCTAAAAAAAGTACTGTGACAAACATTAACTTAATATAAGAAATTTAATAATCAACAACACTATATACTGAAAAGTGTAAAGAATTTAGTTCTTGCTAACTTGAGGCATTATCTTTTGCACATCTCTTTTCCGTACACCTTATCTATCTTCACATGTTTAATTTTTTTAAGTAAGAAAATATACTATTCACAGTTATGTTAACACTATATCTGATTAGGACAGTAACATGTATGTGTGGTGATTATTGCTTAATACCTTAGTTCAGGTCTTGAAAACTAGATGAATAAAGAAGGAAAATAGTTCAAATGGAATAATGGTAACCTGGAAGGTAAGTTGTGCACAGATGGAAATTGTGAGAAAGTACTTCACCAGTTATTAGCGAAACAATTTCATGTTTTCTTAAGGAGATATTAGATAATTTAAATAAAGAAATGTATTGATCTTCTTTTTATCAGATTTTGTTTTATTGTTATTGAAAGTATTCTTATTCAATGTACTAATGTATATGGACTGTGCATTAATGCTTGGAGGTTGTTTTTTTCCTTTTTTAAAATCTAATGTAGTGTTAATGAATATACGCCTAATATATATGTGTATGTATTAGTGGTGAACAGATTATTTTTTTTAAATCGTTATTGTTATTGTTATTGTTAAAACTTCAGCCCTTTATGGTTATCAGTTAAGATTAATTCTACATTAACACATTTTTATTCTAGTTAGGCATGGAAAGATACCAGTAACTGATTTTTTATTTGTATATTAGATGAACAGTTAAAAGTAATTTTGACAGTAAGTGAAACACTAGGATAGCATTTTAGAACTAAATAATGTTTATGTACATAACTGTTCACCTAAATCATCAGTCATCTGATTTGGCAGTCTATAATACAGTAACAATATTAATGGTTATGTTTACTGTTGTACTATTGTGGTTTGATAATGAATGTTCAGTTCATATTTATTTATATTTTTTCATTTTTAATTCATTTATTATTATATTTCATTGTGTATATTCCTATGTTTTCTCTGCATATACCGTTATCTTAAAATAAGGAAAGAGGTTTACGCATTTTTATCTTATATCCATTAATTAATTTTTTAAATACGTCACTAATATATTTATTAAACAATTTTTAAAAGATTTAGAATTGATAAAAGGTACAAAAATAATAAATCTCTTCTTTTTTTTTATATTTTAAATGACTTTGACTGTTATGATTTACAGCCATTAACAAATACAAATTATTTACACCAAAATACCACCCTTTATTGTTCAATTTTGATAATCTGTTGGAATCTGTGTATTTACCATGGCCAGTTTTCATATGACCTGATGAAGGCATGATGTGATATAAACATAATGATTTGCATTGTTTCTTATGAAAAGGAAAAAGATATCATATCCATGTATCTTTTAACAATGTTGTTTGTAATAATTTTCAACCAGGAGAAATTTTCCTTTATTTCAAGATGAAGATAATTAAAATAACAATGAGTTGAATATGTAAGAATTAGTTGGTCTTGAAGGAAAAGTAGTAAATTATTTATTGTGTTATTGAATGGAACAAATACATAGAATGTTATTAAATGAAGTTAAATCTTTTTTTTTTAATTTAGATTTTAATCATTATTTTGATGATATGGATTTGAACCATTAAATCCCATGGTATAATGATATGCATGAACAAAAGATTTTTTTTTAAATTCAAAACCTGTAATAATTCAATAAAACTGGTTTTATTGAATTATTATGAAACTTTTAACCTAGGCATATTTTAGGCAATTTAAGCGTTCAGTAACTGTGATTTCAGTAATTTTTGAAAATATTTTAAAACTCAAGGAAAACATTTCAGTACTTCATACATTAAAAACTGTTATTATTTACTATGTCAGTGAATCTTAGAATGTTTAAAATGTGATAAAATAAAAAAATTATGAAAAGTTATGGTTTAAGATTACAAACATGAACCCATATGATCAATCTGATGGGCACACAGTTAAATAGATTTATGGTAAATAACAGTGAATGTGGTCATGAAATTTACAGGCAGAGAAATCATAACCATGACTGATGCTAGGGAAACCATTAGTACAACTGACATACTTTTTAATATCAGTTTTACTTACTGCAATGAATTTTTTTCGTACCAAAGGGACAGAAGCACTTGGTGTACCTCTAAGCCATTTTGAACAACACATAAAGGTGCGATGTTAAGTTTATAAAACACTGGAGAAATATTGTTGCTACTTCCCGTTTCTTTGCTCTTTAATAGAAGGATCTGATTAGCATATTTACAAGGGTTGATATGGTCCCATGGGATATCTACTGAAATTAAAAAATCTCTGTGTATTAATTATTTTTCCTTTTATTATATCCAATTTCAATTTATTTTGATCAAATAGAGAAATTCATAAAGCCTAAATATATGTATGAAGACTAATTTAAGAGGATTGAAAATAGTCAATATCATATTTTAGATACATTAATAATACAGTAAGATGTAATTTATCATTCAGGTATTTGGTCAGTAGGCAATTACTGTTACAGATTTTGAAGTAAAGCATGCTTTCTATTAATACCAGTTTGTTTGTTTTTCATCAATTTTATCCATTTGAATCGTTGGGATTTTACTGTACAAAAACTTATGCTAATTCAATTCATTTAAAAACTAATGTTTAATGAATTCATGTTCTTTTTTTTTTTTTAGGTAATGTTGTTTTACCCTACCTGTTGGAATGGATTCGTTTCCATTTCCCAGATACTGAGCGAGCTGCTGGTAGAATATTAACTGGTCTATTAGACCCGGGTGCTGAATTAAGATATAATGATTACTGGGATGTTGTTATTGGACTCATTATGCAAGGTAGTGTTGAAGTTGCTCGGGCTCTTCTACGTTTACATTCTGATGCTGATAAAAATGTCTTTCTTCAAGCGGAATCTGTGTTACGTACATTACCTGTTTATACGGTAACCTGTTGATCATTTTAATTCATACCATTATTATTTATTTTAATTTAAGTTTATAAAGTATAATGGTTTGCCTTTATCCATTGGCAGCTGTAGTTTCCATTCCATGAGATCTGCCATTATTGTTTGGTATTAAAATCCTCTATAAGCTTTTGGGCCAGTATCCGTGGAGGTTTTCAAGATTTCAAGCTGATTAGTTAATCCACTGACTACAATGTTGATTGGTGTCGCTACATTGGTAATCATTTTCCAGAAAAGTAGGAGGCATTCTAGTATATGAGATTTTGTGGATCTTACTGAACTTCCAGTAAGAGGGCCAGTTATGTGTTAATAATAGATTGACCCTCTCATTCTGTCTGCCCTTTTCTATCAGGTTATTTTTAAGACACCTCTTTTCAATTATGATGACATGTTTGAACAGAAATTAAAAATAAATATACTAATCTTTTTGCAGTACATGCAAGGGTGGGCTGAAATGTTTCTGGCCTGACAAAGAAAGCAACAGGTTTTTTGGACTTCTTTGCTTTTATTTTTCAGTTTAATTTCCACAAAGACTAACACACTTTTCATAATGATGCTTTAATGCATCTTCAAAATACCCATTTATAGCATCAGTGACTTCCTTATTGTTCTCAAATTATCCACCAAGCCATTTTTTGAGGTTAGGAAATAGATGATAGTCACTGGGTGTTAAATATGTCGAATAAGGCAGTTAGGAAAGCAATTGGAACTTTAGTTCATTGATTTTACTTGTTGTGACGATTGACAAATGTATTGGATGCACTGTCATAGTGATTCTCCACTTTCTTGAAAGTAACAAAGTTGTAATTTTCAGTAGCTTGTCAAACATAGACTAACAGAGTTACTATCCTGAAATTTGGTGTACAAGCTAGCAATGGATAGTACTATTTAGAATGCCAGTAAGAAGTTAGACCTGCTGGCACCATCTATGTGTCAGGCTGTAAACCTCTCAGCTGTCCTTCATAATATCTCATTTGTTTTCATATAAAAAAGAATACGATAAATTGTTAATTTTTCATTTCACAACTTTTTACATGTTAGAAGCTAATTTTAATCACAAAACTTAATCATATTCTGTTTCAGTTTATAAATTTGTCATGCACAGTTTTATAAATAACATGAAGTTTTGCTAAATGCTCAGTTTTTTGGTTTTTATGTTTTTTAAACAATGTAAAATCTGATATGGAGAACATATGTGACGATTTATATAAATGTATGCATACAACTAATTATGTTTGAGTGAAATTTTTTTTTAATTTAGTGTGCACAATCATTTAACCTTAAAAAAATTCATGGGAAGAATTCAAAGTTGTATTTTATTTTTGCTAGATCAGTTAAAAACTTGCATGTATTTGGTAATAATTACAGTTTTTCTTTTGGCTGTTGATAATTTAACAAATTTTTATTTTAAAAATTTGTATTTTCATGTTATCAAAGATTTATAACAACTTATAATATGTGTTATTAATGTATTATGTAAGACATATATTACATAAAATCATGTCAATATTCTTGAAATTTACTGAGAATCATTTCCCAAAATTATATTTGTAGTTAGTAGGAGTACTTTATTTTATGAAGAGCAATGGTTGGTGAAGGTTATAGTCCCTTGTTGGTGAGAACTCGACAGAGATGGTGTTTGGAGTTTGTTAGTGAATGAAAGCCTACCAACCAATTAGAAATGTATAAGTAAGTTATAGTATACAGATTTACACTATGAACTGTAACACTTCTGATGTTAACAGAATAGTAATTAATTATTTCATTAATCGTCAAGAACCAAATTCACATTCATCAAATATTTTCTGCATATATATTTAAAAATAACTATTCTTGAAATTTTATTAAAACAAGGCATAGTTCACAATCATTTTTGTTTATTCAGCTTTTTTATTTATTTGGACTGATTTTTTTTTGTATTTAAAGTAGCTCGCAGCTAAACATCATTTTAATTTAAAAATCAGGTCATTAATTAAGATTTTTCCTATTTAGGAATACATTTTATTTACATATAACTATAACCTGCTGAAATTACAGATAGTATTATCTTTATTTACAGTCCTTAAACCTTTGTTCTAATGTACATATTTAGTACCACATTAAGAACATGTATACTTTTCTGAAGAATATCATCATTTTCAGCTCCCTTTGATTCAAGTTTCCTTGGGTCGGGCCTTCTACAAAATTTCTCCATCTGCCTCCATCCATGAACCATCTCTCTTCCATTACTCTCACCACATCACCTTTCTTATGCACTTCCTCCATCACTGTATTTATCCATTTCATTCTTGGTCTAACCCTTGGTCTTTCTGTTTGTTTCCTCTTTATGCATCATCCTCTTTGGTAATCTTCCCTCATCCATCCTCTTTCAATATATCCAAAAGACCTGAGCTTTGATTTTTCCAATTGACTCGACAAGGCTTCCTGATTTCAGTTGCTCTCTAATGATAACTGCTCCTTACCCTATTCCTTCTGGTCTTCACTAGCATGCTTCTCTTGAATTTCATTTCTGTTGCCTCTACTTGACCCTGTCCAGGTTTCTTCCGTGTAGGTAAGAATTGGTACAAAGTATGCTTTACACATAACTCTTACATTGCAAAGGTACCTCTTTGTTTCAGACTAGACTTCTTACACTCTGATAAAATCCACTTGCCTTCAGTACTCGTATACTTATTTCTTCAGCCATTCTCCCATCCTTCGAAAAAACTGTTCCCAGATAAGTAAACGCTTTTACCCTTTCCATTTTTCTACCATTCATAGTTATGCCCATTGAATTTCCCTTTTTTCTGTCTTGCACAATCACTGTACTTATCTCAGCACTAAACTTCATACCAAAATTTCTGAATTTCTTCACTCTACAGATTTATTGTGCACCATACATTCCTTTATTATATAACATCCCTCTTCTGACCTCACGCCACTTGCTCCTGTTTTGTCCTTTTCCTCCTTTCTTTCTTCCAAACAATTTGGGTTTAGGAGTTCACCAAAATATTCTTTCCATATAAAAGTACTTCTTCCTTTCTTACTATTAGATGTTTTTTAGATTATTTTTAATAAACTTTGCGCATCTCTCCCTTTTCTTTTACTTTTAATGGCACCAAACAGCATTTTCTTATTCCCTTGTGAGTCCCTCTCCAGCTCTTCTGTGAACTCTTTCCAACATTTGCCCTTCTCTCTGCTTACAACTTTCTTACATTCATAAATGTAGCTTCCCTACATTTATCTCTGTCTTCATTTTTATGGTTTTGTCTCCATGTCTTCCACGCTATCTTCTTTTCAATTGCTGTCCTTACATCATCATTCACCACTTTTTCCTTTCGTTTATTTTTCCCACTGGTTCTACTACATATCTGCTCTGCTATCCAATATGGCGTTCTTGAAGCACTCCCACTCTTCCTCCACCTCTCTTATTTCTACTGTAGGTAAGCATTTCTTTTTCTCTTCTTTAAACTCTTCCCTTTTGTTGTTTTCTTTCAACTTCCACACTTTAATTTTTTCCCCTCATAACCTTCACTCTGGGAATTTTGCCAAATCTAAACTTACCCATTACCAACCTGTGGTCTACTCCAATCACTATTTCTTCACTCACCACCCTCACATCCACTAGGTCCCTCCTTATCTCTCTCTCTCACTCTCTCAACTAACACACATAGTCAATTACCAATTTTTTTCTTTTCTCTCCCCATCTGTACCTCATAACCTTGTTTCTATTCTTTTCAAACCATGAGTTACCCACTATGAAGTTATTCTGTTCACAAATCTATATCATTATTTTAACTCTCCCACCTCTTCCTCCATATCTATGTGGTCCCAATACCTCTCTATTCCATTTCTCTCTGTCTCCTGATATTACTGTCTCCTTATTGTCTATGCAGCTTTCCAGTTTCTCTAAGAACTGTTCCATATTTTCTTCAACACATCCCACCTTTGCTGCATAGACTTTTGATAACCTGGGTCGTATGATTCTAACATGTAATGCCTCCACCCTCTCCACACTCTCCTTTATCTCCTGTCAGGTCCTTTTACGCACTGCCCCTGATTTACTACCCTTGTCACTGCGCTTGAAGGAGATGTTGATTTATTTACTGGCAGCTGACACTCGCCATGTCACAAGACCTTTTTCAGCTTAGTGGTATTTTTTAGATACATTGCCTCTCCCTCTTGGCAGTACCCAGGTGGGTCACCCCTACATCTACTTCTGAACTATCGTCAGGACCAGTGTTCGAGGAGGTTGAAGGTCACAGTATCCCACCATACCACAGGTGCTGCTGCTGCCTGTCCAAGATGCTTATTTGGGACACCCCTTATTCACAGCTACCCATTATACTGATGGCCTTTCCCCCATCCACAATCCAGGGGATACACCTGTTGCCTGTAGCTAGGCTCTCAATTCTTAGGACACGGTTACCTAGAATAAATCAGATTTATTTTTCTTTTGAACTATTTCTTTTTAAAAAAATATACAGTTTCTGGTTTCTTTTCCTAAACCATTTAACTTTCTCTAGAAACATTTTTGATTTTTTCTGTTTCTAATTGTTGAAAGTGCAACTGTGCTCCATCACTGTATGAAATTTCAATGTTTAAATCATAATCTTGATATTATTCACCATTGTGACTGACGATCTTTTGATGAAAGTAAAGAATAAAATTAGTATATTTTTTTCACTGTAATCTAAAATATTATTTACTAAAAGAGTTTTAAGTGAGATTTTTAAAAGAGTTTTAAGTGAATATCATATTTTTCAGCAACCAGCAGGTTTACGTTGTAATATTTAACATTCATCATTATCAGAGAATCTTTTTTGTACACTTGTATCATTATTATCTATATGAGGAGTGCTGAAAATTAATGCACAGTCACTCATAACACAATTGAAAAGAGATAGTCAAATGAAACAAATACGGTACAAAGTACATTTTATTTTCTACATATATTTTACTTTTTTTTTCTTTTTTTTTCATCACAATTTACAACTGCACATTTCTTTCAATGGTAAACCAGTTTTTTCTTTCAGTCAATGAAGAATACTGGCAGTCTTTCCTTGATCCACGCAACATCACTGCATCCTTCAGTTCATCATACGTGGTGAAATAAATAACCTGTATTTGTGAAAATGTTTTGCCAAATCTAGTGCATATGGAGGCTGTCAGATTTTAATTTCGCAAGCTAATTCTAATATGTGCTCTAAAATTTTATATTGCTATATGAATTCTACCTTTTTCTTTATTAATTTTAGTTTGGTTTTAGTGATTTGGACACTATCCTGTTAACTGATTTTTTTTTAATAGATATATGGTGGTTTGTCTACTGCAGAATTCAAGACAAGATGGCATACATGGCAGACAAATGTAACTAGTAAAATTGAAGCTGGTGTTTTTTCTTCAAGCCCTCAGCTTACTGTTATAATGAAGGTAGTTTTGTTTCATATTTTTTGTTTAACTAGTTTTTAAAGAATCCTATTTTAGATATAATTTACTTAATATTGGACTAGTCTGTAATTGGATCAACGTAATCATCAATTTAATCATGCACTTCTAATGTACTTCAGCAAGCAAATCAAAATATATAGTTGAAAGGTTATAAATATGTGGTAATAAATTTATTTATGAAGAAGGAGTTAAGCAATTATATGATTTTTGATTTTAAATAATTGAGAGAATATTCTGTAATCATTTACAAAAACTAAAAATGTATAACCATAAAATTTGATTAATAAATAAATTACCGTCATCAGTAATTTATTGAGAAATTATTAAGATTAGTATAAATATCAAAAGCAAACATAGAACCAGTAAATATTTTATTGCTTTCATATGCTAAAATATTATTTTTCTCAATCCTACGGAAAAAAATTATAAAATTTTTATTGTATTTTGGAAATTAATGAATTGGATTACTCAAATTTTATATTTATAAAAACAAAAATAATTTATTTTTTGGCAAAATTGATAGAGATAAAATGTTTCATTCTTTTATTATTACTGTATTGCACTATAAAACTGTATTGTAGAAAACTTATCACACTATAAGTAATAAGTTTTGACAGTGGATTGGTTCCAAAACGTGTCACCATATAAAAGAATGAAGCTAAGAAAGGTAATAGCAGAAAAGATAATAGAAATTATTATTTTAATAAGAACAATAAAATTGATACTTTCCTCACTTCTTGTTCACTGTACAATTTTAAAAGAACACTTTAATTGTGACAGTTGTTGCATGAGATTTTTAAATTTTATGCAATTTATTTTAATTTGTTTTATCATATCTTTATATTATCGTGTTTTTCAAAATAATGGTATTACCATTGAAGAAACATTTATAACATGTATGTATTATATAAATTTTATTTTTGTGATCAATAAACACTAATTTTTATCATTATTAATTTAGAAAAAGGAAAATGTTTTATGGAATTTATATTATTTACAGATTGTAAGTGGAGATGATGGCATTATTGATGAAATGAAATCACATTGTGATACATGGTACCAGTTAATGGTTGCTGTTTTACTTTATACAGACCCAACAATCAAATCATTTGATCTCAGCTTTAATTCAAATCTTTGTATTGAGGCATTTGGTGGTTCAGATCGTTTGAAGTTACTTGATGAAACAATTTTGACTGTTTTAGAATGCAATATTTTGGAGGTTCATTTTTTTGATGTAATAGGATAACTGTTGATGTTGGTGAGGATAAGTTGATGAAAATTCACTTTACAACTGTTACAGAACTTAGAATTTTGTGCCGAGTAATTTTGAAATGCTGAAAGTGAAATTAAGGTTCAAAAACAAATATACAAGGTGAGCTCCTCACCTTATGCCAAAACTTAAGGTAAATTATTATGTGGTCAATTGTTTTGCTTCTTCTTTTTGGAAAAGAGCGAGGAAAATTTCTTAATTATATTGTTATGTATGATGAGGCTTGGGAAAACCACTTTATTTCTGAATAGAAGAGAAAAAATACAAAGTAGAAACATAAGAAACTCTTCCGAGAAAAGCAAAAATAATAATAATTTTTTAATAGGAATGATTAGATAAAATTAGGCAAAAATAGTTCATGGTTGACCGCTGGAGATTAGTTCTAGTTTATTACATTGAACACTTGAGGTTATTATCTGATTACATAGCCTCCATGGAGCTAAAACTCTTGTGGGTCCAACTGACACTAATGAGTGTAATAGGAAATTATGAATTATGAAAAAATTTTATTAGGAATGATTAGATAAAATTTATGATAATATTACAAAAAAGATTATGAATATGATTACAAAAATTGTGTTTTATTTTCTGTTTTGTATTTTTATTTATATATTTATTATAAATACTGTTTTAATCTAATCATATTGTGAATTCAGGACCTACATATGTATTCTAATGTTTACCCATTTTTTTTTAAAGATATTTCTTCTGTAAATTTTTATAAAAACAAAACATTTTGTTGAGTTAAAGTTAATTTCATATCAAGCAATATACTCGTTAATCAATTATTATTATTATTCTGTATTGCTTTTCTGATATTTTAAAATTATAAAAATTGAGTTTGACATTGTTACAGGTGATGAAAAAGCTTCACTTTATGTCTGACAGTGGTTGGTGTGCAACTCATCTAACCAATTTATTGTATTATTGTGGGCAATTTGATATTAAAGATAAACAGGAATCATGGTAAGTTTACTTTCATTTTTTGATTAAATTTTTGTAAGTTATATATAGTTACACAAAGCATTGTTAAACTCTGCCATTACATTTCTTCACTGGCATGAAGAAAAGCATCAATATGAGTTGAAAAGTGGAATAATTAGGTATTCTAAACGTTTATAAACAAGAGTATTTAATTTTACCTTTGTCACACTAATCTAATCTTCTAGATGGCAGATTATGAAAATAAAACAGTCCAAATCATATCTACTTGCTTACTCCTTTGATCTTTGCTTACCAGCTAAAGATAAGCATTTTAAATATATAACATTTTAATTATACTATCAACGGTATATTGTAGGTACACATGGTTTGTTGAGCATCTCTTTGCCGAGACTGTTGTTGACATTTATTTAGCTAACTGATTTATTAATATTAAGCAACAACAAATATGAACAGCAAAAATACTGTACTCGTGCAGTGTTACCTTCACTGCGCCAAATCCTGTAGTTAAGCATTATAGTTGTCAGCTGCAAAATGTTAAACAAAACTGTACCCATGCAGAAGTGGTAATTTATGGCTTTACCCATTCAGTTTCCATTTTTCATTTTCTAAAAATGAAAAATTCAACATTATTGGAGAATATTGAAAAAATAGCTATTAAAGCTTGTAGGCTTTTGGTAGGACCAGAAAAAAGTTGTTATTAACAGGAAGTTATGAACTATTAATCCAAAATGAGGTTTGTGTGTATCTGTGTGCATATCTAACTGTAACATAGCAATAGCAGAAAAAGGGCTGTGTCGGAACCAAGGATGCAGGTCCTTTATGTATAGAATACAACATGTTGTTGGATTTTAAAAACCAGTGACAGGCAGAATTTAGGTTTAGAGAGATTTAGATTAATTTTATTTAACATGGCCCATTGGTATATATGTAAATATAAAAATTTACATCCTAGCGCTTTCAGAAAATTATTTCCATCTTCAGGGACATATCGTAACTAATTATACATATAATAATAATAATACATCACACATTAAATGAGTTAAAAAAAAAATATTTGTATAAATATAACAATTGATCATCAGTTATTAAAATCAAGTCATGTTATATTTACACAAATATTTTTTTTTTATTATCTATTTTTATTTTTTATTTTATTTTCTAAATATTTTTTATTTTTATAACTCATTTAATATGTGAAGTATTATTATATATATAATTAGTTAGAATATGTCCCTGAAGATGGAAATAATTTTCCAAAAGAAAAGATGTTGGTAAGCGGATTAATAACTTTTTATTTAGAGAAATTTTTTTGGTCACCTACAGAAACCTTGTTCAGAGAGTAATGTGTTTTGAAAAAATGGCTTATTTATTCTGGGCTGAGAAAGCTGTTGATAAGAATGGATCATTGGTACATAAGGTAACTTATACATGGCATGAGACTGATGCTGATGTTTCTTGCAAAGGTTGGGTGTGTTTCCTAGTGTGGTTGGCAATTGCATCGCCATGAAGTTTAAGTTGAATTGAATCTAAATACAATGAAGTGCATACAGATTTGTTTGAGCATCAATGTTAAAGTCTTCCATGATTATCCTCAATACTTCAATGTCCATAATCTTATTCTTGCTTCTTTTCTTTGAATTCTCATACTACTTTATAGTGAAGAGAAGTATTTTGAAGTCTGAATGGAAACACTTGGGTGAATATTAATGACAATAAAGCTTGAAATTGGCATTGAGTGTCATGTCAGCAAGGTATACATCTCCCACAGTCTTCAGTTTCATGTTCAAGTCGATCTAGATCACTCTATATTCAGTGGGGACTATTTAGATCAATGCAGATTAT
The DNA here is from genome assembly GCF_047948215.1 of Lycorma delicatula. Classification (NCBI taxonomy): domain Eukaryota; kingdom Metazoa; phylum Arthropoda; class Insecta; order Hemiptera; family Fulgoridae; genus Lycorma; species Lycorma delicatula. The sequence goes on along the minus strand of NC_134463.1, from coordinate 9,735,084 downwards.
GATGGCATTCTATAGGAAATGTATTACATTATATGTACATTAGTAGGTGAATTTTTTCTTTTTTTTTACGTAAAAAAGGAAAATTTCATTGAACTTGTAATTAATAAAAGATACTTTTATACTCAGAAAGTATCTTTTCTTTTAACATAACAAAAAAAAAAATGTTGGCTTTCAGATACATACCTTCATTGTAGGTTTCAAAAAGTAATTGAGAGCATTATGTTCACAACAAAATTATTTTAGTAATTACAATAATTTAGTAAAGGTTAAGATATTAGATGGGATTTTAATAATATTTCGTTCTAAAATAAAAATTAAACATTTATTTAAAAATTATATTTTAATAATTTTAAATCCATGTAATGATGAATTAAATTTTATTTGAAACTAATAATAACAGATGTGTCAATTCTTTTTAGATATAAAGATAAATAATAAAAATAATGAGAAAATTAAAGTTTTTTTTTTTATTCCAGCTAATAAAAATTCTGTAGCAGAATTTAGGAAAAAAAATTAAAACAGATTAAGTAGCAAGTTAGAATGAATATAATGATTTTTTTTTTTGTATAGGGAACATAAATAAAAGATTAATTAAAAAGATTATAGAATAAATAAAATACTTAATTCTTAAAACCTTTATGATATTCTCTTCTTGCGTGACAAAATAAACAAATATGGAAAATTAATTTATGTTAAATTTCAGAATTATGTAGTAGTGTGTATACTGTTCAAATTCTGTTACTGTAAATAAAGATAACAAAGTTTACTAGTTGTTTTTTTTTTAATTATAGATTTTCATATACCATGCTTCCCAAAGTATGCAACTGGTAACTACTTATACTCTTATACTCTTATACTTTCTACATTCATCCATCAGCTGCAATATATCCTGTGACATCAAAAGTTTTCTACCAGTTCTCATTATTCCACCCAAATTCACTTCTGCTGATTTAAGAATTTCCTTTTTAACATTCTCCTGTTTTTCTTCATTTTCTACCTTATCGCTTTTACTCAGACCTCTTGTAATGTCCTCCTCAGAAATCTTCTTTACCTCCTCTTTCTCAAGCTTATCTAAATTTCAAAGATTTTTCTGAAGGTTTTTAAACCTCAATATACATTTCATCATCACTAAATTATGGTCGCTATCAGTGTCTGCACCAGGTAATGCTTTGCAATCGTTAGTTGATTTCTAAATCTTTGTTTAACCATGATATAATCTACCTGATACCTTGCAGTACCACCAGGCTTTTTCCATGTGTACATTCTTCTATTATGATTTTTAAACTGGGTTTTGGCATTTACCAAATTATACTTCGTCCAAAACTCAATAAGTCGGTCCCCTCTTTCATTCTTTTTGCCCATCCCGTATTCACCCACAACATTTCCTTCCTTGCCTTTTCCGATGCTTGCATTCTAACTATTAGTAAATTTTCATCCCCTTTTATGTGTTTAGTTGTTTCGTCAATTTCTTCGTATACACTACCTCATCATCATCATGGGTACTTGCATGCATGCAGATGTTAATTATTGTTGTTGGCTTAGGTTTTGATTTTATCATTATTACAATGATTCTTTCACTAAGCTTTTTGAAATACTCTACTCTCTTCCCTATCTTCTTGTTCATTATGAAACCTACTTCTGCCTGCCCTTTATTTGACATTGAGTTTCTAAAATCACCTGACCAAAGGTCGTTTTCCTCTTCCCACCAAACCTTGCTAATTCCCACTACATCTACATTTAACCTGCCTGTTTCTCTCTTTAAATTTTCTAATATACCAAGCTTTATTAGACTTCTAACATTCCACGGTCCAACTAGTAAAATATTATTTTTTAATTTTCTGGTGATCCTTCCTTAGTAGTCTCATCTAGAGAATCAAACAGGGGACTAGTTTATCTCCGGAATATTTTACCAAGGAAGGTGCCTCCATCTTTGTTAAATGAAAATGCAGAGAGCTACACTTTCTTGGAAAAAAAAACAGCCGTAGTTTTCCATTGCTTTTAGCTGCACAGTACTCAGAAGAATGATTGATGTCGATATGGCCGTTTAAGTCCTCCTGACCTGTGCCCTTAACAACTACCGAAAGAGCTGCTGCCCTTTCAGGAATCATTCCTTAGTCTGGCTCTCAACAGATACCTCTCCTATTTGGTTGCACCTTCGGTCCAGCTACTCTGTATCACTGAGCACTCAAGCCCTCTCACCATTGGCAAGATCTCATGATTCATAGAGAGGGTTGAACTACATATATATATATATGTATATTTGAAATCTTCTGTATCAGTAAAATAACTTATGATTAAGTGTAGTTTAGCTTTTTAAGTATAATTTATGTAGCACCATCATGAAAGTAACCTACTTACATGTTTTTTTTTTTGCCACATGATTGTTTTTATCAATTCTTCAATCATATCTATTTTGCAGAAATAAAATCACATCATACCTCATTACATACTAATAAGTTGCCAGGTATTATACCAGAATTACCTCTTGGTTTTTTAAGCTTTGTAAAATTTTTAAATCACTAAGAATCATTAAAATTATAACATTCAAATTCTTATCTTGTAGTTCTACGTCACTCAGGTGATAATGACAAGGTGAGTAACGCAATTTTGTATTAAATTCAGTTTGTCAGTTCTCTTCAGGCTATGATTGCAAAAATTCATTCTTCCTACACCTCAGAAAATAATACAACCAGCAAGGTTGGGTGAATATACTGTCCATGAAGTGTCATACTTTTCTCTTAGGACATCTTTACATGGTTGGATGTGATTGCCACCATTTGCCTCTAACAAAGAGTTCTTGGCTGTTACTCCAAAATTTGCAACAATAAACATTTACATTTTGACTTTCGAGTTGTCGTTTATGAAGCTTTCTTCATGAGTTTTGTTATCTAACCAGTACACTGAAAACTGTTCATTAACAAGACATGGTTGATGATATGTAAAATTCTCCCCTTGATAAGCTTGCCTACTGGCTGAATGTTGCAGAGCTGGGTTACAAACATATGTCCCACTTCTTCAGTGTTTGTGATGTTTAAATGCTGCAAATTTCACTACGGACTGTTTAAATTTCTTAGCTGAACTTCCAGCTCACAATTTTGTTACTTTTATCATAATTGTATTTTTATTAGGACCCTAGCATTTTGATATTGCTTGAAGTATATTGAAAATAATCATTGCATTTTGATGACAGAACCATGAATTTTAAAAATTAAGTTTCTGTCATAGACAGAGGCTGGAAACTGAAATAGTAAATTGCTACTCAAGAATATAATTCTTAATGACCCTTCATCTCTAGTGCTTGAGCAGTGGTGACACAATTTAAGGCTATTCACCTAAACTCCTGTGTAATCTAATCTTCGTTATGTACAATTTTGCCATTTACATGTCTTATGTGTAAAATTGTTAACTTTTACTAGTTTTTTTATTTTTATTTTAAATCTATTCTACCTTTTCCATCTTTTATCACTTTACTATCTGTGTAGTAAAATTCTTCAGATTCTGTTAATTTATATTTCACATCATCATTTTTGTCGGTTTATTTATTGTTTTCTTTCTGTTAACATTTTTTTTTTCAGTAAATAGTATATGTAAAGTAGAAGGTATGCGTTGTCTCCAGAGAAAATGTGTTGGTCAGGCTCTATGTTGGGCTCTTAAATCACAAGATCCTGGATTTGCAACATATATTGCTGATTCATTACTTCATCATTATACACAAGAAGGAAGTTTTCATTCTCTTGATTTACTAGATAATCTTGGATCATGTATGTTAATCAGTGACCGGTTAACATTTTTAGGTGTGTATTTTAGATATTAAGATTGTTGTATATAAAATAATTATTTTTAAAACTCATTTTAAAGAATTGCTTTAACACCTTTTATCAGAACAGCACCATAAAATAAATTTTTATTTTATTTATGTGTCGATTTTGAGTTAATTGAAAATCTATCTGCCAAATTTCAGATTTCTAGGGCATTCTGGTATTTGTTTTACAGAACATATAAAGGAACTAGCAATTCTATAAAAAAAATTGCCAATTTCTTTTTTAGGAAAATAGTTACATTTATCTGCAGATAAATTATGACAATTTTATCTACAGACTATAACAAAAGTTCTTAACTTAATTATTGTATAACTCTTTGGTTATACACCAAAATTATTTTTTTTTTTTTTTTAATTTTAAACATATTTTACAAACTTAAATCAATTTATTTCAATTAATATATTTTAAAAATGCTATTTCAGTTCAAAAGCTGAAACTGTTTTCAGGATATGTAATATTATGTTCTACATCCTTGATTTTTATAATTGGTTTTTCAGTATTGCTTTTAAGATGATCAAGAGTAAATTGTATTTTTTGGTATGCTCTAATAATGTCAGTCAATAAAGCTTGAGGTGAGGGAGTAGAGTTGGAAAGTTGAAGAATATTTTTAGCTGTATGTAATCATTTAAGGACTATTTCAGTTACAATGTTTTATTATATTTTTACGATGTTAGCAGCAGTATTATTCTATTTTTAACTAAATACCACTAACTGTTGTACCAGAATAAATAGATACAGTGATTCTGTGTTGTAAAAACACCTCTTTTTTTTCTGTGTGATGTAAATTTCACTTGTAAGTATTACGCGAGTTTGCATAAATATTTAAGTTGCGCATTATAAAAGTTGAAACTTTTATTTCCACACTATATTGACACATTTGATAATCCAGTATATTAGAAAATCTATCAAAGTGATGGCTTTCAGTAGAAGGTGTATTATTTATTCTTCTGTAAATAAATTGTTTCATTGATGGACTTCATACCATTTCCTGCTTCGCTTTTTCTTCAAAACCATTGGTAAGATCTTGTTCAGTATTATTTTTTATTTTGCTTCATTAAAAAATCAGTTATTCTTAATCGGGTTGCATTCTTCATATTCTGAAGGCTAAAAGATATTTAATTACAATTCAATGGAATTTCAAAAATAAACTTGTATTAAAGTTAACATTTTACTTGTTCCCATTCCACCATAATTAACAAAGAAGTTGGGGATTTTGAATTACATGCAGAATAAACACATAAGTAAGATAACTTTAATACAATTATATGAACATTTTTATAATTACCAGCTGTTATGAAGTAATCAGATTTCTGTTGAATTTTTACTACTTACATACGTTACAAAACCTAAAGGTTTTGTAAAGGCGCACAGCTACCCTGTGTAACAAGCGATCCAGTTTCATCAGTCATTTGACAACATATTCATGATTCACATGCTATTATTGTAATTTTATTTATATTAATTTATAATGTAATTAAGAAAAAACTAAATGAAAGCATTGATTCTGGCTTAAGCAATTAAAAAACATACATTGAAGTATTTTAAATTTTATTTGAATGCCGAGAGATGACATTATACTCATCGACTAAAACTGACAAAGAAAATGTACAGAAATTTTCGAGAAACCATTTCGGTCCAGGATAGCTACAAGATTTAAATTCTTGGCCACTGGAGCTAAATAATCATTTTACAGTATGGTTTGCTCTGCCTTGTGAGGCAACCATATCTCTATTGCATACGGCAAATCTTTTGAACTTGCCTCATGCAGCAGCCATAGACAATGAATTCATCTTTAAAAATGTTACAAATCCGTAATAAACCATGAAATAATTTTATCCCACTAATTATTGTATAATTATTGAATATTTTCAGGTAAATATTGTGAATTTCATCAGCTTTATAGAAATGGAGCATTGAGGGAAGCAGCTACTCTGTTAACATCTTTGTTTGCATCTAAACTTTGTCCAAAATAGTAAGTTTATTAGAACTAAGTTTAAATTTACTTGTTATAATTTACATAGAGTATAGATATGCTATAAAATTATTATGGTATTTTCATAAGAGTAATTCACCACATAAAATTTTATATAAAAATGTGGTATAAAAATTTGTAGCTTGTAAAATATTGGCAAGAACAACCTGGAAAGTGAGCCAGATAATTCCAAGTAATTATTACTGGTTACCATAAGACCAGTAATACCAGTACTACCAGTAAGTGTTACCCTTATAATAAATAATAAGGGTTGCCAGATTTCAAATTCTCTTTCAGGCTTGACACCCTGTTTTGAGCTCTATTTAATTTAATGAGTTGTTACAGTGATCCATTCTCAATTTTCCCTAAACTCCTTCACGACTAACTCTGACAAATTTAATTTATCTAGTTTACTGTATTTAACTATTAAAAACCACCTATGTACACATCAAATTAACAAGATTAATATAAAACTTACCGATTTTTGTAATATTATGCTTCACGAATCCATAGGGCTATAATCGATTATAAATGTTTACATTCAACAGTGGTAATGCATTACATAATATTACAGTATTTTATATAACTGATGATGAATGAATAAAGTTTATTATATAGATTATTATATTCTTATTAAGCTGCTATTTTATTGATGTGTCCATAAGTGATTTGAAGTAAAATACAATTAAATGCTATAAGATAATAGGATTCACAGATGATCTACAAAAGTTGAATTTTTTACAAGTTAACTTTGTTCAATACATTTCAAATATTCTACAAATGTATAACTGCAAAATTTTAAAAACCACCTTGCACTCATCCCTATCAACAGTAGCAGTGTCATTAGTAGTCCTATATAATTATCATCAAGCTTTAGAATTTCCTTAACGAAACAAAAGTTTTAAAAATTATCATTGAGTGTGATTTTTTTTTTTCACCAGTCACAAACCAATTCATCTGCTATAAGATCTGTCTACCTGGATTTGAATGTTACCGCAATTTGAAATGTACTAATTATTTATTTCTTGGTTTTTTATGCAATTTATTCAGACTTTGAAATATAAATGTATTTTGTCTTAACTTTTCTAGCTTCTGGTTAACTCTACTGATGGATGCATTGCCTCTTCTAGATTCGCAAGATCCTCCGATTTTATCATCAGAAGATACAAGTGAACTATTATCTTGTTTAGAAGAATTAACAATAGAAAGTAAAGATATTGATTCTAAAAAACATTCATCAAATAATTCAGAAAAAACAAAGTTAATAAGATTAGCATTAAGTAAAAATCTTGCTAAGTCTCTTATTTATGAAGCATGTCATCCACCATTAACTGCTGATTGAATGGGGATTTTTTTATCATTTGTATTTTTTGGTGAGTTGTGACGTGTTTAGTAACATAATCATATCTGTTTACAAAGTCAGTAATTTAATATTGGTTGATTAGAAAATCATTTCTGCTTTCTTAAGTAAAAAGGAATCCTCTGAATTTAGTTTTGGTTGTATCTGTTTTCTTGTTCATTGTTACAATTGTGTGTGACATTCTTGCTTTGTTAAATTTGTTAGTAATAGAAATTATATATACTGTTTTAAAAGTGTTTGACCTAAGTTGATGATTCATATGTCTAAAATGATTTTAGCTGATTAACCTTCTGCAATCCAATTTTACATATGTATGAGTTTTCCCATTATTTACGTTATTATTTGAATAATTACACGTTCAAATCTACTTTAGTTATAAATACTGGTTAATTTAAAAAATTAACAGTAATGTGAACTTTTATTATTTATTCACTTATATGCGCAGATAGGAGCAATTTTAAATTAGTTTAAATCATTGTTCATATTCTCAAAACTAGTTTGTTGAAAAATATCTGTATGATAACATCCTGTTTTAATTCAACCTTTTAATATTTTATCTCTTTATTTGTATGTTTTTGGGCCAAGTGCATTATCCAGTTTTTACAAAATTTTGTAAGTAAGATTTCATACTGTTGGGCACAACATTTATGTATAGCAACTTCTAATAGAATATTTATTGCAAAGTAGCAGTAGATATAGTCTTTATAATTTGGAAGTTAAAAACCTAGTAATCCAATAAAATTTTAGATAAGGTAAAATCCTTTCACTTGCTTAAATTTAGTGTTCTGTATAGTAACCAGTCTATTAAAAATGTGGCTTCTGACATCAGCATAGATTTCATGTTTATGTTTACTTCTCACTTTTCAATTTATAGGATGCCCAAGACATTCCAGATAGAATGCAGAACCATAAGGTTGTAAAGGGTTACATTAACTAAGCGATTTAATGATAAATTTCTCAAACAATTTTTATGTGATTTTCATAACATTTTTATATGTTTACTTTAGCATGTTTATATGCATAATTTAACATGTTTATAGGTTTAGCAGCTATAGGCTATAATGCCCAATTAAAACCAGTTAAGAGAGTCCAATTTCAGTGCGATTGAAAAGTGCCAAGAGGTGAACAGGATTCAAACTAGAACTATTGGGATGAAAGACAAGACATTTTTTGTGTTATGTATTGTAGTTTTTTCTACACGTTTCCTCATGTAGCTGTTTTTCACAAAACAGTTGGAAAAAATGAATCGTACTTTCTGCTCCCATTTAAAAAATATTATTTGGAAGGTTGTTGTAGTGATGCTATTCTAAGTTTTTGCTACACAAATTGATGTGATAAAGTTAGATAAGACATGTCTTATCTCAATATTCTGTGCTAGGTGGTTTATATTAACCCTTTGTGGTCAGGTGGCCAGTATAGCTGGCCACAGCCCGCTCTCGGTCAGTTTGTTGCAATATATACAGCACTAACAGTGCTCACAGCTCAGACAGCCAGCAAGACTGGCCACTTACCTGTCGTTGTTGGCTCAACTGCCATCCTGACTGCTCTGCCCCACCAGCTCAGAATTGTTTATCATTCATTCCTAAATATTTACATAGGGCATTTAATTAAAAAAACAACATTAATTTTACAATAATATTTACATTTTTTTTTTTATTGACAAAGAATAGTTTAAAACAGTTTTGATTAATTTTTACTTTACTGAATATAACATAATAAAATAATATTTAAAAAGAAACTTTGAAGTATAAGAAAATTGTCCAGCACATTTGTTTAACTTGCTAGCTATATTGTGGTTTATTTTTCAGAATGGTATTTTTCAAAGCATTCACCCATGTGTAGTCCAGGGTGTTTCTGACAGGTCTTGTAAAAAATTTGCTTCATTTTCTTTCTCCTTCAGGTCTTCTATCTCTACAAACAGTGCAGTCTTTTGTTAAAAGCCTGTGTTGGGAAATGTAAAAAAAGATCGGGAAACACACTGCACAATTAGTTAAAAGGCTGTCCGTTAGGTTACAACATTAATCACAGAACACAAAAGAAATACACTGTTTCTATAGCAGCATGTTTTGATTGGCCAGTACTGCTGGCCATCTGAGCTGTGAGGAACACGACTGTGCAAACAGTTCTGACTTGATAGGTAAAATGGCTGCGGCCAGTACTACTGGCCACCCAACCTCAGTGGGGTAATTTTAAATACGTCATCCGACCACAAAGGGTTAATAGAATTTAAAATATACAAGCAAAAAAAAAAAATATATATATATATATATATATATGAGTAGGAGAAAGATTGTGCACAAAATAATACACAATGCTCCCCAATTATTCTGCAAATTGGGATATGTACTGGGTGAGTAAATTATGTTTCTGTTGTTTAATGAATTTACAAAACTTTATTTCTTAATTAAATTAATTTGATTCTAGTAAAAAGAATAAAATTAATTTAGTAATTATTGCTAATAAGTCAGTAGCTAAAGGTTAGTTTTAATTTATCTCGTTATGTAAAGTGTATTTGCTGCAGACATACTGTTAAATCATAATTCATGCATTTGAAGTTTACCAGAGGTGGTACAAATTATTTTTGAATTTGATATTGATAAACTTGATAAGAAGTATAAAAAAATTGCATAACAAATTAGAATTTATTGGAAGATGTAAAAGAAGGTTAGAATTCAAAAATATTTTTAAAAAAAGACTTCAAAATATTTCTTAATAGAAAATAATAAAAAGAAAATTAATTATGAATTTTTGATTTATTAGTGAAGACTAGTAATATTAATCAATTTAAAGGTATTTGAAGTACCAGATTTAACAAATATTCATGTATCATAGAGGGTAGATATAAACTATAACAAACTAATGTAATGTTTACTAAAACACATAAATCATATAAATATCAATTTGTAAATCAAGTGTATTTTTCCCAAAATGGCAATGCACAACAAGATAAGTAAACTATAATAGTTTAGCATGTGGAAACGTTTGGAATACGTAAAACAAATTGTTCAGGATGTTGGATGTGGGGGGTATACCGAAATGAAACAACTGGCACTGGATAGGGAATCTTGTAGAGCTGCATCAAACCAGTCAAATGACTGAAGACAATATATATATATATATATATATATATATATATTTTCAATTCACTTATATATTTTAATTCCAAATGGGACCAATGGATATTTAACATATTTTAAACTTCTCAGTGAGATGAGAGAAATGATGCAATTAAAACTTAATTCTAATTACCCGATCCAAAAAACAACAATGTGTTAATTTCAGATAGCTAGAACTATGTTTGTATGCTTTGTTTATTTTTCTTGTTGTATGAGATATTCTGATTATCTCTTTAGAAATCTTCTTCGATAAGAGAAGCAGTAAGCTCCAGTTTAAAGTGTTCAGCTTTCAGGTGGGTGTGAAGCTGAGTCGGCTCAAAAATTTTACACGGAATGTATATTCATGCGATAACTTGTTTTAAACACAGACAAGCAGTATTTTATATTTTCAAAAATTGATATTATCATCATAATTTGTTATTTGTAAAATGAAAAACTTAAGATTTAATTGTTTTGTTGAAAATATCAGTTCAAGGACAGTCACATAAAAATAAAACTGTTTTTATTTAATGTTTGTTTATGTGAATGTTTGTACTTATTTACCAATTTTATGCTCCAATTTACATTATGTAGTCTTCTTACATTTCCTGTTTCCTTATTCCAACAAAATGCTATCAGTTCTAATTAGATATGCATTGAATATAAGAATTAATTGCAAATCGTTGTTATATATCAAAATATAAAAGTATATATATCTGCATGTATAACATTTTTACTTTAATCACTTTATAATTATGATAAAGAAGGGTAAAGCATTATTCATGGTTTTATCAATGGTTTTCATTCAAATTTCACTGGAAATTTGATTGAAAACCAGTGCACTGACTTCAGTTTATCATATAGGTAGCCTTTTTAGTATTCAATATATGGATACGTTTACATTTTTTAGTAACATTTTTTTACAATCATAGGTTAATTTATTATAACAAATCAATATATCAAAATTAAAAAAAAATTTTCAAAAACTGTTAAAAAAGAATGGAAGTCAGATTTGAACCGATGTGCCTTCCCCTTGTAACATCCAAATATTTCATTAACTAAAATTTCATTTGGCTATAACTCTGAAACCGATGAAAATAAATACCGCTTATGATATATCGTTGAAAAGCTCTCAATAAGGGCTCATTAGATGTTTATTTTGCAAACAGTTTCTTTTTACCCTCTACATACTTACTGTTCAGAAAAAATTAAATAATTTAAACGATTCAGTTAAACATGTACATCCACTCCAGTCTATATCGAATAAATTAAAAAAATTGATTATATAGCTCTGATAATATTGAATGAAAACATTTGGAATAAAGTGGTCGGCAAAATTCTTAAATAAATCATGCTCAGTATTACGCTGACGCCACATGAACTCACGTTGTCAGGTACAAATCGATCTTTTGCCTTTGGCTGTTGAACTGCTTCTTAATTCAATTCTTCTCCAATTTCCCCATGCATTCAAATGTTTGGGGGTGTGTGTATATGTGTATATATTTTTGAAGATCAAAAATATTTTCTGAGCGATTCACAATTATATGAAATGTAATTTCCCAGCAGATTATGAATCCTATTCGCCTGAAATAATAGTAACGCATAAGAGCCTGCTCTTATGTAATTAGTTACCAATGATAGCAATGAATCAGCACTTCTACCTGGTATCACGAACATGAAGCACTCCTTTGTTTCTCTACAAAACTCTCCAAATAACCAATGCTGAGGTAGTATCCAGCCGATATAATTCTTCATTTTGAAAATATGCTTTTGTCAATTTCAACAGTTATGCCAGGCTTGCTGGTTTGTATTTTCTATCTGATATTTGATGATTGTTCATTAAGTAATAAACAAGCGCACACCTCTCATGTGTATTTGCACCAGTTGACTACTGTATTGATTTATTTTTAATTCTTCCTCTCAAAATTTAACCAAAGCCCAACAATAAATGAAAAAAACCATTTTGTAGAAAGGAAATTTTGAACTAATGATAAATGTTTCTAGTTGCAGCTGTTTGAACTCCCTGTAGCCATCCCTTGAGTACGTGCACCGATCCTATGAACCCATTAGTAAAATCATGTCATGACCGCGTTAACATCTACGCGGATTACAGAGAATGCCATAATTCTGTAACAATGCAACAGAATTATTTTTATCTGTAATTTGTTCAACAAGGCATATAAAATTCATGTTGACCGATTGAACTACCAAACACAATTTGAGAAGAATACGTAACACTATGCAGAATACAACTGCAATAATGTAATTATTTGACGAGCGGTTAATGAATATACAATGTGTATAACCTTACTGGCTAAATATAATCTGAAATGTCC